>NC_056439.1:7655892-7985892 GCF_018296145.1 Oncorhynchus tshawytscha | reverse complement strand
AGGCCTAGTTCCAATCCCGACTGGGTACGAGCTAAGAGCAAATCGAGCCAAGAGATCCAGCAGACAGGCCTGACCTCCAGCAAACGAGCTTGCATTTTCCATGAACCACCAGTGTATTGGAATGGCCCCAGCCGCCACCCCTAAGTATATCTGCCTGTGTCCCTGTCACCGGCGGGTCTCTGCATACTTGACTCCACCGCAGCGTCACCCTCTCTCTCCAGACCCAGCGAGGGGCCTGTCCCATGTCTGTCCCCGTGGAGTCGACGGGACTGGATAAGGGTGCTATTTAAGGGTCCACTATGCCCCGCGGATAACACCCTCCTAAAATAAGGGCTCCACTTGACAACAGTAGGATGCTTTTGGATTTTGCAGTACAAGTATATTTTTTCAAGATGGTAGCAGAAACTAAACAGACCACACACACACATATTTGGACACACACGTGTGTGCACGTACACACACACTCTTTGATGTTATTGCCACCCCTCAAAGGTCATATCAACGAATGGTTATATTTGGCCATCTTTGATCTTGTGTAGAGGGTGGGGACACCAAACTGGATGGACGCTTCATATACAATGTGCCATTAACCACAGATCTAGGATCAGTTACCCTGAACCCCAATCCTTAACCATCAGGGGGATGATAACATCTGACCCTAGATCAGTGGTAGATCAGTGGTATGGCCAACTTCTACCAAATCCATTCGGAGGACCACAATGCAAATAAGCCTTCAAGCTTTGTTGTGGTTTTATCCTAGATAATGTTTAATGTGGTCTCCGGCTGGAGCAGCCTGCTACTTCTCATTATCAAATAAATTCAGTCAACCAATCAATCAACATGACTACAGCTGAGAGAGATGTACAGTAGGACAAGTGCCTCGGCTGGAAACACAAGGCCGCTCTCCTCTCTTTCAACGATCGTTTTTCTTTCAGGGGCATTTCTTATGTCTTCACTTCCTTATGAGGTCGTCCCCCACTGATATGCCCACTAGACTGTTCATAACGACCTACGCTGGAAAAACATTTGAAGAATTCATACGCGATATGGGTTCCTCTGGTCGTGTGTGCGTGCGTGTGTGCAAATGTGTGTGTGTGTGTGTGCCCCCTTTCCGCTAGTCTCATTAACTTCTGTCCCAGTGCTGTTACGATGCATTAGTACTCCCGGTAAAATCTATTTGTTCTTAATCATGTTATTCCACTTCGACACCTGTTAAGGGTTGACAACTGTCTGGGAAAGTGTAGCAAAACACTAGCGGTCTAGCGTCTGCTATAAGGACTGGTAATGTAGCAGATAATGTAAAGAATAGCCCTGGACACTCAGACTAAATTATTCCTTATCTGTTGAGTCAATCAATCAAATGTATTTATAAAGTTCTTTTTACATCAGCAGTTGTCACAAAGTGCTTGTACAGAAACCCAGCCTTAAACCCCGAAGATCAAGCAGATGTAGAAGCACGGTGGCTCTGAAAAACTCCCCAGAAAGGCAGAAGCCTAGAGAGGAACCAGGCTCTGAGGGGTGGCCAGTCCTTTTCTGGCACTGCCGGGTGGAGATTATAAGAGTACATGGCCATTACGGGCAGATCGTCCTTCAAGATGTTCCAATATCCATAGATGACCAGCAGGGTCAAATAATAACCACTGTGGAGTTGAGGTCATCTCTATCACTTGAATGGCCCAGAGTGATGTATCGAAGGCTGTGAGAGCTGGTTGGAAAGCCTGGGTTTCGATAGCTGGTTGGACACAGACACTCGTCTCAAAAAATTCTCAAATGTACAATGCACAAGGAGGCATTTTGTGAAACGCTCCACACAAATGATGCCCTATGTTTCACAGGGAGTATCATATCTCATTTCATTCAGAGCATATAGCTTTCTAAGCCATTTGGACCGTGACCAAGGTTATGGTAGTGAGTATGAGGCTTCCACTGTGTGTAATGCAGCATGTGTCAAACCTGCTCTCAAAGCAATGTGCTTTCCCCTGCCATGACCAGAAACCTCATAGGACATCCACTATATGGGTCATGGGCAACCCCTTTACACTTCACCTGAATAATTCAGTGGTGTGTGTGTGTGTGTGTGTGTTCGGCTACATCATGTTTCAATATTCACTGTGTGTACATGTACTGTAATATTGTTGGTATACTTTCATAGCCATGGTTATACAATATGTGTGTGTGTGTGTGCTCGCGCATTTGCAATATCAAGATATGTATTTTATCATCAGGTATTCTATTAGTCTAGCTATGGATCACACACTGCAGACTCGGTTTGTGTATCCTAACCAGTAGTGCAGAGAATCCGGCTGTATAGGCCAAAGGCTTCAATGTAGGCCACTGCGATGAAAGCACATGAAGGTATTTTGCAAACTACATTCAGAGGTAGGGGAATGCATTTTGCCCTATTACAGGTGACCTGCACATCTCTCATCTCCATACCATCTTCCCAGAAGAGCACATAATTGAGCCACGGTCGTTGCCATGACTACGGGAGGGACCAATGAGCTGCTTGCGGCTGCCCGGTTACCTACTGCACGAGGCCATTTTTGCACATGGAGGGGCTCACAGCATATAACATCATCATCCTCGCATACAACCGCCCTTTCCCTGGGAAACAATGAGGCAGGCTTGAGCGATTGGATATCTGATAAACGCGAGCTGTTCCTGGGCTGTCAGATCGGGGGCACCCAGCAACGACGCACAGAGCATGCGGAAAAAATGTGAGCGCTCGTCTCCTCCTCCTCTTCAGCCAGCCCCTATTCAGTCAAGAGGTGTTGTCGTGGTGGGACGGCGTTTTGCCAGGAGTAAAGGGACAGTTTTACTGCAATGCTTTCTCCATAGCTCCGAGTGAGAGCAAGTTACCGGGGAGAAAGGGTGTTGCCTCGCTTTTGCCTGGCCGCACCGTGCACTAGCAACCTCCATGCGCGTTTGCTTATTTGAAATTGGACCGAGCCGATTGAGGACGTCGAGGCAGGTGTGCGGTGTCATTCGGAATTGTTCTTGGTAGACGCTGTCCATTTTCCCGTCTCATATCAGATTTGTATGGACTTTAATTCCGTTCAAGCAGGCTCTTGTCGGCTAGGTTGATACAGTATTTTGTTGCAGAGCGAATTTCTTCAGATGTCTCCGCGTTCGCTTTGAGGTAAGCAATGTAACAGCCACTGCAAGCCACGGCAATTTGCGCACATCTGATAATATTGTCGCTAGTATATCTACAGAGTTTCATGTCAAAGATAGAGCGTTATTATCCAATATCCTGAGCAGAGTCTACAATGTTGCCAATGTTGAAAGGAATGGAACATCGTGTTTTGCGGTTTGCTTCTTTGGGAATGCATTCACGAAAAGAACAGTGCTGATGCCGAGCCTAAATGTCCTCTGCCATAGCGGAATGGTTGTTGTTACTTTGCCCAATTAATTTGCTCTACTGTAGCCTATAAAATACTCACCATAATTTGAACAACAAATTTGAGCTTTTATTATGGAGAGTTTCTCCTTCTCAACTTCTAGATAACTCGACTTCAATTCGATTTGATCACATTCCAGTGGACCGGTGTTGCCAGTTCTTGGCAATGAATAAGAAGGATTACGGTAACCCAATCTAGCGTGACCTTCTTGAACAAGAAAGGATGCACTCGAGTTGATGCGCCAATATTTGGCCACCTTAATTAACATAACAATTAGGCAAGGACCATAATTAAACTGTCATTAGTGGAGACCGGCCCGGGGGTTGTGAGGAGAAAAGTGGATGTCTTGTTGAATACAATAATGACATTGTTGCACTGTTCTTGCTTGTGTGTTTCCCAAACTCGGTCCTGGGCCGCCGCTGGCAGCCTGGTCTCATAGACTAGATGTAACAGAGTAAATGTAAATCCGGCACACTCAAATTAGTACAATATGTTACTTTTGTTATGGTTACATAAAACAGATGGTTACTTAAGGCAAAAACGAAAGTATGATGGGTGGGCATATATCTTAACCCAAACCCTAGCCTAGCTAATGTTAGCCACCTAGCTAGAATTTGTAAAATAAAATAACATTTTCAAATTCGTAACATATCATGCAAAATTGGGGCTGAACATCCACAAAGTAATAGATGCTTTACGAAACGTAACATCATACGGTTGATGAAAGACCTGGAATACTGATTTAAGGCAGACCACTGCACTTCTCTGATTCAGAGACGTTGGGTTAAATGTGGAAGACACATTTCAGTTGTAGGCATTCAGTTGTACAACTGACTAGGTATCCACCTTTCCCTTTAATTAAATGGAGTGTCACTGGTTTACATACAGAATAATACGAAATGTTTTGAGACCAGGTTGCCTCTAGGTGTACATTTTTAGTTTTTGCACAAGCACTACACAGCTGATTCAAGTCATCAAAGCGTGATGATGTTGGTTATTTGAATCGGCTGTGTTAGTGCTACGGAAAAACCAACCCATGCTCCCAGGGGGCTGGAGGGCCCAGGCCTGAGTTAGGAAACCCTGGACTGGGTGACCATTAGCCAAGCCAGCAGTCAACCCCATCCATGTTTACTTTGTAATTTGTATAAGAGATATTGAATGAAACGACTATAGCCTACTTGGAAAACCAGACATTGAGCGAATTAAGTTACATTTTCTCTCGTTTTTCATACCTCCAAATAATGCCCCCCTTCTTGCCTTGAACATTTTAAAACCACAGTGATAAAATTGATTTTACATTGTTGTCACCCACTCTCTTTCACTGATGAACAAAATCACTTTCTTTTAGATTCAAACGCTCATTAACCACCCTCAACTCACTGGGCTCTAGCAGAATGGTCTCGTGTCATTACACCAACCCCACTGCATGGGCATCAAAGGCTTAGTGCACATTAAGAAGATTACCCTGGCCAATTGTTGCAGCATTACTGAGTTTTCACTTCCTTCACTCAATGCTTTGCCCTTCAACAATGGCAGTCAGTCTTAACAAATGCCAGAGTAGGCAATTATTGATGAGTCATAAAACTCGAATAATTATTTGCCTAAAGGTGATCATAGGATGTTGGTTTATGTTTTGTATCAAGTGAGTTAACAAGTTGAATTTATATGCGGTAGCACAAAAAAAATGACTTGTTTGACGTTGATGGCCTATTCAGTTGGTGAAATGAATGCTGTCACATAGAACAGCTGGACTGTCATGTAGGCTATTTACGTCCGCTGTAATACTGTAGTCTCTTTTCACAGCCGCTGTGTCTCAGACATACGGTAGCTCAGTGAGCTCACTCATGCCCAGAGTTGACATCCCAGATCTGACAGGAAATGTTCGAGGCTTGAATCCCTTTTTTTTTTTTACTGTAACTCGGTCCCACCCACAAATAAAGGGATGATGTAATGAGGAAAAGTGAAAGGCCGGTAGTAACTTCCTGCTGTCGGTCTAGTCAATTAGTAAGACAGGCACGTACAAGCACACACTCATTTCAATGCCTCTCTTCCGGCTCAATTTTAAAAAAATAATAATATTGTGTAATGTTTGGCAGCAGGTTAGAGCGTTGGGCCAGTAACCGAAAGGTTGTTGGATCGAATCCCCGAGCTGACAAGGTAAAAATATGATGTTCTGCACTTGATCAAGGCTGTTCCCCGAGCGCCGACGATGTGGATGTCGATTTAAGGCAGGCCCCCGCACCTCTCTGATTCAGAGGTGTTGGTTTAAATGCGGAAGACACATTTCAGTTTAGGGCATTCAGTTGTACAACTGACTAGGTATCCCTCCTTTCCTTTCCTAATGCCGATCACTACGTGAACCGCATACCGTGTCTGTGAGTGTACCTGAGAGCGAGTCTGGGGTGTGTGGGTTTGTGTGTAATTCTGAAAGTAGTTGTGTGTAATTTGGAAACTACTTTGTAACGTGTGAACAAGAGAGAAATCCAACCTTGTCCAATGAAACTCATAATGGGAATCAACAGTTGGCAACTTGGCGTTTGAATGGATGTCACTAAGACGGCAATATACATTCCGGAGGGATGGCTTAAATATAACCATACGTTAATGGGACAATCGTCGCATTTTCACTTGATTGATGGCCCAGGGAGGGATGGTGTTACGGTGTCCTGCCACTACAGCTATGTGGCTGCACCTGCTACCTGCTAGTTCGAGTTACTGAGTGAGAGCAGAGGGGAGTGGTGCAGGATCTTGGCGGGCCATCTGGGATTTGGAGAATGCCATACGGTTTCTGTCGACAGTACAGAACGGGCCGGGCCACACACAGTCCCTCTCGCTCTTGTTTTCACTCGCTCTGTTTTGTTCTCCCGTCTCTCCAGCTCTCTTCCTTTTCTATTTCCCTTGCTTGCCCATTCACTCTTTTGTCTGTCTCTCTCTCTCTTTCCTGCTTTAGAAGAAGAGCTGATGGCGTGGCTCAAGTGGTCTGTCTTTGAAATGCTTGCCTGGACTGTTTCTCAAGAACCCTTTTTGATAAAAGGGCCGTGGAGCATATTTGCTGATCTCCAATACAGCAACTCAATGACCTTTTAATTCAGGTGCACTGTAGTTTTCCCCGTGCCAGTTTCCCACAGAAACGTTCGTCTTAGTAAACCCTTCCAACTATCTACCGTGTTGGTCATCAGTTTACATTTGAGTCGTTCTGCGGACGCTCCTACTTACAATGATTTAGTCAGTGAATTTAACTGAAGTAAGTCAAACGAATACATGTCACGGTAATTGCAAATTCTTCAAAATGATGGAGAAGTGAAGTTGGAAGGTTGCATGCCATGGACTCTATGGCTTCCCTCAGAGTAAGCAGCTCAGAGTTGCCCTTTTGCCCTGAGCCTGATTAGCTATAGTGGGATTACATAGTCACACAAGGCTAGTTCAGTGGAGAATGGCCTCTTGTCTGTTTTTGAAATAGTCATAGTGTTCTTAGTTTGAATTTGTGTCGCTGTTGTCCATTTAATGTTCAGTGTTTTTGATGTGGACCCCAGGAAGAATGGCTGCTGCTTCCTCAACAGCTAATGGGAATCCAAATAAGAATCCTAACGGGCTGCATTCTGTTCCAAAAGGAGATGGGATGCAAGGATTTGAAAGCCTATAGTGTGACAGAGGAAGCAGGAAGAAGGGATCCGTCCAATCAGCTGTAGACATCTGCAGTGTGTATCCAATGGAGGGCAATTCCACGGAAATAGAATTGCGCTGAAACTCAGATTGTTCACTTAAAATCTATGCCAAACCATTAATGTCAAAGTTTAACAAACCATACAACTCAATGCACTTTTTTAACAATTTCCACAACATTTTATTAAAACACATTTACTTGAAGGACTGTGCAGATGCAAAGAATTTCATTAAACCTCTGTTTTATTCGTACGTGTCTTCCAAAAACGTTACGAAATATCTTCTCCGATTTAAAGATTCAAAGATGTCTGCAGAAAGAATGCGGTGTCAGTTGTGACAGGACACCTTGACTTTGAACTACAGTAAGTGAAGTGGATTTACACCCGGTAACAGAATTATGGTAACGGAATTTCATCATGGGTCCCCGATCTGTGCTACACAGAAATGCATAATTATGAATGTCTTTCTCTTCATGGTGATGTATCCTAGATAGATGCACAAATGTGTAAATGTGCAATATCTTCCTTTTCATATTTGGGTATTATTCAACAAAATCGCTATTATTTTAATGAGCCCTGCCCCTAAACAAGACCAACCTTGATTGGTCCGGGTCGGACCAAATCTGAAACTAACATTGACGTACGTTGATGTCCAAACATAGACGTCACAGTAGAGTACAGTACATTAGTGTACTCGACTCTAGTGTGGTCTACTGTGTACTAACTGTACTGTACTGAACTATACTCTACTTTTTTCTACTTTAACGAGCTGAAAGACGATGGACAGAGTTTACCCATGATGTTGTGCAACGATATGTCAAATGGGGAGGGGGTGTTCTACTAAGCTATATGGCCTTACTGCTAATAGCCCATAGAAACGCTTTGAATAACAGATTCACTACATGGAACAACAGATGGTCCCCCTCCCCAAAAAATATTTGAAAGGAAGTTTGTTCAGAAAACATATTTTTTGGCATGCATTTAACCCCCTATTTTTGGCACTAAATAGTCTCCATATATTCTTCCATTCACTTTTTTCAGCTGGTACCGAGGGGGGCCTTCTACGACGGCCTGTACGTGTCCTAGAGCAAAACAATAGTATGTACAGTACCAGTCAAATGTTGACACACCTACTCAGTCCAAGGTTTTTCTTTATTTTTACTATTTTCTGCATTGTAGAATAAACCCCATGGGACCACGCAGCCGTCATACCGCTCAGAAAGGAGACGCGTTCGGTCTCCTCAATTTGTTCTGTCTCCTTGATATTACGTACTTTGGTGCGAAAAGTGCAAATCAATCCCAGAACGACAGCAAAGGACCTTTTTGGAGAAATGTCCTCTGGTCTGGTGAAACAAAAATAGAACTGTTTGGCCATAATGACCATCGTGATGTTTGGAGGAAAAAGGGGGATGCTTGCAAGCCGAAGAACACCATCCTAACCGTGAAGCACGGGGGTGGCAGCATCATGCTGTGGGGGTGCTTTGCTGTAGGAGGGACTGGTGCACTTCACAAAATAGATGGCATCATGAGGATGTAAAATTATGTGGATATATTGAAGCAACATCTCAAGACCTCAGGAAGTTAAAGCTTGGTCACAAATGGGTCTTCCAAATGGACCATGACCCCAAGCATACTTCCAAAGTTATGGCTTAAGGACAACAAAGTCAAGGTATTGGAGTGGCCATCACAAAGCCCTGACCTCAATCCTGTAGAAGTTTTGGGGGCAGAACTGAAAAAGTGTGTGCGAGCAAGGAGGCCTACAAACCAGACTGTTACATCAGCTCTGTCAGGAGGAATGGGCCAAGATTCACCCAACATATTTTGGGAAGCTAGTGGAAGGCTACCTGATAAGTTGGACCCAAGTTAAACCATTTTAAATGCAATGCTACCAAATGCTAATTGAGTGTATGTAAACTTCTGACCCACTGGGAATGTGATGAAAGACATTAAAGCTGAAATAAATAATTCTCTCTTATTCTGACATTTCACATTCTTAAAATAAAGTGGTGATCCTAACTGACCTACAAGGATTAAATGTCAGGAATTGTGAAAAACTGAGTTTAAATGCATTTGGCTAAGGTTTATGTAAACTTCCGACATCAACTGTTCAATCAATCAGATGTATTTATAAAGCCCTTTTTACGTCAGCAGATGTCACAAGGTGCTACACAGAAACCCAGCCTAAAACCCCAAACAGCAAGCAAATCAGATGTGCAATAGAAGCACGGTGACTAGGAAAAATTCCCTAGAAAGGCAGGAACCTAGGAAGAAACCTAGAGAGGAACCAGGCTCTGATGGGTAGAGATTATAAATATACATGGCTATTAAGGCCAGATTGTTACGGCATAGAAGAGCACTAGAAAGCCAGTGACTCAGCCCCTGTAATGGGGTCAGAGGCAGAGAATCCCAGTGGGGAGAGGGGAGCCGGCCAGACAGAGGCCGCAAGGGCAGTTCGTCGCCGTTCACCTTCTCACCCCTGGGCCAGATTACACTTACTCATCGGACCTACTGAAGAGATGAGTTTTCAGTAAAGATTTAAAGGACGAGACAGAGTCCGCGTGTCTCACATGGATAGGCAGATCATTCCGTAAAAATGTAGTTCTATCGGAGAAAGCCTGCCCTGCCTCAAGCTGTTTGCTTATAAATTCTAGGGACCATGAGGCCTGTGTCTTTTGACCGTGGCATACGTGTAGGTATGTACGGCAGGACCAAATCTGAGAGATGGGTAGGAGCAAGCCCATGTAATGCTTTGTAGGTTAGCAATAAAACCTTGAAATCAGCCCTATTCTTAATTAATTAACAGGAAGCCAATGTAGAGTTCTACTCAAATATTTTGGTTCTAGTCACGATTCTAGCAGCCGTGTTTAGCTCTAATTGAAGTTTTTTTGTGTTTTATCCAGGTAGCCAGAGATTAGAGCATTGCAGTAGTCTAATCTAGAAGTGACAAAAGCATGGATTAGGTTTTGTGTCATTTTTAGGCAAAAAGTTTTGGATTATTGCAATGTTACGAAGATGGAAAAAATACCTTTAGAATAGTTTTGATATGTTTGTCAAAAGAGGGTCCAGAGTAGTTTTATTTGAGACGACTGTACAACCATTAATTGTCAGATCCAACAGCAGATCTCTTTGTTTCTTGGGACCTAGAACTAGCATCTCTGTTTTGTCTTTAAAAGTAAAACATTTGCCGCCATCCACTTACTTATGTCTGAAACACAGGCGTCCAGAGTAGACCTAAGCTGTGTTGTCTGCATAGCAATGAAAGTTGACATTGTGTTTCCGAATGACATCCCCCCAAGAAGTAGAATATATAATGAAAACCATTGTCCTAAAACGGAGCCTTGAGGAACACAAACTTACAATTGATGTGTCAGTGGACAAACAATCCACAGAGAGAAACCGATATCTTTCTGACAGATAAGATCTAAACCAGGCAAGAACTTGTCTGTAGACCAATTAGGGCTTCTAATCTCTCCAAAAACAATTGGTGATCAATGCTAACCTACAAAGCATTACATGGGGTTGCTCCTACCCATCTCTCAGAGCAGCACAAAGATCTAGGAGCACGAGGACAGATGCAGAGCCTTGGTCTGACACCATTAAAAGGGAATTTACCACCTTCACAAGTGCAGTCTCAGTGCTATGATGGGGTCTAAAACCAGACTGACTTTTTTGTATACATTTATTTGTCTTCAGGAAGGCAGTGAGTTTCTTCTTTTAAAACATTTTTTGAGAGGAATGGGAGATTCAATATAGGCCTATTTTATTAAATCTTTTATTTAATTCATATTAAAAATTCAAAAAACAAAGTGTTATTATACATTTTCTGGGTCAAGGTTTGGCTTTTTCAAGAGAGGCTTTATTACTGCCACTTTTAGTGATGTGGTACACATCCGGTGGATAGAGAGCCGTTTATTATGTTCAACATAGGAGGGCCAAGCACAGAAAGTAGCTTTTTCAGTAGTTTAGTTGGATTAGGGTCCAGTATGCAGCTTGATGGTTTAGAGGCCATGACTTTTTTTTCATGATTGTGTCAAGCAATACAGGATTAAAAAAAAACCTTAAGTGTCTTGATTGATTCTAGATCCTGGCAGTTCTGTGCAGAATCAGGACAACTGAACTTTGGAGAAATACGCAGATTCAAAGTGTCTGTAATCTACTTTCTAATGATCATGATGATTTCCGTTGAAGTTAATGAATTTATCACTGCTGTAGTGAAAGCAATCTTCTTGTTGAATTCTGCTTTTCAGTTAGCTGTGCAACAGTATTCTCATTCTCCTCAATTAGTTTGGAAAAATAGGATGATGGAGCAGCACTGAGGGCTCTTCGATACTGCACGGTACTGTCTTTCCAAGTTAGTGGGAAGACTTCCAGTTTCCCTTCCAATTTCCTGGACGTTCGCTTCAGGGCTCGGGTATTTTCTGTATACCAGAGACCAAATGTCTTTGTTTTTAAGGGTGCAACTGCATTCTAGGGTATTACACAAGTTTAAATTAAGATCCTCAATTAGTTTGTTAAATGAGTTTTGTACTCTGACGTCCTTGGGTAGGTGGAGGGAGTCTGGAAGGGCATCTTGGAATCTTTGGGTTGTCCGAGAATTGATGATCCTTGGTTGGGGTCTGAGCAGATTATTTGTTTACGATTGCAAACGTAATAGAATGGTGGTCTGATAGGCCAGGATTATGAGGATAAACATTTACATCCAGAATATTTTTTCCACGGGACAAAACTAGATCCAGGGTATGTCTGGAAATGATTCCATCCAGAGACATGTTGGACAAAGCCCACTGAGTTGCTGATAGCTCCGAAATCCTTTTGGAGTGGGTCTGTGGACTTTTCCATGTGAATATTAGTCACCAAAAATTACAAAATCTGCCAAGGCTACAATGTCCGATTTGAAAATTCTGTGAACTCCGTGAGGAATGCTGTATACGGCCTAGGAGGCCTGTAAACAGTAGCTATACAAAGTATACACACACAGAGTGTACAGAACATTAGGAACTCCTTCCTAATATTGCGTTGCACCGCTTTTTGACCTCAATTTGAACCGCATCAATTCGTTGGGGCGTGGACTCTACAAGGTGTTGAAAGCATTCCACAAGGATGCTGGCCGATGTTGACCCCAATGCTTCCCACAGTTCTGTCAAGTTGGCTGGATGTCCTTTGGGTGGTGGACCATTCTTGATACAAACAGGAAACTGTTGTGAGTGTGAAACCCAGCAGCGTTGCAGTTCTTGACACACTCAAACCGGTGTGCCTGGCACCTACTACCATACCCTGTTTAAAGACACTTAAATCTTTTGTTTTTCCCATTCACCCTCTGAATGGCACACACACATAATCCATGGCTCAATTGTCTCTAGGCTTAAAAATCCTTTAACTCGTCTCCTCCACTTCATCTACACTGATTTGAAGTGAATTTAACAGGTGACACCAATAATGGGTTACAGCTTTCACCTGGATTCACCTGGTCAGTCAATGTGCCTCGGTGTATATGCCTTCATTTAAAAAAAATATATAGACTCTTAGCTTTCATTCGGGCCCAATTTCATATGCTCCTATGAACTTGCTCCTATGATCTTCAAGTTGGTGCTCATGGGTACTTTTACATGGACATGACCTGTATAAGGAAGTCCCACCGCTGAGTTTCTTGTGACAAAGGACCCAATTGACCTTTACCCTCAGGCAGCGGGATATGACACGTGTGTGTGTGTGTGTTTGTGTGTCCCAAATGGCACCCTATTCATCGGGCTATGGTCGAAAGTAGTACACTATATAGGGGTTATGGTGTCATTTGGGAGCCGGGCGCTATTTTCACCGCTTCAAGAGGGGTCGATGTCACTGGAAGACCAACCAGATTGTCTCTGTGTGAAAGAGGGCACACAATAGCTTTTTCTCTCTACATGTAGCAGGACTATTGTACTTTTCTGAAGTGCTACAGTGGGATTACAGTTGGTTTCATTTGACCCCCCTCTAGAAACAGCTATTGCTGAGTCAAGAAAATCCTCTAACGCTTTAGGCCGCTGTAGAATATTCTCGATATCAACACAAAGTACTGAAAGCTTAAGCCTGCAGTGTTTCAATTGTCGGAGTTCTTTCTGAGGTTTTTGAATGTACGAAGCCTAAGTTTCTTTAAGACCGTTTTCCATGTGTCAAAACTTGCTACTCCCTTTCCGGGTGTCGTTTGTTTATGTCCCGTTTGTTGCATGCAGATGAAAAGTGCAGTGATTCATGGGGGTCAAAGGTCAAGCTCTCTCTGAAAAGGCACAGTGGTGGTGCCCCTCTGGCCCCGGCCCAAGGCTTGTTCCTCTGTGACCTTTCTGTGGGCACGGGGTAGGCGGTGAAAGTGAGCCATAAAGATTACGGAGGAGGAAAGTATTAATGATAATCCGACATCCATTTCGCTCTTTTTCTCTCTCGCTCTCTCTCTTCCTTTCTCTCCTTCTCTCTGCGTATTCTATTTCTGTGATGACACACGCTACTGGACGGTGTACCAGCTGCGAGAGTAGTTTGCGCCAACGCCTCTGCAATAGGTGCCGGTATGGCGGAACTGGCATTTGGGTATGTAGAGGGAGTAAGTGCTACACACACCACCCGTGCCACACCCATCCTAAATGTCATGCCACCCTCCCTCTCTCTGGCTTTCCCTCTTTCCCTTCCTTGCTTCTGTCTCTCCCGGGTTTAATGAAAGAGGTGTAGCGCTAAAGAAAGCCTCCCGTCTCTAAACCCTGCACCAGTCAAGTATGTGTAAATCCCGGGGTTGACACGTCCTAAGCCAAAATGCCAGAGCGCCCCCGCCAACAGTTTGGATCCTGTTACCGGGCAGAATGCGAGGGAAGTAGTGAGCGTGGGTGCCCGATTGGCTGCCGGGCGAGGCGGCAGGAAATGGGCCCGTCGGTGGGTCCCAGGGCAGAGGTGTGAGGGAGTCTGGGAGAGGTTGAGCAGGATTGATGGATGACTCGTGTCATAATGTTCATAATGTTCTTACAGCACTCCTCTATCATAGGAGAATAATGTTCCCACTTATGACATCCATCTCCCAACACTTCAGAGTCCCAAAACTTTGAAGGTTCAGGCTCAACAGTGAGATGCAGTTTATTTTACATGTGAAGTGTATGTCAACTTTAGCCATAGCCTATGTTGAATTCTATTTGGGGCCATGAATCTTATAGTGCTGTATCTAACCTTTACATGGCAAAGGTCACATAGCCTACTACTGTATACTGTAGCTCTATATATGATTTAACTTAGGCCTAGTTTATGTTCTGTTAACCACGGCAACTCATTAACAGGCTATTATAACAGGTTTTATATAAGCAGCCTACCAGGACAGTGTTCCTCGTTATATTAAGCCAACCATAGAGCAATTATATTTGTGTGAAGCAAACCACCCAAAAATAAACATGTCACTGGCTTAAGGTTATTTTCTGGGATGTTTGCTAGTGGGGTGAAATATAGGCCTAGGGCCCCGTTTAAAAAAATATTTTTGGTCCATCCCTAAACTGAGGTTGGATGTGCCCCAAATGCACTCTATTCCAGGGAGAATGCATTACTTTGACCAGAGCCCTATAGGAAGTACACTCTCTATAGGGAATAGTGTCATTTGGTCCACAGACATCATGTCACTGTAATTTGTGTTTACCCTGCTCCTCTGCTTTTTATAACTTGTCACTTACTTAGCTGGGAATGGCTGGACCCATATTGGTGTTGATAATGGATTGAGTGTTGAAATCAGTGAGACGATGTTGACGTGCCCAGTCTAGTCCTGATTGGCTTGTGTGTGTGTGTGTGTGTGTGCGCCAGCTTTTCGTCTCTGGTATTTTAATGAGATAATTCCAGAGCTGTTTGTGCACCATATTTGGTTAATACTTTATTAATTTATCAATGTCTGTATTACTGAAGTCTCTACCTGAACAGCAATCAGCGAAAAGGCCCAATTTGTGTTTAAATGCTGTAAGACTAGTCAGTACCAGGGTGGATTAAAACATCCCATTTATCTCTCTTCGTGACTACATCTGAAATGGAACAGACTAGAAATTGCTCTCCTTCTGGCCCTCAGAATAACAGACAGAATGACAGACCGCACCTTTTTTACGTCCATGATCGGTCTGAATACCCCCCCCACATGTCAAGTCTCAGCTCATGAGATACCACAGCTATCCCCGGCACGTGTTCGATCGACGGTTTTTAGCGCTACCAGTTGCCGCTTAATCATGACAGCTGACGCCCCAATCGCTGTGGTCCTCAAGGTCTCCGGCTTAGCAGGGGACTACCTCAGTGGCAGGAGACATGTTATGTTATGTCGTCAGCGCTGCTTGTTTCCATGGTGGCCGTCGGTACCTTTTTTAGAGGGGATTTGAGCGTTACCACTTCATCATTGGCAGGGTGACAGAGGGACTCAGACTGTGCTGATCCGGGATGGGCAGCTGGCTGAATCGATGCTCCATTTACCATTTCGTCACACTGCATAGTTGCTGGACATGCAGTTGGATGAGAGTTTCTCTGGGCCTTCTTGTTAGCACTGCGCTAGCGGTTCAACTGTTGCTAGCTCTATTGCTAGGACTTAGTTTGTTGTTAGCATCAGTTAGCACCAGGTTGTTGTTGTTGGCACAGTTTGCGGTTGACTTGTTGCTAGCTCTATTGCAAGGAGTTAGCTTGATGCTAATCGATACTAACAACAAGCCAACTACTTGAAAGTATTGGCAAAGACGGCACAGTATGAAGACAGGCGGAAACTGCTTCTCGTGACATTGGCTAGCTAAGCTCATGTACAGAAACACGTCATCAGGTCTAACGGTCGTCTCGCGCGCCGAACTGCGCGTGTTCATGCCATCAAATCAAATGCACTCCTTTTTGATATAAAGTTGTTTTGGACTAAAATAAAAGTGTCAGTTTGTCACTTTCACAAAGTTGGAGTAATAACACGTTCAACTACTTGAAGACTTTGGCTCCAATCTAGGTTGTGCCTTTTTTTTAGATTTTGAGAAAATGAACAACTTAAGAATTTTCAAACCACAAACCCCGTCTGCTTGGTTTGCTTGACAAATGTTCCCGGAAGTCTTGCGTTGTTGCGCAACTGGTATTAGTTAGCATCACATTAGTTAGTTAGCATCAGAATCATTTAAACACCTATTCGATTAACAGTGAGTTCTGTGTCTCAAAGCATGTGGATGACCAAAATACTTCATTCAGGTTGCATGACCTTAACTTTATAATTATGCAAATATACTTTTTGTGAAATGAAGTTAGTCCATGTTTTGTACGGTACCTTGACATGCGAGTCGTCATATTTGTAGCTCAATAATACATGATGTTAATGTTCGGAAGTTATCTATACAATATTTTTAATGCAAGAGAAACTTATAGCAGTGGATGGAGCACAACATGTTTTTTTCTCTCACATCACAGATAGGGAAAGCATTTTCCTCATCTCTCTAACAACATGACTCTCCATTTATCTTAGCAACGTTCACAGTGGGAACCATGGAATAGGCACTGTGCTGTACGTCAATGTGCCTTTCTGTAAACCGCAGACCTCACAACCGAAAAAGCTGCACCCCAAATGGCCAAAGTAGCTCTTGTGGTTGGCAATTATAGGAGTCACCCAAGATCCACAAGAAAAGGGAGTGGTTGTCCACAGCAGTTTCTGTAGGCATGTATGCAATGGAAGCCTCTGCCTCAAAATGGCAACAAGTGAAACATCTCTCTCCTCTCTCTATTTGGCTATTTCCTTGAAAGCTTCCTCATTTCCTTCATGGCCCCCGATTTTGAAATGACTTATCTTGATGAAAGCAATTAATTGAAAAACCTATCCAGTCTTGTCATCCATCTGTTTTGATTGGAAAGTAGAAAAATGAAGCCATGTGTTATATTGACACGAAGCCCATGAGAGAGCACTTGAGTGTGAGCCGGTGAAGTTCACCGAAGTTGCGGTAATGAATTGAGGTTCGTCCACGATGGCGAACTCCCTTTTTCTTAAATATGTTGAATAATTGATCAGTATTTGTTACCGCATCAGTGACCACCAGTGAGTTTTTAATTTAACTCATCCATTCGGGTTCATTAAAGGAACTTAATAAACATCTCGGGGACCAGGCGGATGAAGCTTATGTTATGTTGTGTTGTATGTCCCTTGCTGCATCTATTTGTGTCTGTCTGGTTTACCGCTGCGTTTAGAGAGGTGGAAGTTGACCAGTAGCTGTGTTACAGCATGGTATGACCAGCCTCTAAATGCAAGGTGAATATAGCTCTGGTTACATCACTTCCCTGCGACTAGCTGGTCGGGATAGGGTGGAAGGGAGGGTGTGTCTGTGTGTGAGCTTAATGTTTATGCCCGTGCGGATTCATCACACTGAGCCTGGCCAACTCTTCTGACAGATGATCAAACTGTCAACAGCAGAGAGCGAAAGCTTGTGTACGGCATGTTCCATCAACCATTCAGAGACTGCACGGGCTATATCAAATGTGGCTTGTTGCTCAACTTTGTTTCTGTACAGAAACTCCACTTTTACATGGCCCTCAACAAGTGAATGGCACGGACGTAGCCGTTCAAATGGCGACGCCGGGGAGAGATGGTTGTGCGTTACCGTTGACGCCTCGTTCCATGCAGTCTACCTGTTCCGTCCCCCTTCTCCTCCTATCCATTTTTCTTTTTTTACTGTGCTGCTGATCTGGCCAGAGGAATGCCTATCTGCTACTGCACTGCTGGTGTAGCTCATGCCTGGGATGGGGAGGTGTGTGTGTGTGTGGTGGCTGTACGTGTGTGGTATGTATGTATGTATGTGTATTCAGAATCAGGTCCTGTCACTTTATCCACCCCCCCATACACATTCCCACACACTCTGACCCCCCCTACTCTAGGGGTAACTTTCCAGTCCTGTAGTTGCAGCATGTCTATGTCTCAAAATAGGGCTATCTCATCACTGCTTCACCTAAACAGGGAGCTCTCTCTCTTTTTAACTCTCTTTAACTCTGTTTTCTCCTTCTCTCTGTTGCATCTGTGCGCTTCCCAGGAACGGACAGACTAGACTCTGGATTTAAAGCCTGAGGTGGAGTGTGGAATTGTGATCGCCGATGTCTGTCTAACCCAAATAAGTCTCCCTGCTTTTTGATTTTTATGACGGTAAGATTTGTTTTTGGGGCACTCTTGCACTTGCTGTCTGTGAATGAAAGGTCATGGGTTTTGCTGTGTTTGCAGGTGTAATGTCAGTCAGAGTAGGCTTTGTTTGAATGGACATGCCTCACAAATCATAGGCAGTCAACCACTTGCGTATTAGTGGACTGGATGTATGATATTGATAACAATTCATAAGTTGTCATCAAATCAACAATGAGGGGCAAATGTGAATGGAATAGTCCAGCAGTAATTATTTGCACTCCAAAAGTATGAATAATTAATTAAGGAGTGATAAACAAGTATTTATTTTACTTTTTTTTAAAGTTTATTTGCTTTGTTTAGTTTTGCGTTATAGTATTTGATTTGGGTAATTTATTGTTTTTGATTGAGAACCTGTACTTTTTTTTTTTTGTGATATGATTAGATTGGCTACTATTTGTCTGTTGGAACAGAACAGTACCACTACATCGCAGCACTACACCATAGCCAAACCCAACAGTGGACAGGACAAAAATGGTTTCAATGAAAACTGAGGTTTTTCTTCCCTAACCTCAAAAAACCAGTATTCCGCTTTCATTTGGAACACGGAAACGTCAAACCCAAACCAGGCTCTTCAAATAACCTACAATACAGGCCACAAATACAATACGTTGCTTGCATTTTCACTTCTAACATCTTGGCTGCCTGTCAAAATGATGTATGGCCTTTAGTGCTTTTGCCTCTGCAATCTTGTCAATGCTCATCATGTTTACACAGCCTCACTGGTCCTGTGCCACTTGGCTGTCATGAACCCTGATGTGTCATCATATTGCAAATGCAACATGGCTAAAATAATGAAAGAGAGGGACAATGGGGGGGGGGAGATGGAGGTAGTGGAATGGATTTCATTTTGTGTCGTACCAGGAAGACTTCCATAACTCTCCAATTTGAACCCATATTGAAAGCGAACCGAAACCAACCAATTCCCCAAACCCTCCACTGCTTTTCTCTCCCTCTCCTCTCTCCCTCTCCTACTTCATTCTATCCTTTTAACTTCCACAGAGTGCATCAACACCAGATCCTTTTTATTTTTCCCCCTCTACAATGATCTGTCCATTAGGCTAGTCTCTGAGGTGTTGTGGAATGCCACCTTGACCCCCCCCCCCCACCACCACTTGAGTTCACACACACATGCAAAGAGCGAGAGAGAGCATGCAGCTCGCTTGGCCCTTGTTCCCCCTGACCACACACACACACACACACACACACACACACACACACAGGGACACTTTGTTGCATACCCAATGGCAAATGGGACAGAGACATTTTTACCCCTGCAGGGTTGTGTACGCACAGTGATCAATCGATAGGGCGTTAATGGATGGAATGTGGTTCAGTTTTATTTAGAGGCAAAGGATGTCAGTTTAGTTCAGGAAGAAGAGGGCTTGACTGACAAATAGCCAAGAGGGCTCAGTTGAAGTATTTGCAGATGTATCATTAGTTAGGTTGAAAAATGTTGAAGATAAATGTGTCTGGTTTGGCAACTCATGTTTCTTTTTTTCATCTTCCTCATACCATCCAGTTTAGGGTCATTTGTTAAAAGGCCCTGTCATACGCAAGGACAAACTATCTTCCAAAGATTGCTTTGCAGCGAGCAGTGAAAAACAAGCCTCTTGAGTTACAATGCCGTGTAAGAATGTGAAACTCGGCAAACACGAAAGCACAGATACACTTATGCGTGCATACCGAACCACACGCGTACAAACACATGCATGCTCACACACACGCAGGTTAACAAAAACACCCACAAGTGCAACAGCACCCACAGACATGCACACACAATAACACACACATTTTCAGGACTATGTAATGTCTGCTATTGCTTACCCGTTAGCTGGGAGAGTAGTGTGTCAGGGTTGTGTCACAGCTAAACTCTTTAGGCCTGTTGCTATTTGATGACGGTGATGAAAATAGACGTACGTTTGTCTGTAACAAGAGCCCAAATCACCAGGAGGGTACTTAAAAGTATTATTCTGGTACACGGAATAAAAAGATTGAGACTGCTACCAAAACAAGGGCTCTCCAATCCAACTCCACACACCAAGAGTTTGTCTTTGACATTCTTTACATTTCAAACCTTTTGACTTTGTCACCTTTCCAAGATACTTTGACCTCTGAGTCTATAAACTTTGTTTGCACCGGTGACCTTTTTTGAGCCATGTGCCCTACGACCTCACTGTGAAATGTTGAAGTGGGAGGAAGTTGCCTAATTGCTTCTGGATAAGACCATTTACTAACGGACTAGAATGTAAACGCAAATAGAGTTCTCTCCCTGCTCCAGATCCCCTCCGGTGCCCCCTGGAGGGCAAAAGACCCTATCTAAGGGCCACTCGCCCTTGTATAAATACCCCCTTATCATCCTACTACCCGTAGTTCACCCTGCTCTTGTGTAATTCAGTAGATCTATGGGGAGTTAATACCATTGTTAGCTACAGCTAATCGAATATTTAAACAATGGTCTGTTGTCATCTACTTTTTAAAATCGTGCCTGTCTAGTAGCCTGATGGTAGGCTAGGTCAATATCAATGTTATATCCAACATGTATTCATTGAGTGGGGTAATTTCTTAGCCACTCCGCTAAATGTTTCCTTTGCAAGGATGCAGGGGACGCTGTCCCCCTTTTTGCAGTTGAAGGACAATTGTCTTAGCATGACATCACCCCTCCTGGTTTGTTCCTGCAGATAGCCGCATTCACCTTCAAAAACCTTTAGCGTTAGCGATGTACCATTAGCATTCTTTGCACTGGAAGGGCAATTCTCTTTGCGCTTGCTGCTTCACCCCTCATTCCACTTTCTCGCAGATGGCCACCTTCACCTTCAAAACAATTAGCAGTTAGCTATTATCATTAGCGATGTAGCATTAGCATTGAGCCTGCCTGAATAATGATCCTCTCTACACCGAAAGGGCATTTCCTTCAGCACGAGGCTAGCTGCTTCACTCTTACTACCACATTCCCTCTGCCTTCAAACTCATTAGCAGTTAGTGTTAGCATTAGCATAGGAGTGTTTTTAGAACAATGAGGCTCTCTCGCCTGCTGTCCAAAGACTCTGCAAGTCCCCTGTGGGGCTTTTCAGCTCTTCGCACGTCACGAAAGTTCTTCTTTCCAAGGCTAAACACCCAATTAACAGACGGTGCTCTCGCTCCCAACTCCCCCGCAACGTCTGCCTCCTCCGCCCCGCCTAACCGCGAATAGGAAAGGTCAAGCCTATTAAATGGATGTCAGGTCGGATTCACAGAGATTGAAAGACAGTATAGAGGCCCTCGCCAAGGCTTTTTAGTTGCAGAGCTGAAGTACTGCGGTTTTCTTTTCTACCTAGTTGCTCACCACAATGGATTGATTCATGTCACGATTAGAAGCGTGGAGAAGGAACACCGGCAGTGTTTGGGGCTCGGCCCTCCAAGCATGGAGTCGAAAAGCTCTGCGCCCTATGCCCTCCTAGAACTTTAGAACCTAGTACCCTTCTTAGCAGTGGCCCATTTTAGGACCCTTCTCAGATGCTTAGCAGTGACTTTTCACTGATTTGACTTACCAACCGTGGCCTGTCAGTATTGCCTGCTGTTTTACAGAGAAAGTCTCCATAAAGGGACTGTCTGGCAGGGCAGATAACGAAACTGCTTTAACAGTTAGTCAGCCCATGCACTGTGTCGCACAGAGGGATCGAAGGCCCTGTCGCATTACAAGATGGCTTGAAAATTAAAAGTGTGGCTTTGACTATTGTATCTGAAATCAACTGTTTTGCCATGTCTACAGCATTCCAGTAGACGATTCCACGAGACTCCATAGTGATGTCACATGGTGCCACGTCTGCCAGGTCTATTCATCAGGGTATGCAATATGGACGTGATGGCCTGTGGACAGACAGTCCTTCAGTAGAATAAAGATGTGTGCTGAAATACCGCCGCTGACGAGGCTCCTCCACCGTGGCCACACAGACACACACACAGACACAGTCCTGCCAGACTGCAGACTTTGTAGATCTGTAGAGATAGAGAGACTGACTGAGAAACTGACAGGACCACAGATGGACAGGTAAACAGAATGACAGAGATGGGCAGACAGAACAACAGAAAGAGTGCCAAATTGAGCCAGATCTATAGGCAGTCCTTTCACTCCAGGCTACCTTGACTTGTTTATCACCATCCACATCTCCACACAATGGTAGAGAACCGCATTTTGAATTCAGACAAATTACTCGTGATAAATACCTACTTTTCTGATGAACCGGTTCTATCTTGTTTTGGATAGCGGTCCATCTCTACACTGCAATTGCTTCCCATTAGCACTGACAGTTAATCGCTATGGCCGTGTCCCAGTGGGGTAGAGGAGACAGCTGCAGCAACTCTTGAGGTATTGTTCACTGCTAGAGGACCTTCCTGCCATACAGCTTACATAACGCTACCATGCTAATCGTAGCTGTCGCTAACGCTAATTCCCTTTCTCTGTTTCTCCCTGTCTCTATTTCCGTCTCTCGTTCTGTCTTTTTTACTCTGTCGCTTTGCCCCATCTCCCCCTTTCCTGCCTCACTCTGTCTCCCTCTTCACTCTTCTAATCCTCATCCTGCTCCTCCACAGGTTTCTACTGCTGCCCTATAACAGTAGCACAGTGACCCACACTGGACAGAAGCAACATCGCAGGTTGTCACATCCTATTGCTTCCCCCCCCAAGCCACAACGCACAGAGCAGGGCCTTGTGTTGCGTAGTTGCATTAGCTTACATTAGCGCTCTCAGGGCATTGGCTACTGCTCGATGATCTGACACAACCCTGCTGGACAACTGTTGTTGGACTGTTGTTGCCTCGGACCCAGTATGGGTAGTGGGCACAAGGGGGTCAGCGTATTGTGTGTGTGTCCCATCCCGGGATCATTTGTTCACACAGAGGTGGTTTCGCTAATGGGTGGAGAGGTTGAAGAAACAGATGCCAGGTAACAGGGAGATATTATTTTGATATAAAACTGTTAAGTCCAGTGGAGGGCCTGTTGGGGATCAAATGTGATATGGGGTCTAAGCAGTTCGATATTTTCATTTTAGTCATTTAGCAGACGCTCTTATCCAGAGTGACTTACGGGAGCAATTAGGGTGAAGTGTCTTGCTCAAGGGCACATTGACAGATTTACTATACCATAGCAGCCTTTAGCCCATGCCGCTTTACTAAAATGAGATGGTGTTCTCAAGTGTCCTACACTAGCTGCCTATTTGGCCGGGTCTGTGACTGGATTGTCATACTACATATTGTTTACTGAATACTACTTTAGTACTGTACCTCAGTACTAAAAGCCTTCTAAATAATATGAGAATTCTGGGAAAAGGTATTCTAGAGTGGCCTATCTGGCCAGGACTTTGACCGAATTCTCATCAATGTACTATGCAGTAAAAATACTGGGGTATCTGTACTTTACTATTTATATTTTTGACAACTTTTACTTCACTACATTCCTAAAGAAAAATTATGTACTTTTTACTCCATACATTTTCCCTGACACCCAAAAGTACTCAATTGGACATGATTTGGAAAGGCGCACACCTGTCTATATAAGGTCCCACATTGCATGTCAAAGCAAAAACAAGCCATGAGGACGAAGGAATTGTCAGTAGAGCTCTGGGACAGGATTGTGTCGAGGCACAGATTGGGAAGGGTACCAAAAAATGTCTGCAGCATTGAAGGTCCCCAAGAACACAGGTGCCTCCATCATTCTTAAATGGAAAAAGTTTGGAACCACCAAGACTTCCTAGAGCTGGCTGCCCGGGCAAACTGAGCAATTGGGGAAGAGTGGCCTTGGTCAGGGAGGTGACCAAGAACCCAATGGTCACTGACAGAGCTGCAGAGTTCCTCTGTGGAAATGGGAGAACCTTCCAGAAGGACAACCATCTCTGCAGCACTCCACCAATCAGGTCTTCATGGTAGACCGGCCAGACGGAAGCCACTCCTCAGTAAAAGGCACATGAGAGCCCTCTTGGAGTTTGCCAAAAGGCACATAAAGGTCTATCAGACCATGAGAAACAATATTCTCTGGTCTGATGAAACCAAGATTGAACTCTTTTTAGCCAGAATGCCAAGTGTCATGTCTGGAGGAAACCTGGCACCGTCCCTATGGTGAATCATGGTGGTGGCAGCATCATATTGTGGGGATGTTTTTCAGGGGCTGGGAGACTAGTCAGGATCGAGGGAAAGATGAATCTGCTCTAGATCGCTCAGGACCTCGGACTGGGGCGAAGGTCTACCTTCCAACAGGACAACGACCCTAAGCACACAGCCAAGACAACGCAGGAATGGCTTCGGGACAAGTCTCTGAATGTCCTTGAGTGGCTCAGCCAGAGCCCGGACTTGAACCTGATCGAACATCTCTGAAGAGACCAGAAATAGCTGTGCAGCGATGCTCCCATCCAACCTGACAGACCTAGAGAGGATCTACAGAGAACAATGGGATAAACTCCCCAAATACAGGGGTGCCAAGCTTGTAGTGTCATACCCAAGAAGAGTCTTGGCTGTAATCACTGCCAAAGGTGCTTCAACAAAGTACTGATTTAAAGGCTCTGAATACCTATGTAAATGTGATATTTCTGTAAAAAAAAAAGTTTACCTGTTTTTGCTTTATTAAAAAAATATATAATCCATTTTTAAAACAAGGCTGTAATGTAACAAAATATGGAAAAAGTCAAGGGGTCTGAATACTTTCCGAATGCACTGTATCTGATATATATGAAGAACATCCACTGGCAGCCATTTGAATGACAGGCTTTAGTTGATGGGCACATTTTAATTTACAAATTGCGCGACTGCTTTGTCCTGTTACGGTCACTGGTCCTAGATAAGATGTTACTCTTAGAGAATGTGTTCAATGTGTGGACAACAGTGGGTTTTACTGACCTTGGATCAGTTAATAAGAAACTGTTATAATCCCAGATTACAACCCACATTTTCATCCATTTCCTTCTCAGCAGTTGTTCTGTACAGCAGTGGAGCTTTTGTGTTTTGCTTTGTTTATTGTTTTGGGTTTATCTGATTTCATTTCAAAGCTTAATGGGAATCATGCTTTTGCTCGGACAATACCACTTCGAAGTGCCGGGCCAAAATACCCATATCTGAAACCACAATTAGAGCTTTTAAAATGATTGTGTTTTGTTCATTGTTTTGGGTTTATTGGATTTCATTTCAAAGTTGAATGCAAATCATGCTTTTGCTCCAGACAACACTGCTTTGAAGTAACGCACCTAAATACCCGCAGCTAAAACCCCAAGCAGCCCATAAAATGGACCGTATCCACTAATGGCATACCAGCCTTCTCAAGCTCTTATTTTGTTTCCCAGGCGTCTCTTTTCCTGTGCCACCGGCCGTAGCTCCCCACATATTTCCCACAAAAATACACCATAAAAATAACTTGGCCCCAATTCTGTTAATTGTGGGAGAGTGTAATTGTGGATTGTATCCTTTTTTCCCGTGGCGTTGAAGTGTCCCGTCGGCATTCGGTCAATTTTAAGGGGAGTCTCAGACTCCATGTCTTGACCGAGATTAACTCTGGACTTGACAGACATTCCTTTGCTTTTACATTTCTGGTCTTCATCTCTCTTTCTCTGTCGTAGAGAGCCTGGCAAATTGGTGAGGATATGGTTTATTCTCGACCCCAAAGAAAATTAACTGGGACTTTGAAACTTTGAATATCTAGGACTTCAATTACCTGTAATTTACCTCAGGATATTGCACTTAGTCAAACTCTATTATTGTCCAAACATTTTTCACAGACAGTTTAAGTAATTCTTTATGCGTGCTTAAAAATAGACCAAACCAAAAAAAAGGCTATCGGCTGCATTTTTGGCATGCGTCTTTAAATAGCCCTTCCCCCTGCCTCCTTAGGACTTGCTTACATCTTGCTAGCGCGTGGGCACTGTGGGGTCATGACCCCTTGTAGATGAGAACATAGTCAGCTTATCTAACACCGGCTGTCCGAGTCGCTCATGTGTCTGCGTACACACAGACACTCATGCATGCTGTACGAATTCAAACAGTCTGGCCATGTTCACCAACTAACCTGAACTGACACACAAACACACACACACACACACACACACACAAACAGGAACCTTCCATGTACACTAACCAACCTGAAAACACACACACTCCTCTTTTGAAACGCTGTATGTTTGAATGTGTGTGTATGTGCATGTGACCGCGTGTGTATCAAGGAACACAGAGATTGAAACCACTATTTGCGCCTGGTATTTTTCAATGGCAAACATTCTGCCTCTCTATTTTATATGAACATTTCACTGAGCGTAACTGTAATGTTATTACCTCAGTCACGGACAGTGACGAACGTCAAACAGCATATAGCATGTCTCTTTTGCATCCACTATTTAATCAGGCCTTTCCTCTAAAATACACCAACCAGCTCCTTTGAGATATAACCATAGCTTCTAATATGATTAGATCTTCAATTTGAAAAATCTGTATTTGGAGAGGGAGAAGTTGGAGACTTTTCCCCCCGAGATCTTCCTTGACGTATAAGGGTGCGTCCCAAATGGCGCCCTAGTTGCTGTTAGTGCAGTACTTTTGACCAGGGCCAATAGAGGGTATGTCCCAAATACCACAAGTCTGTTTCCAATGTACTTCCCCTATATTTACTGTCACTGAGTGATGCTCGCGGACGGCGCTTATTGTCATTTTCTGCTGATTTTTTTATTTATTTTTTACCTCTGGGCTTCAGCCAAGTCCATTTATATCCCACTGTCATATTAGCTGTGACAAGAGGGCCTGTCTTGATTTCTATTAGTCAGCTTTTTTAAAAACTGCATTCCGCTCGCTTAAATGCATTTCAGAGGGGCCGTCTAAAGCATCTGCGATCGCTCTCTCTTACTCAAATAAATTGTGTGGCCACTTAAGTTTTGTTGAGGTCATTATTATTATAGGACTAGCTCCGATGGTTTGGAAAAGTGCCAAGTCATCGGGGAGGAGGAGGAGAGGGAGAACCACAAATGGCCACAGAGAACGCTTTAATAGTCACCTCTCTCTCCCAGGATATCAGCATACGCTGACGAGGACTCTCTAAAGTGGAGAATGGTGAGAGGACGCTCTTTGTTTACATCCCTGTTAGGGAGCATTTCTCCTTCGCCAAGATAATCTATCCACCTGACAGGTGTGGCATATCAAGACGTTGATTTAAACAGCATGGTCATTACACAGGTATACCGTGTGCTGGGGACAATAAATTGCCACTCTGAAATGTACAATTTTGTCACGCAATGCCACAGATGTCTCAAGTTTTGAGGGAGCGTGCAATTGGTATGTTGACTGCAGGAATGTCCACCAAGATGTTGCCAGATAATTTAATGCTAATTTCTCTACCATATCCCACATCCAACGACGTTTTAGAGAATTCGGTAGTACGTCAAACTGGCCTCACAAGCACAGTGTAACCACGCCAGCCCAGGAACTCCACATTTGGCTTCTTTACCTGTAGGATTGTCTGAGACCAGCCAACCGGACAGCTGAGGAGCTGGGCTGGGCCTTGCTCATCAGTGGTTGGGCCTTGCTCCCAAGTTGGTTGGGTCTATGCCCTCACAGGCCCACCCATTGCTGCGTCCCTGCCCATTTATGTGAAATCCATAGATTATGCCTAATGAGTTTTTCAGTTGACTGATTTCCTTACATGAGCTGTAACTCAGTAAAATCGTTGGATTTGTTTAAAAATACATTTTGTTCAGTATTTTTTCAGTGATTATATACACAACTTTCCAGAGATCTCCACCAACACCTAAATTACAATCTACGGATAAACCACTGTGACCCAATAAAATACACTGCTCAAAAAAATAGAGGGAAAACTTAAACAACACAATGTAACTCCAAGTCAATCACACTTCTGTGAAATCAAACTGTCCACTTAGGAAGCAACACTGATTGACATTCAATTTCACATGCTGTTGTGCAAATGGATTAGACAACAGGTGGAAATTATAGGCTATTAGCAAGACACCCCCAATAAAGGAGTGGTTCTGCAGGTGGGGACCACAGACCACTTCTCAGTTCCTATGCTTCCTGGCTGATGTTTTGGTCACTTTTGAATGCTGGCAGTGCTTTCACTCTAGTGGTAGCATGAGACGGAGTCTACAACCCACACAAGTGGCTCAGGTAGTGCAGCTCATCCAGGATGGCACATCAATGCGAGCTGTGGCAAGAAGGTTTGCTGTGTCTGTCAGCGTAGTGTCCAGAGCATGGAGGCGCTACCAGGAGACAGGCCAGTACATCAGGAGACGTGGAGGAGGCCGTAGGAGGGCAACAACCCAGCAGCAGGACCGCTACCTCTGCCTTTGTGCAAGGAGGAGCACTGCCAGAGCCCGGCAAAATGACCTCCAGCAGGCCACAAATGTGCATGTGTCTGCTCAAACGGTCAGAAAGACTCCATGAGGGTGGTATGAGGGCACGACGTCCACAGGTGGGGGTTGTGCTTACAGCCCAACACCGTGCAGGACGTTTGGCATTTGCCAGAGAACACCAAGATTGGCAAATTTGCCACTGGCGCACTGTGCTCTTCACAGATGAAAGCAGGTTCACACTGAGCACGTGACAGAGCCTGGAGACGCCCTGAAGAACGTTCTGCTGCCTGCAACATCCTTCAGTATGACCGGTTTGGAGGTGGGTCAGTCATGGTGTGGGGTGGCATTTCTTTGGGGGGCCGCACAGCCCTCCATGTGCTCGCCAGAGGTAGCCTGACTGCCATTAGGTACCGAGATGAGATCCTCAGACCCCTTGTGAGACCATATGCTGGTGCGGTTGGCTCTGGGTTCCTCCTAATGCAAGACAATGCTAGACCTCATGTGGCTGGAGTGTGTCAGCAGTTCCTGCAAGAGGAAGGCATTGATGCTATGGATTGGCCCGCCCGTTCCCCAGACCTGAATCCAATTGAGCACATCTGGGACATCATGTCTCGCTCCATCCACCAATGCCACGTTGCACCACAGACTGTCCAGGAGTTGGCGGATGCTTTAGTCCAGGTCTGGGAGGAGATCCCTCAGGAGACCATCCGCCACCTCATCAGGAGCATGCCCAGGCGTTGTAGGGAGGTAATACAGGCATGTGGAGGCCACACACATTACTGAGCCTCATTTTGACTTGTTTTAAGGACATTACATCAAAGTTGGATCAGCCTGTAGTGTGGTTTTCCACTTTAATTTTGAGTGTGACTCCAAATCCAGACCTCCATGTGTTGATAAATTTGATTTCCATTTGATAATTTGTGTGATTTTGTTGTCAGCACATTCAACTATGTAAAGAAAAAAGTATTTAATAAGAATATTTCATTCATTCAGATCTAGGATGTTATTTTAGTGTTCCCTTTTATTTTTTTGAGCAGTGTATAACAGCTCTAGGCAATCTCAACATATGTTTTTAGGGCTTGAAAATGGAGAGGAAGAAGGGAATACTACTATTTTTTGAGAGTTCCTCCTCTCCAGGCTTTCTGTTCGGTATTACCCACAGATTCTGCCATTAGCTCAGTTTATTTTGACTCTTGGGGGAGGATTCAATAAATTGCAAAGCCGAGAACTGAATAAATTCAAGTATGGAAAAAGTATTTTCCCACATGGAGTTTAAGGAAATGCATAATTTATCTGTACAGAGCTTCTACATCAGGCTCAGATAGAATTGCCTTTTATATCATTCTAAACATCTGTGGTATAAAAAGAGTGACGTTACGCTCATAACATACTCGGTGGTACCAGAAGTGTCAGTTGGATATGATTCGTAGGCCTACCCCAGACGTTTTAGTCAAAATGAGATTTTACTCTGTCCTCTAAGGGCACGGGGGTATGGGAGTTGCGCATAGTGCTGCTATATCAATTTGACTTCTGAATGTTATGAGTTTTCCCTCAAGAACAAGCCAACAAAATAACCAGAGAAAAAAATAAATTCTACTAATATTTATGCGAGATGGAGTCTGGCATTTTATGTCTGAACTTTGGGAAGGAACTACAGTCCCATTGCTTGCCCCGATGCACAATTGGAAGTTATTATGGACATTCATTTTAGTTGTCAACATTTTGATAGTGGCTCGTTTTGCACAGCAGGTCCCTTGATAGGAGGTTTACTGATTTTATTGGTGTCCCTAGGACTGGTGCTGTGAATCTTAATAGAAATATAACATTGTGCCATAAACTTCAGTAAATCATAAACCAAAACTTAATCCCCCATCTTGATTCAGAGCATCTATTTTCTTAAGGCTACAAAAGGTCACTCAAATTTTACAACTGCAGTCCCACTTTAACTGAAAACAGTGCAGTGTCAATCAGCTGATAATGTACCATCCTAGACTCATGACTAATCCACTGTTTTAATACCATTAATCAAATTACATCATGGAACAGGCATAATTTCTTATCAGATAATAATTTGGTGTATTACCCCCCACACCCCCCCCTTATTCCTTATGGACTTTATCTAGATCTGTAAGAGTCTGATGGTTATCCGACTGAAATAAAGCACCTGCTCTGAGGGTCTTCTTAATCCAGGATGATTGACAATGGTTTCATGCTCACAATGCCTAATTACCATCTCTAATGGATTGTTTCACATCCACTTTTGTAAGTGTGAAATGCCTTCTAAGCAATGTTTCCCTCTAAGCTGCGCAGCTCCCCCGGGACTGACGAAGCAGAAGAAATATCATCCCGCACAGAGAAGCACGAGATTCAACTTTCTAGAGTTTTCCCCATTTTTAGTTAACACTATCAACGGTTCCCTTGACTGTGGGAATTGTGATAGAATCAATGCAATATTAGCCACTTTCAATGCAACATACAGAAACGAAACAAACTAGGCAAGACAATTTCTTCCCAATTTTGTGATATCCAATTGTCCCATCGCTGCAACTCCCGTAGGACTCGAGAGGCCACGGTAGAGAGCTGTACGTCCTCTGAAACACAACCCTGCCAAGCCGCACTGCTTTTTGACAAACTGCTCGATTAACCCGGAAGCCAGCCACCCCAATGTTCAGTGTTTCCTTTGACACAACTGGCCACCATGTCAGCGTGCATGTGCCCGGCCCGCCACAGGAGTCGCTAGAGCACGATGGGGTAAGGAAGTCCAGACCGGCCAAACCCTCCTTTAACCCGAATGACGCTGGGCCAATTGTGCACCACATCATGGATCTCCTGGTCGCGGCCCGGGTGCAATGCAGCCCAGGATCAAACCCAGGTCTGCAGTGACGCAGACCGCTGCGCCACTCGGGAGGCATGCAATACTTATTAGTATGCAAAACTAACTATGCAAGAGATTTTGTTGTAGGCAGACTGCATCGGAGTAGGATTCTATTGCATTGACAGGCACCACTCAGGCCCGTACTCTACACAGACCAGTGCGCCATAACCAATCAGAGCTGTAGTAGGCCTATATGCAAAGTTAAGTGGCCATTGCAGTGGCATAGAATGGCACAATTCAACCATGGTAGTCTCATGATATGAATGTAATAGTTCAGACATAGTATGTACTCATACATGCAATAAGGAGCTCTGGTGAGAGCATCATGCAGTGACCGGCCATTCACTCTCTAATTGTATTCTCTCTTATCCGACCTCCCTTTTTCCCAACCTCTTTTTATCCTCCCCATCCGCCTTCCTCGTTTGCTGTTCTATAAACGATTATTCCGTTGATATGCGGCAACTGGCTTGTCTGGAGATTCATCAGGTGCTGGCATCTAATGCCTCGAAAACATAGCGCCGCCGCACCTGCCGATTTTAAATCACAGCAGTACGTGCCAGGTTTCAATATTTACAGCCGCTGTCACAACCGTCCCCATGACTGTCTGATACGAGGACTGTGACTTGTTTTTATAGGCATTAAAGCTTCAGACATTCGAATGGCTCCATGCTGACTCTCTGGTCGGCGGGACTCGGTGGAATTGCAGTTGGAGATGGGGCCCGGTGTGGAAAGAAATTTTAGGTGTACCTGCGTATTCCCAGATTCCAATTGGACACAAGTTGTGAATTGTAATTGTTCTCTCAGTCAACTTGCTTTGTGAAATAATATTGGACCCAAGTTTCTAAAGTGTTATTTAGTTTTTGCTGAACAAGTTTGAATATCACTCATTTGAAAGAGAAGATCCAGTGTCCCACCATAACACTTCCCCCGTGGGCCGTGGTGGCCACAGCTGCTGTGTCGCCGCTGGTCTGTCCCCCGGAAACATGATCCTTTCTGCCCCTGGCCCCTGGTTTGGATGGCGACAAGCCATGACGCCAGCCCCGGGTTTTACCCCAATGTGTGTAGCTGTGTGAGATTACTAAATGGACAGACAACTAGCCATTGGTATAGCAGAATTTGGCATCTATTGTTGGCGCTCTATAGAAACCCATCAGTGTTGGTCCCCTTGTCTAGCACCACCAACACTGGCTGTGTTGGCAAGACGTACGGCTTGTGTTTTTAAAAGTCAATAGAGTCCTAAGTGCTTCTCTTGCACATTCTTTAAAACGGAGAGATGAATATTCCAGTTTGCCGTCCAATTAGAGGTGGCCCCGGTTGTTCGATGGGCTTTATCGACTGTCTGTCAGCTTGGTTATTTGTTAGGCTTCTAAAAGGACCCACAATCGGTACGTTCTGTTTTTTTTAGCCATTAAATGATTTGAGTCTACCCTTTTTGTTTGAATCCATCCATGATGGTGCATTTTGGGGATGAATGCTTAAGATCGTTCTGTTTCCAGTCCTGTCCATGTGAGAAACGTGTCTCGATGGCAGACCTGGCGCGTTGTGTCCACTAAGCTGTAGGCGTGTCTACACATGGCTTCATCCCGTGTGTCATGTGGGTTTGGTTACCTGACGACAACTATGTCAGAGAAAGACGCTGTTTCGATAGCTTTTAGTTAAACGTCACTTGTGGGAGCAGCAAACAAGCGGTGTGTGTGGACATAACCTTTTTCTAAAGTGACTTCTCCTCAACATCTGCGACGTTCTGAAAACACAGGAACGTGAAGGCAATGTGGAGGATGCCTGCTATAGTAAGTTGCTTTCACCTGTCCAGTTCTTTAATGCCAGTGCAGATATGGAGGCCATCTTTGGTGTATTGAGATGCAACCCATGTCCTCCTGGCTCCTGCCGTAACCAGAATGCAACATAGTCCTCAGCTTCCTGCTGTTCTCAACCTCCCAGTTCCATTGTCCCCTGCTGTATATTTATCCACCTATTTTCAATGCTGCATAGGAGACTAAGTGGTTTTCCATGTACTGGCTGCAAGGAAAGGATTGTGGGTAATGGGTAGTGGTGTAACGGACCGTAGTTGATCCGTGCGGATCACCCCCACACGGTTCGGCACGCATGTGAACCGCAGATCAGTTGCATAGTTTAACCATCATAGTGTGAAATAGTTTTACTGCCGCTGATACTTTTTAAAGGGATAATTCCCTAAATCTCGACTCCGAGTTGCAGTGAAAAGGTAAAGACAAGACCGACGCTGTGTTTTTACTCTGAAGGTTGATTTTATTATTATTTTTTTAAAGCAGTTGAATCCCAATGAATCAAACCTGGATGCTCTCGTTGAAAAAAAAAGCGAAGAAGAAAAAAGCAGTGACGGCCATGGCCGGCGGAGGAGCTGATGAACTGGAAAAAGCCTCCCGCTTCATTTCAGTCTCATGCATGGGAGCATTTCGGCTTCCCTGTCAAATATGATGATGGAGGAAGGGTGGTGGACAGCACCATTACGGTGTGTAGTCATTGTGCCACGAGAAAGCCGTGTGATCATGGATATACATCGAGCGTGGCCACACATTTTTTTTAAAAGCATCATCACCCTGGTGTGTCAGTGACGGGAGCCAACTCAGTCAAGAGACAACAACTCCTCACCGCGGCATTTAAGCCCTTTGCTGCAGAATCAGACCGGGCTGAAGCCATCACCAAATCTATTGGGATGTTTATCGCTGCAGACATGAGGCCATACTCTGTTGTGGAAAACTAAAGGGTTTCAAAATATGGTTGAAAGTGCTTGAGCTATGCTACGCAATCCCCTCGCGCACCCACTTCAGTATGGAGATCGTGCCAGAACTTTATGAACAGGAAAAGATCATAAATTGTCGCCAAACTATCCCAGGCATCCTCTACATGACTGTGACTACTCACTACACCACAAAGGAGTGGGAGATGCGAAGTCCGGTGCTACAGACACTCCCCCCTCGGAGTCACACAGGCACAAATCAGGTGGAGATACTGCTAGGAGAGCAGTAGCAGAGTGGAAGCTAGAGAGGCCCAATATCAATATCCCAATCACCACAGATAATGCCAAGAACCAAGTAAATGCAGTGGTAGAAGCTGGACTGGGGCCACAGATAGCTTGCTTTGCACAGGTGATCAATTTCAAATCAAATCAAATCAAATTGTATTTGTCACATACACATGGTTAGCAGATGTTAATGCGAGTGTAGCGAAATGCTTGTGCTTCTAGTTCCGACAATGCAGTAATAATCCAACAAGTAATCTAACAATTCCCCCAAAAAACTACTGTTTTATACACAGTGTAAGGGGATAAAGAATATGTACATAAAGATATATGAATGAGTGATGGTACAGAGCAGCATAGGCGAGATACAGTAGATGGTATCGAGTACAGTATATACATATGAGATGAGTATGTAAACAAAGTGGCATAGTTAGTGGCTAGTGATACATGTATTACATAAGGATGCAGTAGATGATATAGAGTACAGTATATACGTATACCTATGAGATGAATAATGTAGGGTATGTAAACATTATATTAGGTAGCATTGTTTAAAGTGGCTAGTGATATATTTTACATTTCCCATCAATTCCCATTATTAAAGTGGCTGGAGTTGAGTCAGTGTGTTGGCAGCAGCCACTCAATGTTAGTGGTGGCTGTTTAACAGTCTGATAGCCTTGAGATAGAAGCTGTTTTTCAGTCTCTCGGTCCCAGCTTTGATGCACCTGTACTGACCTCGCCTTCTGGATGATAGCGGGGTGAACAGGCAGTGGCTCGAGTGGTTGTTGTCCTTGATGATCTTTATGGCCTTCCTGTAACATCGGGTGGTGTAGGTGTCCTGGAGGGCAGGTAGTTTGCCCCCGGTGATGCGTTGTGCAGACCTCACTACCCTCTGGAGAGCCTTACGGTTGTGGGCGGAGCAGTTGCCGTACCAGGCGGTGATACAGCCCGCCAGGATGCTCTCGATTGTGCATCTGTAGAAGTTTGTGAGTGCTTTTGGTGACAAGCCTAATTTCTTCAGCCTCCTGAGGTTGAAGAGGCGCTGCTGCGCCTTCTATACGATGCTGTCTGTGTGAGTGGACCAATTAAGTTTGTCTGTGATGTGTATGCCGAGGAACTTACAACTTACTACCCTCTCCACTACTGTTCCATCGACGTGGATAGGGGGGTGTTCCCTCTGCTGTTTCCTGAAGTCCACAATCATCTCCTTAGTTTTGTTGATGTTGAGTGTGAGGTTATTTTAATTTAGCATCCCAAAGGGGAACCTCAGTGAACCGGATGGACAGCCTCCTTGGGAGGATCAGGAAGGTGGTTTCCTTTTTCCACCGAAGCACAACAGCCGCTCATGTGCTAAAGACCAAGCAAGAAATGCTACAGACCCACAAGCTCATACACAATGTCACAACAGCATAGCTCTCCAACATGTCATAAGTGGAGTTCCATCTTGAGCAGCAGGCAGCTGTATACTCTGCACTGATCGACAAGACCCTGAAAAAATATAAAGACATTGTCACCTTGTCTGATGATGACGCGAAAGTGGCAGAGGAGGGCAGAGGAGGTCCTCCAGGTGCTCAAACCCCTCAAAACGGTTACAAGCCTGTTGAGCACTGAAACTGCACCGTCTGTGTCCGTGATCCTACCTCTGAAAACAAGGATTCTACAATCCATGGCCCCGAGTGAGGAAGACGGCACAATCACTAGAGATGTCAAGGCTGCCATTAGAGAGGACCTGAACCCCAGATAACCCCCTAACGTACAGGACTACATTCGTAGATCTACTGCACTGGATCCAAGGTTCAAGTCCCTGTCTCACCTAGACTAGACCCTGCCCTATACCGGAGGACATAGTGATCTCACCACTGAGATTGTGGCCACTGAAGAGGTAAAAAAAAAAGTATGAGTGAATTAATTAAATAATATACTGCAGTCTAATCTTAGTCTGTGCTATTGCTTTTAGAATCATCCATTTTTTTAAATTTGTAATAATAATAGCTTTTTATTAAATGTTATTGCCACAATTATAGTTCTATGAACATAAATAGTTAGTTAGATCGAGTCATTTTTTTCTGCAGGGTCAAGCCACAGTGCAGACTCTGAGGCATGTCCTCCACAAAATAATTTGGCCATGAAGGAGCTTTGCCGGGAGACCTTTGTGAGCAAGGACACGGGCAAGACGTTTGCCAACACCATCAAAGAGGAGGTGGCATCCTACAAGGCAGCAAGTGGCGTTCCAGTGGATGGTGATCCACTGGCATGGTGGAAAAGCAATGAGTGTAAATACCCTCCCATTGCCATGAGGGCTAGATGCTACCTGGCTGTGCCTGGCACTTCAGTTCCCAGCGAGAGGGTGTTCTCCACGGCAGGGGACATAGTGACTGCAAAGAGGTCGACCCTATCCCCAGAGAATGTAGACATTAAAAATATATATAATTTGAAGTTACAAGCTCAGGTCTGCTTTGCTTGGCCTTTTTAAACTTTTTTTTAATGATGTGGACACAGGCAATTTTTGCATTCACAATTGTTCAAAGGAAGGTTACATGCCTCATATTGCACTTTTAATTTAACAATTGAGTATTGAATTTTTGATTTTAAGATTTTATTTAAGCATTGAAAACTTCCTTGCTTTGTTTTCTTTAAGTAATAAAAGCAAAGTTATATTTCTCTCACTTTCTTTTGTTTTTATGCTGATCCGAAAAATGATCCGATCTGTGACTCAAAACTGCGATCCGAACCGTGAGTTTTGTGATCCGTTGCACCACTAGTAATGGGCATTTCCATCTAAAAGGACCCATGAGCACCAATATGTCAAATGAAAGCGGAGTCAATATATTTTAGAAATTAAGGCATATACTGTGTGTACATGCATACATACATACAGTTGAAGTCGGAAGTTTACATACACTTAGGTTGGAGTCATTAAAACTTATGTAAACTTCTTAGTTTACAACAAACAAACTATAGTTTTGGCAAGTCGGTTAGGACATCTACTTTGTGAGTGACACAAGTAATTTTTCCAACAATTGTTTACAGACAGATTATTTCACTTATAATTCACTGTATCACAATTCCAGTGGGTCAGAAGTTTACATACACTAAGTTGACTGCCTTTAAACAGCTTGGAAAATTCCAGAAAATGATGTCATGGTTTTAGAAGCTTCTGATAGGCTAATTGACATAATTTGAGTCAATTGGAGGTGTACCTATGGATGTATTTCAAGGCCTACCTTCAAACTCACTTTGCTTGACATCAATCCTATAGAAAATGTGTGGGCAGAACTGAAAAAGTGTGTGCGAGCAAGGAGGCCTACAAACCAGACTCAGCTACACCAGCTTTGTCAGGAGGAATGGGCCAACATTCACCCAAACAAAATGTTTTGCGGCCTTGCTGTAGGTTGTAGAGGGAGGAATCTACTGTTGAGGTATCCCCCCTGAACATAAGGCTCTGTGTGTGTGTGTGTGTGTGTCTGTTGAGGGAAGCTTGTTGAAGGCTACCCGTAACGTTTGACCCAAGTTAAACAATTTAAAGGCAATGCTACCAAATGCTAATTGAGTGTATGTAAACTTCTGACCCACTAGGAATGTGATGAAAGAAATAAAAGCTGGATTAAATCATTCTCTACTATTATTCTGACATTTTCACATTCTTAAAATAAAGTGGTGATTCTACCTGACCTAAGACAGGGAATTTTTACTATGATTAAATGTAAGGAATTGTGAAAAACTGAGTTTAAATATATTTGGCTAAGGTGTATGTAAACTTCCGACTTCAACTGTACTTGTCAAAAGTTTGGACACCTACTCATTCCAGTGTTTTTCTTTGTACGGTTTTCTACATTGTAGAATAATAGTGAAGACATCAACTATGAAATAACAAATATGGAATCATGTAGTAACCAAAAAAGTGTTAAACAAATTAAAATATATTCATTCAAATATCCACCTTTTGCCTTGATGACAGCTTTGCACACTTGGTATTCTCTCAACCAGCTTCATGAGGTAGTCACCTGGAATGCATGTTAAGTTAATTTGTGGAATTTCTTTCCTTATTAAGTTTAAGCTAATCTGTTGTGTTGTGACAAGGTAGGGGGGGGTATACAGAAGATAGCCCTATTTGGTAAAAGACGAAGTCCAAATGATGTCAAGAACAGCTCAAATAAGCAAAGAGAAACGACAGACCATTACTTTAAGACATGATGGTCAGTCAATCCGGAAAATTTCAAGAACTTTGAAAGTTTCTTCAAATGCAGTCGCAAAAACCATCAAGCAGTATGATGAAATTGGCTCTCATGAGGACCGCCACAGGAATGGAATACCCAGAGTTACCTCTGCTTCAGAGGATATGTTAATTACAGTTACCAACCAGAAATTGCAGCCCAAATAATATCTTCATAGAGTTCAAGTAACAGACATCTCAACATCAACTGTTCAGAGGAGACTGCGTGAATCAGACCTTCATGGTCGAATTGCTGCAAAGAAACTACTATAGAAGGACACTTAATAAGAAGAGACTTGCTTGGGCCAAGAAACATGAGCAATGGTGTCCTTTTAGAGTGTGCAAAGCTGTCTAGGAAAAGGGTAGCTATTTGAAGAATCTCAAATATAAAATATTTTTTGATTTGTTTAACACTTTTTTATTTTATTTTTTTTAACACAATTCTGTGCCCTCTGCCTAGTAACATCTCTCTGTGGCTAACCTAATCCTCTGTGTCACAACTGCTAACTTGTGCATTTGTAAACAAAACGTTTACAAGGCTTTGTAACTTAATGTATTACTGTGCGTTACCTTTTGTTTAGCTTCTGTGTGACCATGTTTTATTGTAAATGGTTGGCTAGAAATAATGGTGTGATGGTGTTTTCTAGTAGTACTTTTAAGCTTTTTCAGTTTAGGGGTACCTTCGATGGCGCAAATTTTTGTTCTAACCCAGCACTAACACGTTCTCATTTAAACTAATAGAGGGTCTGGGTGAATAGTTAAGTAGCTGAATTATGTGTTTGTCATAAAGCATTTACAAATTATATTCCAGAATCAATTGGTAAACAGGCCTATCATTATAGGCCCATATATATATATATATATATATATATATATTACAGAAATCTAATTTCCATAAGTATTCACACCCCTGAGTCAATACTTTGTAGAAGCACCTTTGGCAGCGATTGCAGCTGTGAGTCTTTCTGGGAAAGAGCTTTGCATGCCTAGATTGTACAATATTAGCCCATTTTTGTTATTTCAGAAAATTCTTCAAGCTCTGTCAAGTTAATTTGTTGATCATTGCTAGACAACCATTTACAGGTCTTTAACTTTAGACTTTCAAGCAGATTTTCAATAATAATTTTAACTAGTGAATTTCAAGCACCGGAGCATTCAATGTTGTTTCCTCTCCAGCAACTCAGTTAGGAAGAATGCCTGCATATTTGTAGTGACTGGGTGCATTAATACACCATCCAAAGCCTACAGTAATGAATAACTTTACCATGCTCAAAGGGATATTCAGCGTCTTATTAAAAAAATATAGAATATTCACATCTACCAATCGGTGCCCTTCTTTGCAAGGCATTGAAAAATCTTGCTGGTCTTTGGATGAATCTGTGTTTTGAAATTCACTACTCGATTTGAGGCACCTTTTTTATAGATCATTTTATGTGGGTTACAGAGATGGGGTAGTCAATCAAAAATCATGTTGACCACTATTATTCAACACTGAATGAGTCCATGCAACTTCTTATACAATTTAAGCACATTTTTACTCCTGAGCTTATTTAGGCTTACCCTAACAAAGGGGTTGAATACTTATTCACTGAAGACATTTCAGCTTTTCATTTTTTTTTATACATTTCTAAAATTTTCGACAAACAGGTTTCCACTTTGACATTATGGATTAGTGTAAAGGTGTGTGAATACATTCTGAAGTACGAAACAACGTGTACACAAACATACCAAGGCCTGGACTTTCCAACAGGGCTCTTTTCCATATCAATCATGGACAAGAGTATTTTCAGAGCTGATTCATCACCCATCATGTACAGCATTAAGAAATTGCATTTGGTGTATGTTTGGTACGGGTACATACGGTACAGTTAAGTAGCTGTATTGTTGGCCTGTAGCATTTATCAGTCCCTTATCATGACGTTATGCCAGTGTGACAGCGCGGACATTGAGTGACATAAAAAAAATGTTTTAAAACATAGCAGACACTCAAAGGGAATATCTCAAAAGAAAGGTGATATTTTTGCTCCATATCTTACTAAACTAAGGCTAAGTTCTGCCAGGGATTTTCAGAGGAAGATTGTTGTAAGTTGGAAAATGGCCTCATTTTAAAAGTAAGGTTAGCTTTGTTTCCGGTCGACAGCGAGGCAGGGAGGATGCATTAAGACGTGCCAGATCTAAGGTACACTAATTGATTTTGATTCGCCCGTCAGCCGCGAGCTCATCGCTCCACAAGTGAACCCGTTTGTTTCTGCCCGTCCCTCTGTTTGGCGCTCTGTCCTTACGAGTTATGTATCTGTAGATCTAACTTGTGACAGAACCCTTGTGCTCAGTGAAGCAGGAAGTCGGTTTTCTTAGGCCATCACACAAAAGACCATACTATGTGTAGCCTATAATATTATGCAATATTTATAGATTTGTTGTTTTATAAATTCAGTTATCCATGTATAATATATGTTCAGTGCTTCAAGTTGAATTTATATTATCATCCACGTAGTTGCACAAATGATTGGATATATATTTTATTACCTCCAATAAATTCATGTAAAAATGTTTTCTTAAAGTATGTCCCCTGGGAAATAGCTGCACAACTCAAGGGGGTTTCCTCATACAATATAGATTAAAGGAAGGAAAATGTAAAATGTTTCACATTCCACGACTACATGCTTGTGATACTCAATTCCAGGAGCTACTCTGCAGAGATGCAGCTACCCTAGCTACTGTATGACTGCTAGGACTGGTGTCCAACCGAGCAGTAATCCACCTGATTTCAGAAGTTAAGAAAACGACAAACAAACAAGAATGAATGTTCATTTTAGGCTACGAGTCGTGTTGAGCCTGGCACAAAACTGGGGCAATGTTAATTCTGCTGCCCTTAAACACCAATGGGAGGAATGCATGTTGGAACTATTTGAGGAAATTAGGTCTGTTTTTACAACCGCACTACTTTTTGTAGTCAAAATGTCCCCCCTTAAGAGACTTTTAAAAAGTTTTTGAGTCAGACTCAAGTTATTTCTGATGGAGAACTTTTTGAGGTACAGTACATGTATTATCCACAATGTCCATTTCACGTGGCATGACGAGCTGAATTGCACCAGGTAATGTGAAAGAGAAGTAGGATTTCTGTTTCATCCGAGGGCTGTACAGTGGGCAATAATCCAACCGCTATCTCTGATTCCTTTATTCCAGGAAAGTGTACCCAGCGACGGTAGAACTGTTAGGAGAACTCTTCAACATGAATACAGGTATGTGATGGGCCTGTTTTTAAACCCCACGCAACACAAGCGCACACACACGTTAGGATGTTGACCTCCAGGCATTGCGCATATCCGTGTTCGTTGACATTTGCCAGCTGTTGAGTACTGCTTGCTGCCGGAGTTGCTTTTAGCTATGTCATCGGTTTCTTTTCTTTCTTTTTTTTCAACCAACTCTCATTTCATTTCAAGATTCAGATTGAGGCAAGTTCGCAACAGATCTCGTATTTTATATATTTGTTTTTATAACAAATGATCTGTTTGAAGACTTATAAGAGCTGTTAAGAGGATCGGCATCTTGTTAGCATTAGCCTAGCATTCAGAAAAGCTTTGAATGAAGGACGGCCGATTCCAGCCTTGATCAATGAAACGTATAGCGCAAGGGTAGCCAGCCTTCCTCCTGGAGAGCTACTCTCCTGCAGGGTTTCACTCCGACCCTGCTCTAACAAACCCAACCCTCCCAATCAGCTGCTCATAGGAGCTTGTGTTACAACAGGGTTGAAGCAAAATGCCCCCCATCCAACAGCTCTCCAGGAGGAGTGACGGCCACCCCTGCTCTATAATGTAGATGCATAGAGGCATTACACATATTCCATTGCTTTATGATCTACTTATACACCCACGTAAATCCTCTCATTCATAAATCGGCCTCTAATTCATAAATCGGCCTCTAAAGCTCCATCTTAAACTTGGCCCGCATCCCAAAATGTATGGAGTGTTTCATTACAGTAGCTATGATGACAAATCCTTCACTTAGTGTTATTACACTCCTACGCCGTCTGTTACTCTGCCAATGAAAGTCTGGATTTGTTCCTGCTATGGCAATTGTTCACAGCGCACAGACCTATCGAGGTGCCAATAGCCTCCGCGCAATCTAGAATGCTCTTATCAAGTCTGCCAGGCATATGCCCTCATTAAGTTTCCATGACATTGCAATCAGAGCTTTGCTCCAGCTTTGGTTAATGTTTACATCACGAGTGATTGAGTCACTGAACATCCCACAGTGTTTGCCAACAGAACGTTGCCTTCGAAATGGCAGGGTGCGCTGAAACGTTTTGCATGCAGAGTGACTCTGTGCCCTCTTGGAGAAATAAACAGTGTTTCATTACTCCCACGTCGATGACCAAGCAAGCATGAACGTTAATCTGCGCTGAGGTCATAGTTCATATGAAGTAGGAAGGGGGACTTTTAATTACTGTGTGTTTTACTGCATGCCTGAATTGACCAGAATGTAAACAAACACACAATCGGTTAAGAGAGGTTTTTGGTGATTCTTATAGAATCTCTCCTTTATAGTTTTAGTTCTATTCAGTATTGACAACCTAAGAGAGTAGACACATAGACAATCAGTCAGTGATATGACATCACAGTGGGCAACTTCCTGCTGACAAGCCAAACAACAACACTGTGTATGATGGCATAGGATACTATGACGTATGTCAGTACAGACTATTCCCTCCATCCATCCCGACATGAGCCGTCATCCTCCACCCGTCCCCCATTACTTATGAGAATGGAGCCATTGTAATGCATGTGCTTTGCCTTCTCTTTCTTGGGGGGCCTTTGGCTTGTGCGTGTGTGTGTGTGTGCTGCTTTCTGCTGCCGTGGCTGCTGGCTGTGCTTTCTCAGATAGCGGAGGACACACTCGCAAAATCACCGCCTTGCTAGTCACCCGCTCCCACATGAAGCGGGTCCAGAGTGTCCCGAATCTGGCTACAGGTACTAACACACACACCTAATACACACACTCACACCAACAAAACACAACCCGTATCCCTAACACACATACGCAGGCCTGTACAGACGATCATTGAGTCCCACGGATGTTGAAGGGGGTAAGTGAAGGCCTTGCTAACACAGTCAATCAGTGCAACTTTTGACGATGCGCAAATAAGACGTGCAGTGCATTCGGGAAGGATTCATACCACTTGACTCTTTCCACATTTTTGTTACGTTACAGCCTTATTCTAAAATTGATTTAAAAAATAATAATTCTCATCAATCTACACACAATACCCCATAATGACGAAGCGAAAACAGGTTTTTAGGATGTTTTTTTTTTTTTTTTGCAAATGTATAAAAAGTATGAAACTCGAAATTGAGCTCAGGTGCATCCTGTTTCCATTGATTGTCCTTGAGATGTTTCTACAACTTGGTTGGAGTCCACCTGTGGTAAATTCAATTGATTGGATATGATTTGCAAATTCAAACACCTGTTCGTAGAGCTCAGAGACAGGATTGTGTCGAGGCACAGATCTGGGGAAGGGTACAAAAACATTTCTGCAGCATTGAAGGTCCCCAAGAACAGTGGCCTCCATCATTCTTAAATGAAAAAAGTTAGGAACCACCTAGAGCTGGCCACCCGACCAAACTGAGCAATTGGGGGAGAATGGCCTTGGTCAGGGATTTAACCAAGAACCCAATGGTCACTCTTGACAGAGCTCCAGAGTTCCTCTATGGTAATGGGAGAACCAATCAGGCCTTTATGTTAAAGTGGCCAGACGGAAGCCGGAGTTTGCCAACAGGCACCTAAAGGACTATCAGACCATGGGAAATCAGATTATCTGGTCTGATGAAACAAAGATCGAACTCTTTGGCCTTGATGCCAAATGTCATGTCTGAAGGAAACCTGGCACCATCCCTACGGTGAAGCATGGTGGTGGCAGCATCATCCTTTTGGGTATGTTTTTCAGCAGAATAGACTGGGAGACTTGTCAGGGTTGAGGAAAAGATGAGCGGAGCAAAGTACAGAGAGATCCTTGATGAAAACCTGCTCCAGAGCGCTCAGGACCTCAGACTGGTGAAGGTTTATCTTCCAACAGGACAACGACCCTAAGCATTCAGCCAAGACAACGTAGGAGTGGTTTCGGGACAACTCTGAATGTCCTTGAGTGGCACAGTTGGAATCCAGGCTTAAAATAGCTGTGCAGCGACACTCCCCATCCAACCTGACAGAGCTTGAGAGGATCTGCACAGAAGAATAGGATAAACTCCCCAAATACAGATGTACCAGGCTTGTAGAGTCATACCCAAGAAGACTCAAGGCTGTAATCGCTGCCAAAGGTGCTTCAACAAAGTACTGAGTAAAGGCTCTGAATACTTATGTAAATGTGATATTTCCATTATTTATTTTTACATTTGGAAAAACCTGTTTTTGCTTTGTCATTATGGGGTATTGTGTGTAGATTGAAGGGGGAATCGATCCATTTTAGAATAAGGCTGTAACGTAACAATGTGGAAAAAGTTGGGGTCCGAATACTTTCCGAATGCACTGTAATTGAGTAAATTACTGTTGTTAATATTGTTAATACTCCATACCATTCTATTTAATAGTGTCCTTCATGGGGTTTCATGTTCTATCAAGACATAAAATGGCCACTTTGTTTAAATGTTGTCTTTTCTTCCACCTCATCCCTTCCACCGCCCTGACATCATTCACTTCCTGTTGCTTTCATTTTGTCTTACTCCCTGTGACAACCATCGTTTGTTATCCTCTGGCACCAGCGTCCTTCTCACGATCTGTCACTCCGTTTCCTCTCCTTTATCCTCTGCTATCACTCAATATCACTCAATATCACTCTCTTTTCTTCCCCCTTTGTTCTGTTTTCATTCCTCTGAGAAACTAGATGGTTTGTGTCCGTTTCTCAGAGCTTTGCTGTGATTGGGTAAGACTGGGCTCTGTTCGAGTCGAGGGGATTCCCAATGTGCTTTGCAGCGGATGTGTGCACTGTACACGGTGTGGCGTGACCAATTTAGAAATGGTGCTGTGGTGGCTCGAAACCATGGCAACCCCGACTCACTCTTACCCTACATTTTGGCTCTGAGCTTGGATCTAGTGGGAAACAGACAGGGATGTTGTGTGTTTGTCTTTGACTTTAATCTTCATGGACTGACATCAAACACAAATATTGCTTGTGAGGGTATTGCATAGTCTAAAGCAGGGTTCCCCAACTGGCGGTCTGCGGGCCAAATTTTGCCTGCCAGCAATATTATTAGGACCCCCCAAATTAATTATGATTTTTTTTTTCATTAAAGAAGGAAGTTACGCTACCTAAATAATGCTATAGTTACATTTTAACTTCATTCACGAGGTGAGAGAATGCAGAAGACAGTCAGCTAATAAAGCAGGTAGCGGACCGTTTTGAGGTGCTGAAACGTAAAGCTGCAACCACAGCGCAATCAATAGGTGAACAGCGCCAGGTGCTGAAAATATAGCAAACTTGTTATACAAGTGTTGCACAGCAGCAGATGGAGGAAAACTACACCCGTCGAGTAATTCAACAATAATCTACATTTTAATTTTACAAACGACGAGTCTTTCTTCCGAACCTAGGCCCATATAAAATAACTTAAGTGGCTCAGGTAGGCGATGAGGCTCAACAGCGTCTTTCACAAGAACCAAATATACGGCCTAATAGAAGTTTTTCACATTTTTCAAAAATGTAACGTCCTACATAAAACAATAATTTAAAGATAAAAAAAGTTGATGTCTGTATTGGGATAGCCTGCTCAAACATAAAATACTGTCAGCTTGTGATCTAAATATCTCCAGATAAGCATGGAGCTATGGAGCTAATTGTTTCTGAACGAATGTTGACGTTACAAAAAGTAGTGAGCCCTACAGTAGGCTATGTAGACCTATTTGTCCCAACCAATCAACACACAGTGAAATAGACAAATTATAATTGAATAGGAGCGTAATCAGATCAAGACCATTGTTAGTCACTGAATGTATTATATACTATGAATTGATTATGTACTATCAGATGTTAAAAATGTTGTTCAATTTGTAATGTAGGCCAATTAATTGTGCTAATATTATAGGCTAATTATGTTCTGTCCCACCAACTATTAGCTCAGAAAAAAATTGTCCCGAGGCCAAACCTATTTGACAATCCCTGGTCTAAAGGGTGTGGTGACCTAGCATCAAGGTTGGCCTTAATCACTGATACAGGGTCAGATATTATGCCATCCCCAATGACTAAAGCCAGGGTTGAAAGGTACGATAATCTAATTTTAGATCTGTGGTTAAGCACCTCAAATCACCTCAAATCTGCTGTATAGAACAAGTTGACAGATTGAAGTGCGGTCTGCCTCAGGCTGTTCATTTTAGGGACCCAGCTAGCGCTCAGTGGGGGTTGGAAACCACATTTTAATTTCCCTGCCGTGAAAAGTAATAGACCACTCCCCCTCGTTGCTCATGGGTAACGTAGTGAAAGACATCTCCCCCGAAAATGCAAGGCAGCAATGGCTTTGCACACGACGGCATCAGCTATTAACAACATATCCTGTCGACGTGGAATATCTCCGGATACCCAGAATTCCCTGTCATCTCCCTGACCCCGACTGTCTCATCCCTCTTTCCATATATTTCTCATAGCTCTCTCCTACCTCATAAACTGCTAACTTAGCCAAGCCTCTTTAGAGTTTTTATTCTGACTGGTTGGGAGATTCCTTTCTTTTCTGGCTTTGTGTTGGCTTCCCTGTCATCAGTTTCCCACTCTGCTGCTCTCTCCGAAGCCAACCATAGTCAAACCTATGGGGTTTGAAATAGATTCTTTAGGTAGGCTGATGGTACTGTATGTCTGTGTTCAGTAGGCTCCCCCCAATAACAGCAACCTCTTCCCATCTTCTACAGTAGTGTTTCCTAAACCTTTCATTGAGTACCCCCCAGTTCCACTTATTTGATCTATTCCAGTACCAACTGATTCAGCTGGTGTGGTAATTAGTTTAGTCCACTGTGCTAGAAGATAAAAACACATCATACACCATCATATGTCCGTATGCAGCTTGGCTATAATCTATATGGTCAATGTGGTGTTCTGATAAAATACATTTAGCGACTGCAATGATTTATTTGGTAACTATAATTATTTGTTAGTTAGTTAGCCGTGTTACTTTGTTTTGGGCCACGTTGAGTGTATCTAGCTGGTTAGCTGCTGTATGTCCTCTTACCTCTAATAGATTTATAAATCTATATTCTATTTGACACTCGCGTTAATAGCAGTTGGGATATGTGGACGGTAACTCAGGGTCATGTTCAATAGGGCACAGCGTGGCAAAATGTTTTGCAATGGAAAACAAGCATTTTTTTAATTCGGAAAAGTTCAGATTGTACCTCCCCGTTTCCATCTTATTTGTTTCCGTTTGGTGCTGAAAGAACATGACCCTGGTTTCTATCTCTCTTGTGTCCACTGGGTCATAATGTCCTGGCTTTGTCTCGGCTCTATTGGCTTTTGTAAGGGCTGCGTTCAGAAGGGCACAACGTTGCGGAACGTTCAGATGAGGATAGATTGTGTAGAACGCAACATTGGGGAACAATCTGCTAGAAATCGACGGTGTAGAATAGACGTGCCTCTGACAGCACTCCATATTAGCCGTATCCCTTCTACGTGTCATTGAATTGTCCCTTTTTCCTTCCCTAAATGTTCTTCTCCCCCTCTTTCAGAAGTCTGTCTCATTCGTTTGCATATGTATTCAAACTACTGAACCCACCATTCCAATGTCTCTTTTGCTGCATGTTGACGAGGACCCTGCGTCTAGACATGCACACCAAAAGTCACGTTAATGTGTGTGTTTCTTTTCTCCTCGCAGGGAGCGAGTCTCACTCGTCAGATTCAGGTAACTGCAGTTCAACGTGGTCCGTCTTATCTTGACACGATGCTCACATCCAATTGAGTGAAAAGAGATACATCATGGGTTGGCATCAAGGGTCTAGTTGTCATGTAGAATTGTATTGTGTGTGTGTGTGTGTGTGTGTGTGTGTGTGTTCCAGATGCTTGGAGGTCACGCAGCACCGATGGCCTAAGGAACGGCGACGACATCACTTCCTCCTTGGCCGCCAAGGGCTTCCGCAGCGTCAGGCCCAACCTGCAAGACAAGAGGTCCCCCACACAGGTGAATACACACACACACACACACACACACACACACACTGTGCATTGTTGAATTCCTATACAGCATTTTAAGATGTTTAATCCGTTTAACCAGAGTTTTTACACCACACTGATTTGAGTTGAGTGGCAAAGCTACCATGGTTGAATCCGTAGTATTAAAGCATTCTTTATCGGGAAGTTTATAATGTGAATAAATCCGACAGTGTTATTCCTTCATTCCTTCACCACCAGTGCCTCCAGAGAATTTCCCCTGTCAAGTTGTTCTGTTGATTCAAGTTGATAAGTTTGTTGTTTTCCAGCGGCGATGAAGAGACTAATCAAAGATTCCTTTCTTCCCCCCCAGAGGAGTGTGAGTGTGTGTCTGTGTCATTTGGGGATAATAAACGCAGCCAGGAAGCAGTCTGCTCCACACATCTCTTCAATCTTCTAAAATGATCTCTGTTTGATTTCAGGCCACATTTTTATGATGTTGGCTTTAAAGTGGGAAATAAATCGCACCACAACCTCATAAAATGTTTACAACATAGAGAGAAAAAAAACCTGAATATATCCCAGTCAAGGGTGTATTGGTCTTGTATTTTACTTTGGACTGGATTTTGTCCGTCTCATATCTTTATTTCAATCGTTCCATTGATAAACGATGTTTGTTGCTGTTTTCCTTCTCTGATTCTAATTGGCTGCACAGGCTGTCAATCAGGTCCCCCTCCCGCCCCCTAGGAGAGAGAGCTACCCCTCCCCCGCCACAGGCGCTATCCCCCCCTCCTACAGCTCCCTTCTAGCCAAGACCCTCGGACACGGGATGCTAGCCCTCTCCAACGAGAAGGCCGTCCTCAAAGAGTCTTACACAGTCAAGAGCACGTCTTCTTACTCCCACCACCAGAGCACAACCACCTCTTCTGTACCCCAATCTGAACCAGAACCCAACCCCATCCACAGTGTCACCAGCAAGGTCAAAGCCTCCACTGCTACTTCCTCCACCACCACCCAGCTTCAGGCTGCAGAGCGCAAGGTGTCCTCTCTCAGACTCACCCCCGTCACCATCCCTGATCCGCCCTCCCACCAGCCCGTCCCCCAGCCCGAGGCTCTCACCACCTCCCCTCCTCCCTCTAACCTTCCCCCCCATAGAGAGTCCTCCATCGGCTCCCAAAGCCATCACACAGCCTCTCTCTCCATCCAGATGGCTCCGCGGTGCCCCAAACCACCGGGCTCCAAGGCCCCCACCCTGGAGCCCAAGGCCCCAGCCCCAGCTTCTGACCCTGGGGAGGCCAGGAAGGTGAAAGGCCCCCCTCCAGTTCCAACTCGACCGGCCGAAGCGAATGTGCTGGTACTATAACTGAGTTTCAGTTTCCTAATCAACCTCTGTCAGTTCTTCTTCAACAGCACCACAGTGGTTTGTCAGGCACAACCAACCAACCAGACTAACTGTGATTGTGCGTGTGTTTGTGCGTTTGTCAGGGGGTTGGCCAGATTTAAAGCACAGTGTGTTTTCTTCAGTGTCCAATATCTTCAAACACTGTGATTGCACTAATCCTCTTACCCCACAGTGAAGGTAACAACAGTCTGCACACTATAATGCAGTGCGACAAAACAGCACATCATTTTATGTCACACACAGTGTCACTTCCTGCCCCGTTTGGACCATCCAACCATGCACAGCCGCATCATTAAACTCTCTCCCTTTCTTCCTCCTACATAACCCCCTTCCATTCTACCAGGGCTCGCCTCCTCAACCCTGCTCCCCCGACCACAGCGCCCGGCGCTCCCCTTACAACCGCCACAGCGCCGACTCACTGGACTACATGGCGGGCCTCAAAGCCCTGTTGCCCACTCCGTACGTCCCGTCCCCATATGCCACCTTGGAGCACGGCGGGGGGGACCGAATGGACAAAATTGGCGTAGTCGGCGGTGTTAGCATTAGCATGGTTAGTGCTGGTGGAGGTATGGGGGGCAGGTCACCCTCGCTCTCCCCCGTGACAGTGTCAGCGCTCAGCCAGTATTCGTCCTCCACGGTGGGCCTCCTGGAGGAGCTCCAGATCTGCAGCCTGGACTCCCCCGGCGTGTCTCCCTCACCCTCGCCCACCCTCAGCCACATGTCGTCCACCACGGGCTCCGACGAGGCGCCGCCGCTAACTTCCGCCGCTGCTGCCACTAACGTAACTATCCCCCCACAACGTCGCTAATTACTGGCTACACCAAGGAAGCTTGAGCCCCCCAACCTCCAAAACTGTTCCACACCCAAACAATATCGTGTTTACAAGCTCCTCCAACTAATCCACTCACCCGTCTTGAGTGAGGCGCTCTTGTATGCCCTACCCCCCCCTGTCCCACTGTCATAACATCACCCGTTGCACTCTTCTGATGGCTTAGTCTAACAATGTCTTGATGCATCGTTATCCCACCTTAGCGTGTCTCTTTTGTGTGTTTCTCACATACCCCAGATTTGTCCAACTGTCATTAACTTTTAGTTACAACAACTTCTTTCCTATGCCTGTTAAGTCTTTTTTTTTTTCATTGTGGGAGTTTATGATTGTGGGTCTTTCAATGTGACAAGGATTTGACACCAGCTTTTACGTGTCGTTTCTAACCAATAATGAAACGCCTGATTTTTTTTTTTTTTTTTTTTTTGAAGTAAGCCCATGTCGTTTGTTGACGTCCGACTACTCCACTACTTCTTTTTTAACTAACCTGTTGTGTTTTCTCTGATGCAGCACGCTTTTCCAATACTGTCTGTTGCACTCCTCTCATAACAATCACAGTCTACTCGTATAACCATTTTAGTCTTAATGGTAAAACCTATTGTTATTACAGACTAATCAATTCTCAGTACAGAGTCTTCGAGTCTTAACCAGCTGATAACATTATGTGGGTGCCTGTCCCATCACGTTTTGACCACTATAAACTTTGTTTCTTGCAAATGGGAGTGCACTGTTTTTACCCTCCTGGTTCTGATGTCCCCCCTCCAGGGCCAAGCTATTCAAGTGGCAATGAATGGAGGTGCTCCCCACCCCCAGAGACCGTCCTCACCCCCGGCCTACCCCCTCTCCCCGCCTCGTTCAGCCCAGGAGGGGTTCACGTGCAGAGTCGGAATGCAGGTGAGAGTGGGGATCCCGACCGTGTCAGCCTGGACTGATTTTTTAAAAAATTAAATAAATTGTACGCAGGCAGCTGCCCTACAGTTAACCACAATGCCATATTACTGAGTCTACCTTTTAACAAAATAATGAGCACAGAATAAGGCTTGACGACCACGACCTAACCAAGCACTCTTTACGCTAAGAACGTTCCTGAACCACAATGTACGCCTCCACACAAAGTATGCCAATTGATAGCCGGTATTCAGATTTCTATGAATTTACACGTCATCAGGCTACTGTGGTGATTTATTTGAACTCATACTTTCAGTTTTTTCTGATATTGATCCCCTCACTCTTATATTTTCTGCACTTGTCTAGTTAGTTGATGTAATGGGGACTATTGTTTGCAGGATATGATGTATTTACACCTATTAGAGGCAGAAGGGAAGTACTCGATAGGGGAACACAATGGGAAATGAATTGCTGACAAAGTGAACCTGGCAGTGGGAATATGCTTATCGGGGCATAACTCACATCGGCGTTGCACATCCCTACATGTACTATGATGTACCGTATACACACTGAGTGTACGAAATGTTAGGAACCGCTTTCTCTTTCCATGACACAGACTGGCCAGGTGACAGCTATGATCCCTTATTGATGTCACTTGTTAAATTCACTTCAATCAGTATAGATGAAGGGGGAGGAGACAGTTTAAAGAAGGATTTTTAAGCCTAGAGGCAATCGAGACGTGGATTGTGTATGTGTCATTCAGGGGGTTGAATGGGCAAGACAAAAGATGTATGTGCCTTTGAACGGGGTGTGGTAGTAGGTGCCATGCGCACCGGTTTGAGTGTGTCAAGAACTGCAATGCTGCTGGGTTTTTCCACTCTAAACAGTTTCCAGTGTGTATCAAGAATGGTCCCACCACCCAAAGGACATCAAGCCAACTTGACACAACTGTGGGAAGCATTGGAGTCAACACTGGCCAGCATCCCTGTGGGAACGCTTTCGACACCTTGTAGATTCCCTTCCCCCGACGAATTGAGGCGCGTAACTCAATATTAGGAAGGTGTTCCTAATGTTTGGCATACTCAGTGGATATCTCTAATAAACTGTTTCACCACTACTGTGAAGGGCTTGTCCAACATTGTAGATGAGAGGGTGTGTGTGTTTTCTGGGCCAGCCCATCCAAATCACTCACATCAGTTCACTGTCCTCTCTTCCATCTTCCATCCCTCTATTCATCCCTTTTTTTCCCTCCTCTTCTCTCCCCCTGCACACACTGCACTACACACTGCATTACACACTGCACTACACACTGCACTACACACTGCACTACACACTGCACTACACACTGCACTACACACTGCACTACACACTGCACTACACACTGCATTACACACTGCACTACACACTGCACTACACACTGCATTACACACTGCATTACACACTGCACTACACACACACCATACAGAAGGTTCAGAGTCGGTGATGTCGGGCCACACCAGCATGAGCAGCACGGTGCCCATCGCCCGCTTTTCAGAGGAGGAGAAGAGGGTGTCGGTCATCAAGGCGCCCCACTACGAGGGCATCGGCCCTGTGGATGACACGGGCATCCCCATCGCCATTCGCACGGTGAGGCGTGGACACACAGGCAGTCATACACGCGACAAGACAAGTGGGGGAAAAAAACTCTCTGGACACCTACTTTAAGAACACATTTTAAGAAGGCTTAGAAAGTTCTGTTTCATTTTAGTTGGGATGGTTTTCACGTTCAGAGCAGTAAGCCTATATTTCATATCTTGTGGTTGTTGACGATGGCTCTGTCCCACACGGCACCCTATTCCCTTTATTGTGCACCACTTTTGACCAGAATCCTATGTGGCCTGGCCAAAAGTAGTGCACTGTATGGGGAATAGGGTGCCATTTGGAATGCACACAATGTGTGTTTCATGACTCACCATTGTGTGGAGCACCTCTGGCCCTGACTAGCCTTGTCTCCTGTCTGATATGTGAGCAGGACCAAGTGGGAGGAATGCTTTTGAGATGTCAGCAGCTTTAGACCTCTTCTTCAGAGCCCTTTCTCTCTCTCGCTCTCTCTATCTCTCTCTATGTATGCTAGCTGTAATTAGGGACTTAGTCAAAGTCCTCGCTATTGTACTACAGGGCAATGAGCAGCCTTTCTCTCGCTCTCGCTCGCTCGCTCTCTCACTCTCTGTGTGTGTGTGTACCCGCATCCAAGTGTGTCTGTGTATGTATCTCAGCCATGTATAAGAGTACTTCAGACACTAGTCAACACTCTATTGAGAGGCTGTGGATACTGGGAGAGGAGAGGGAGAGAGACCAAAACAGATAGTCAGAGAGAGACAGATTCTGTGTGGAAAATATTTCTGGCCCCTCGCTGGTAACCATGGTATTAGTGGAGATGTGGCCAAGCTTGGGCCATCTGGGTACGTCTGGTCACACACACACACACGCACACACTCTGGACTAGAAATAGACACACTTCTGCCTAGTCACATTTGCAGTGGTGGTCAATGTTATGGACTTGCCATGAGATGAACTTCCCCTGTCAGCCGATGACACATGACTGAGTGTGGGACAAGCAAAAAAACACGTGGCTATGGACACAGACTTCTCCTTGTCCTGTCCGTCTATCGAGCCGTCTGTCCGCCCCATATGCCTGCCGACGTGTCCGTCTGTCCGTAGCCTCCATTTTGATTTGTGATTTTGTTTCCTCTCTCCCCACAGACGGTGGATAGGCCGAAGGACTGGTACAAGACCATGTTCAAGCAGATCCACATGGTTCACAAAGCAGGTGGGCAGAAGTGCACTAGACTGGAGGAGACAGTACAGTGTTTCCATTGCAGTATGTACGGTCAAATCCCACTTCATTTGTCCCATGCGCCTAATATAATACCTTGAAATGCTTACTTTACGGTCTGTCTTTCCTTGCTGTTCACGAAGATTGGTCAAACACCTGGGCTGTGTGTGTATGCATGCATCATGTGTACACTATGTATACAAAAGTATGTGGGACACCCCTTCAAATGAGTGGATTCAGCTATTTCAGCCACACCCGTTGCTGACTGGTGTATAGAATTGAGCACATAGCCATGCAATCTCCATAGACAAACATTGGCAGTAGAATGGCCCCATACTGAAGAGCTCGGCGACATTCAACATGGCACCGTCATAAGATGCCACCTTTCCAACAAGTCAGCCCTGCTAGAGCTGCCCCGGTCAACTGTAAGTGCTGTTGTTGTGAAGTGGAATCGTCTAGGAGCAACAATGTCTCAGCCGCGAAGTGTTAGTCCAAACAAGCTCACAGAACGGGACCGCCGAGTGCTGAAGCACATTTAAACAGTCTGTCCTCGGTTGTAACACTCATTAACGAGTTCCAAACTTTTCTTGGAAGCAACGTCATCACAAGAACTGTTCGTCGGGAGCTTGATGAAATGGGTTTCCATGGCCGAGCAGCCGCACACAAGCCTAAGATCACCATGCGCAATGCCAAGCATTGACCGGATTGGTGTAAAGTTCTGTGGAGTAATGAATCACATTCCACCATCTGGCAGTCCGATGGCCGAATCTTGGTTTGGGAGATGCCAGGAGAACGCTACCCGCCCCAATGCATAGTGCCAACTGTAAAGTTTGGTGGAGGAGGAATAACGGTCTGTGGCTGTTTCTTCATAGTTCGGGCTAGGCCCCTTAGTTCCAGTGAAGGGAAATCTTAACGCTACAGCATATAATGACATTCTAGACGGTTCTCTACTTCCAACTTTGTGGCAAGGCCCTTTCCTGTTTCAGCATGACAATGCCCTCCTGCACAAATCGAGGTCCATACAGAAATGGTTTGTTGAGATCGGTGTGGAAGAAGTTGACTGGCCTTGAGCTCTACTCCATCGAACATTGTTGGGATTAATTGGAACGCAGACTAGACTGCGAGCCAGGCCTAGTCGCCCAACATCGGTGCCCGACTTCGCTAATGCTCTTGTGGCTGAATGGAAGCAAGTCCCCGCAGCAGTGTTCCAACATCTAGTGGAAAGCCTTCCCAGAAGAGTGGAGGCAGTTATAGCAGCTCCATATTAATGCCCATAATTTTTGAATGAGATGTTCGACGAGCAGGTGCCCACATACTTCTGGTCATGTAGTGTGTGTGGGTTTCTCTCTGTGTGCCCTTGTTGAGCCAGAACACCACAGCTCCACAGAGCCAGAGCTAATTAGAGCGAGAGTGTGAAAGGGGAGAGACCGAGACTAATACAACGAGAGCAATAGAAAGAGGAAGGAGAGAGGGCGAGGGGGATTGAGTGGGAGAAGCGGTGTCTCGTCGAACCTACAGATGCACTGCCGCGATCTCTGCTCCGCTGTGTGGGCGTCACCAAATCAAATAGTCAATACAAGGCATATTTGTTCTTAACAATGCGCACACACACACACACACACACACACACACACACACACACACACACACACACACACACACACACACAGCTCATTGTAGTTCTCAAAGGATAACTTCAATAGTCAGCCCTTTGTTCTCCTGGGTCCTTATACGTTGATCTTCAGTATTCACCTTGCTGATCAGCTACCCAGGGAGCCTTAGTTTGCCCACTGAGGTTTTCCCTGAGGCGGGCAGAATATTTCTCCTGTGATGAAAGTAGAGAATCTGTATGTGTGCGCACAAATGGATGCAGGGGAAAGGGTACTCTCAGCAGGGTGTGTGTGTGTGTGTTGTTCTGCTCACCTTCCGTGTTTCTACAGATGACGACTATGCCGACGCGCGCAACGCCACATACACTGTCATCGGTGACAGCGGTAAGAGTCTCGATCTCTTTTTGACGATTCAAATGTATGCTACTGGTTTGTCACGTTGTCCTGTGTTCAAACACCTGACTTGCAAGAATACTTAGTTTACGACCCCCTTCTCTCTCTTTCTATTTTCCCTCCCCGTCCTTTCCCTCTCTCCTTCCTCGGTCTCTCTCCCCCGCATCCTTTCTCTCGTTCTCTTCTTCCTCCCCCTTTTTCTCTCTTTTCCCTCCCTGTCCTTTCTCTGTTATCCCCCCCAGACACACATGGTCAGTCCTCCAACCCCACCATGGCATACCCTCCCCCAGGACACAAACGTACCGGCCCCTGGCCAAGAGCCCGTCGGGCAGCGGAAGCCCCGGGACCTTTAGGGAGCCCTCCCCCGTGCCTCCGCCACCCCCGCCCATGCCCTCCCTCCTCCAGCTGAGGTCCAGAGACAGCGACCGGGAGCGAGACTCGCCCGACACCATGTAAGACACACCGCGGGTCTGGTTTCTCTTTCGCTTGGTCCGAGACCAATGGCTAGCTAGTCTCCATCTTAGGCGTAGACTTAGGCCTAGTCTGCAATGTAGGCCTAGACATGGGCCTTGGACCCAGGCTTAGTCCTTACCTAGGTCTAGTCCCTTGACACCCCTCACCTTAGGGGTTACCTTAGCCCTAGAGCCTATACCTAAGCTAGTGGTGCGCCTTTGGCATCATCTTAAACTAGGTCCAAGATCACACTGATGTCTTTCTTTATTTATTAGCAGGAATCAGTGGGGCCCTCCCGATAGGAAAGTGGACACTAGAAAGTACCGCGCTGAACCCCGGAGTATCTTTGAGTACGAGCCTGGGAAATCATCCGCTCTGGAGCAGGAGAGGCCGGTGAGTGCCCAAAAGCACGTCTGTCACGTTTAACATTTTTTTTTTAATTAGCTTACATCAGGGTGTCAAACTCAATTCCTGGAGGGCTGTGTGTTTTGCTGTTTTTTTTTGTCATTCCCATTCAATTGGTGTCCAATTAGACTGCCGGACATAAATGAATTCATCCGACAACCAGGTGAGGGGAGTTCCTAACAAATCAACGGTCTTAACTGATCAATCAACTACAAGGGAGGAGCGAAAACCCGCTGACGCTCAGCCCTCCAGGAATTCAGTTTGACACCCCTGGCCTACATTGTCATTATCTAAGCCATTTAAAACTCCATTACCCATAATCACCCTCTACACCATCCTTGGTTCCTAATAAGTGAGTGATCTCCAACTCTCAGTCTTGGAGAACTCAATGGATGTGTAGGATTTTGTTCCTGCCCAGCATGAATACACCCGATTCCAGATAGTAAGGTCCAGAGTGTATCAGAGATGTGTTTTAGAGCTGGGTTGGAACAAAACCCTCTACACACAAAGGCCCTGTCTACAGGAACAGAGTCAGAGACCCCTTGACCTCCGCTCTAGGAAGAAGCCTTTAGAGGTACTGTACCTGAACCATTAGAGGGATCAACACATTTCTATGACGCGTTCTGTGGTCCAACTTACTGCTATTTTGGGCGGATATGCTTGTTAAGGTTGAGTTGGGAAGCAATTATATAATAGTTAGATTTTTAAGCTCGAGGGGGGGATTTATCCTCGAAAGGGGTATTTTTAGAAAGGTAGTGGCCTTTGAATATGAATGATATAGATGCTCTCTTAGGGAACTTTTTTCACATTTTGTTACAGCCTTATTTTTAAATGGTTTAAATCACTTTTTTCCCCTCAATCTACACGAAATACCCCATAATGACAAAGCGAAAACAAGTTTGAAACTCGAAATTGAGCTCGGGTGCATCCTGTTTCGATTGATCATCCTTAAGATGTTTCTACAACTTGATTGGAGTCCACCTGGGGGTAAATTCAAATGATTGGACATGATTTGTCTACAGTTGACAGTGGATGTCAGAGCAAAAACCAAGCCATGAGGTTGAAGGAATTGTCCGTAGAGCTCTGAGACAGGATTGTGTTCGAGGCACAGATCTGGGAAAGTGTACCAAAACATTTCTGCAGCATTGAATGTCCCCAAGAACACAGTGGCCTCCATAATTCTTAAATAGAAGAAGTTTGAAACCGCCAAGACTATTCCTAGAGCTGGCCACCCGGCCAAACTGAGCAATCGGGGGAGAAGGGCCTTCTCGGGTTCTCGGGTTCTCGAGTTACCATCGAGAACCCGATGGTAACTCTGACAGAGTTCCTCTGTGGAGATGAGAGAACCTTCCAGAAGAACAACCATCTCTGGGCACTCCACCAATTAGGCTTTTATGGTAGAGTGGCCAGACAAGCCACTCCTCAGTAAAAAGACACATGACAGACGGCTTGGAGTTTGCCAAAACGCACCTAAAGTAATCTCAGACCATCAGAAACAACATTCTCTGGTCTGATGAAACCAAGATTGAACACTTTGAATGCCAGTGTCACTGGAGGAAACCTGGCACCATGCCTACGGTGAAGCATGGTGGTGGCAGCATCATGCTGTGGGGATGTTTTTCACTGGCAGGGACTGGGAGGCTAGTCAGGGTCAAGGGAAAGATGAACTGAGCAAAGTACAGAGATCCTTGATGAAAACCTGCTCCAGAGTACTCAGGACCTCAGATAAGGGTGAAGGTTCATCTTCCAACAGGACAGCGACCCTAAGCACACAGCCAAGACAACGCAGGAGTGGCTTCGGGACAAGTCTCAATGTCCTTGAGTGGTCCAGCCAGAGGCCGGACTTGAACCCGATCGAACGTTTCTGGAGAGACCTGAAAATAGCTGTGCAGTAACACTCCACAACCAACCTGACAGAGCTTGAGAGGATTTGCAGAGAAGAATGGGAGAAACTCCCCAAATACAGGTGTGCCAATCTTGTTTTAAAATTTTTTATTTCACCTTTATTTAACCAGGTAGGCTAGTTGAAAACAAGTTCTCATTTACAACTGCGACCTGGCCAAGATAAAGCAAAGCAGTGAGACACAAACAACAACAGAGTTACACATGAAATAAACAAACATACAGTCAATAACACAATAAAAGAAAGTATATGTATAGTATGTGCAGTTGTAGTATCATACCCAAGAAGACTCAAGGCTGTAATTGCAGCCAAAGGTGCTTCAACAAAGTACTGAGTAAAGAGTCTGAATAGTTATGTAAATGTCATAGTTCCATTTTTATTTTTTATTTTAAATTTGCCAAAAAATGTATTGCTTTGTCATTATGGGGTATTGTGTGTAGATTGATTAGTAAAAAACGAACATTTTAATTCACTTTACAATAGGGCTGTAACGTAACAAAATGTGGGAAAAGTCTAAGGGTCTGAATGCTTTCCGAAGGCACTGTAGGCCTAGAAGTAAGCTTATATTTAGATTTTCATAAATTGTACCCATTTTAATTTATTCAACAGGCGGTGTTCTGTATCACTCAATCACCTTCCTGATGCTGTCAAACTAAAGCGGAGGTGTTGTGCCCAAATAAAGCAATTGTGTAGAGGCTCGAAGCAAGGGGAGATAATGTCTAGATGCGTTTTGCAGTGGAGATCAAGTGAATGGATTGGCTGGCTGGGCTTGATGGTACAGTGGATGCACAGGGATTTCTCAGATGGAACAGAAAGCGAGATGCCCTTTTTTGGCGTCAAAGGCTTACCCCTGCCGTACTGTTTGTTTAGTATGCCTTAGAACGCGTCTCAGCCAATCACAATGCTTGTTTTGACCAAACCGTTGTTGAATATCGTTTTTGTATCATTTCTCTAGGGTTTCCTCATAAAGCATTTCAGTGACCTTTAACAAAAATGAAAGGGACCGCAAAGGGTTGGAATCATCTTCACACTCCGTCTGTCTGTCACCCATTGGTAAAGCTCCGCCTTATCTCAGTTCACTGGTCACGATGGCAACACCCACCCGTAGCACGCGCTCCAGCAGGTGTATCTCACTGATCATCCCTAAAGCCAACACCTCATTTGGCCGCCTTTCGTTCCAGTTCTCTGCTGCCTGTGACTGGAACGAATTGCAAAAATCGCTGAAGTTGGAGACTTTCATCTCCCTCACCAACTTCAAACATCTGCTATCTGAGCAGCTAACCGATCGCTGCAGCTGTACATAGTCTATCGGTAAATAGCCCACCCAATTTACCTACCTCATCCCCATACTGTTTATATTTATTTACTTTTCTGCTCTTTTGCACACCAATATCTCTACCTGTACATGACCATCTGATCATTTTTCACTCCAGTGTTAATCTGCAAAATTGTAATTATTCGCCTACCTCCTCATGCCTTTTGCACACAATGTATACAGACTCTCTTTTTTTCTACTGTGTTATTGACTTGTTAATTGTTTACTCCATGTGTAACTGTGTTGTCTGTTCACACTGCTATGCTTTATCTTGGCCAGGTCGCAGTTGTAAATGAGAACTTGTTCTCAACTAGCCTACCTGGTTAAATAAAGGTGAAATAAAAATACAATTAAAATTGTATTGTCCAGGCTGGGGCTAATTGCTACATGGAATTGAGGGCAAGAGATGTAGTTGTGATAGTTGTGTATTGTATGAGCCGTATTGGACTGGCCAACCCTCCTGGAGATCCTGTCGCTATGCAGGGTTTTGCTCCAACCCTGTTGTAACCCACCTGATTCGGTTTGGAGCGACGTCTTGCCGGAGGGTAGCTGTCCAGGAGGCGGGTCGGCCACCCACGTGCTAGTCTGTCTGCTCTATGGACTTGAGGGTGATCGGTTAGGAGAACGAGAGGGAGGTGGAGGGGGATGAAAGAGGGAACTCTTCTGAAGTTAAGGATGATTAGCTTAAAGCAGTCAAATGTGTTTAGTATCTGTAATCATTCACATGATTTTCCTGTGTTTCTATATATATTTCCAAGCTATGAGGTTGGAATAAAACTGTGAAATTGTGGAAATTATGATGATGCCCTTTTAGTGTAAGAGTTGTTTGAAAAGGCTGCCTGAAATGCATGCCTGTTTTAGTGGGATGGAGTTTTGGCCTGCCTGGTGACATCACCAGGTGGTAAATTAGTTAATAGACCAATAAGAAAGAGTTCCAAACCTCTGCCAATAACAGGTAGTTTTCAGTTTTCCCCCTCCCCATTTTTTATTTTATTTTTATTTTTGAACATTTGAATTGAAAACCGTCACAGTGTGGCACTTAATTGTGACCCAGAAATGAATTGATATTGAGATTAAAAAGGGACAACACAGCCGTTTTTGATGTCTTTAGACAGGTTCTCCAGAACTACATTGCTTCCTGCCGGGCACCCAAATCCCTATAGCAGTGTTATTCAAAGAGTCGGGCCAACTGCCCTATAGTGTGTAGGGAATAGAGAGCCATTTAGCACACACACTAATGTGGGAATTAATCCAAGTAGAGCACAGGGAGAGGAGAGGAGCAGGCGTGGGGGGAATATCGCTGAGTCAGGGAAGTCTGTAATGCAGGGTGAGCTATAGGCTCCCTTATGCATCCCAACCACGCCGTCTCTTTCCCTGTTTCTCTCTAAGAACGCCACAATAAACCATGTTTCTAGCCTTCGTCGCATCACCGTGTGTGTTTCTGGTCGTGGTGTGGGTCTCTCCGCTGCTGATGGAAAAAATAGTTCACACACATCACGTCTCTGTATGGATATGGCCTTCCATAAAGAAGGCTGTTGTTAACATCTTGTCCACTTCTTGGATGGAAGTCTGATCACTGCCAGGGAGCGCAAAGACTGGAGGTCTGTGGGTAGCTACTAGCAGATACTGTGTCCATAGACTCCCAGTCATTGCGCTAACGCTAGTGTCCATTGACTCGCAGAGCTACCTCTAACTTCCTTTGTGCTGGATGCAGAGACCATAAAAATGGTATCGCACGTGTTCGTCTGACTCGTTGCCAAAATCCCAAAGTATCCCTTTTAAATAGCTCGTAGACGTGGGTCACCCAGCGAGGGCTGGGGCTCAGCTGAGACAGCTGGTAAAAGGCACCAGTGTTCTGGCCTTGTGGCATGAAGTAGCCAGAGGGGGGTGGGGGGTGGCTGGTTGACCTCTGTAGACGTCTGGTGCTCTACTTTCTTCTGGGCACGGCCCACATAGAGCCGCCTCCCATTCAGCTCCTTCCTATTCATTTTATGGACCACCTAAGGAGGTCAGATTTACTCCAATTAGACAGAGAGGTATCCGTGAGACTACACTCCCCTCCACAGTGCAGTTCACCTCTTCCTGAGCTAAAGTAGCTGATTTGCAAGTCCAATACACTTCCAAGATCGCCAATAAAAGTGGGCAGCCTTTTCCCCCAGCAGCTCATAAACTACATTTCCCAGGAGACACTGGGGGTGGTAAATGTCACAGCCAAGCCTGCAGTGTGCTGGGCACTGCAGTGAACCACCCCTCTGCTCCAAGGTAAACCTCATTGAGAGTGACTGAGGAATAAGCCCCAGGACTGGCGTGTAGGAGACGTTCTAGCTGTAAAGTCCTTCAGGAGAGGAGGTGGGAGAGCGAGAGTTTCTGTATGTTCAGTTAAGGTGAGTTTTTGCTCCAGGTATAAGAGTGAACTTTAATATTAAGCTCAGAGTACAGAGTATTGGGCAGAGTACACGGTGAAGGTTTAAATTAGACTTTGAGAAAGAATCCAGCCAAGTAATTTATTAACAGTTAAACCAACGTTACTTTTATTTTTACCTCACTTACTCGGGGCCACGCTCAGCAGGATGAAGTGGTGTGCAACGTTTAATTCAATGGATATGGTGCTGTTTCTGAACAATCGGTCGAATGTTGTGATTGTCATTTCCCAGAGGGCGATTTTGTATAATGTGCTGCACAAGTTTGGATTTCAGAATGGTCATAACCATATTGATCAGGTCACACGCCGCCACACCGACCAAACGAACCTCGGAAAACGGTTGAAGAACGGCGCGCTCAGCGTTTTTGCGCTCAACCGGGGCGCGTTCAGCAGGACCTAACGTTTTGGAATGTTCTAATAGGAATATGCTTTGTAGAGCAAACATGACTGTCTGACATGTAGAATAAGGAATCACGTTGGCTCTGTTCATGGGATTTCTATCTGAAAGTTTTGATCACGTTCGGCCACTGAACGTGGCCCCGGTGTGCCGAAATGAACCAGAGTTGTGTCGGGCTTTATGACAGGAAGATATTGCCCTCTGCTGTAGTAGTTTAAACATTACAACACTTTTTTTTCTGCTCTGGTTTGGTGCTTTATAGTGAGCGACTGGTGAGGAGAGCGTGTGTGTTGTCACACACTAAATCAAATCAAATGTATTTATATAGCCCTTTGTACATCTGCTGATATCTCAAAGTGCTGTACAGAAATCCAGCCTAAAACCCCCAAACAGCAAGCAATGCAGGTGTAGAAGCACAGTGGCTAGGAAAAACTCCCTAGAAAGGCCAGAACCTAGAAAGAAACCTAGAGAGGAACCAGGCTATGAGGTGGTCCTCTTCTGGCTGTGCCGGGTGGAGATTATAACAGAACGTGGCCAAGATGTTCAAATGTTTATAAATGGACCAGCATGGTCAAATAATAATAATCACAGTAGTTGTCGAGGGTGCAGCAAGTCAGCACCTCAGGAGTAAATGTTAGTTGGCTTTTCATAGCCGATCATTAAGAGTATCTCTACCACTCCTGCTGTCTCTAGAGAGTTGAAAACAGCAGTTCTGGGACAGGTAGCACGTCCGGTGAACAGGTCAGGATTCCATAGCGCAGGCAGAACAGTTGAAACTGGAGCAGCAGCACGGCCAGGTGGACTGGGGACAGCAAGGAGTCATCATGCCAGGTAGTCCTGAGGCATGGTCTTAGGGCTCAGGTCCTCCGAGAGAAAGAGAGAATTAGAGAGAGCATACTTAAATTCACACAGGACAAGACAGGAGAAGTACTCCAGATATAACAAACTGACCCTAGCCCCCCGACACATAAACTACTGCAGCATAAATACTGGAGGCTGAGACAGAAAGGGTCAGGAGACACTGTGGCCCCATCCGATGATACCCCCGGACAGGGCCAAACAGGAAGGATATAACCCCACACACTTTGCCAAAGCACAGCCCTCACACCACTAGAGGGATATCTTCAACCACCAACTTACCATCCTGAGACAAGGCCGAGTATAGCCCACAAAGATCTCCGCCACGGCACAACCCAAGGGGGGGCGCCAACCCAGACAGGAAGATCACATCAGTGACTCAACCCACTCAAGTGACGCACCCCTCCTAGGGACGGCATGGAAGAGCACCAGTAAGCCAGTGACTCAGCCCCTGTAATAGGGTTAGAGGCAGAGAATCCCAGTGGAAAGAGGGGAACCAGCCAGGCAGAGACCGCAAGGGCGGTTCGTTGCTCCAGAGCCTTTCCGTTCACCTTCACACTCCTGGGCCAGACTACACCCAATCATATGACCCACTGAAGAGATGAGACTTCAGTAAAGACATAAAGGTTGAGACCAAGTCTGCGTCTCTCACATGGGTAGGCAGACCATTCCATAAAAATGGAGCTTTATAGGAGAAAGCCCTGCCTCCAGCTGTTTGCTTAGAAATTCTAGGGACAATTAGGAGGCCTGCGTCTTGTGACCGTAGCGTACGTGTAGGTATGTACGGCAGGACCAAATCAGAGAGATGGGTAGGAGCAAGCCCATGTAATGCTTTGTTGGTTAGCAGTAAAACCTTGAAATCAGCCCTTGCCTTGACAGGAAGCCAGTGAAGGGAGGCTAGCACTGGAGTAATATGATCACATTTTCTGGTTCTAGTCATGATTCTAGCAGCCGTATTTAGCACTAACTGAAGTTTATTTAGTGCTTTATCCAGGTAGCTGGAAAGTAGAGCATTGCAGTAGTCTAACCTAGAAGTAACAAAAGGCACTAAAGGCAGCAAAGACACTTTTCATACAGGGCAGTTCAGCGAATGGTTGACGCAATTTAGCTTCTTAGCCTCAGGACACTTTATGAGCCAATGTTATGTCTTTAGCTCTCAATTTAATTGACCATTCTCCTTCAACCCATTCAACTTTTTATCCCTTTTTCCATTATTTGAATGAGAAATGTGAAAAGTAACCGAGTAAACTGAAGTGCACATCAGTACTTTCTATTTGACACGCGTCACAATTTTATTTGTATTTTTTTTGGGGGGAGGGGGGTTGTAATGGTGTGTGCCCTGGTTAGCAACACTGTTTTTGTCTCTTTACCCTGGTGTTAAACTCCATCTGGACCCACCCTTCTTTACCCATCAGCCCCTGCAGCTTGGCGCTGCACACCCAATCCTAACCATGAGATCCATATTTCTCTCTGTGCTTTCTGTTCCTCCTCTCTCTCCCTCCCTCTTTCTCTGTCACCCTCCACTCTCTCCAGACCTATAAGCTAAACCCAGATGACATAGATTTAGAGAACGAGCCTTGGTATAAGTTCTTCTCCGAGCTGGAGTTCGGCCGTCCGGTAAGTGAGGGTCCGTAACTCCCACCTCGGCATCCCCCCGCCTTAGGTATCCTCCCACCCCACTCCCCTCTACCTGTTCAGTCTTCACCCCACTGTAGCTGGGTGGGAACAATGTAGTCCAGGAGTCGTCCAACTCTCGGACTGGAGAGCTGGTGGGTATGCAGGCTTTTGTTCCAGCCCAGCAGTAACACACCTGATTCAAACATTAAAGCTGTTTTGTTTTATTTCGCAACGCATAATCGGTCTTCAGTCTGGACAGAGACTGGGCCTGAATCAGGTGTGTTAGTGCTAAGTTGGAACAAAGGCCTGTGCGCCAGTAGCTCTCCAGGAGCTTGAGTCTGGGGGTCCTTCCTGTTGTAGTTGCTTCGGCATGCTGTTGGGTGCTGGGTGCTCTGGCAAGTCGCCTGTTGTGTGCAGCTCCTTGTGACTGGTCTGCTTGTGTCTCTGCGTCTTGGTGAATTGGTTTTGCGTAGTGTGGCTGTCTCGTTATCAGCTGGCCCTGCGACACATTGAAAGCTCGAAAACACTGCAAAACAAAACGGAAGTCCCAAATTTAATATGGATTGGTCCTTTTTTTAAATCACAAAAAAAGTCTTACAAAGGGGGGGACCACTTTTCCTACATTGTATAATTTGCTATTTTTCGCGAACAAAATGAAGGTTCTTTTGCAGTGTGTGCTTACCGTTGTTGATAAGGTCGTGGAGCAGCCAGTAGAACTGAGCAGAACCGAGATCAATCGAAACGACATGCTAAAATCCACAAATGAATCCCCAGCATCTGGTCAGAGCGTCGTTCTGCACCGTTGTTCATGCTCCTCTTGTATGTTGCAGCTTTGTGTGGTTTCTTTCTGTTTGCTCGTTTAGACATTTTGGTTCCTACCTCTTCTCCTGAAGTGTCAACTCGTTCACTCCTCCTAAACGTTAGGCGACCTAAGGGATTAATGGTATTGGGTTGGTTTAAACTTGGGCTGGTTTGAGTTCCCGTGTTCCACCATATTCCTTGCCCCGTCCCGTTCCTTTGGAAATCCACGACAGGAAGTGTACAAGTGCACACTTTTTGGGGGAGAAGGGCGAGAAACACTCTGCTTGTTCTAAGTCGGTCTGTTGTTAGGTCGAGGAAATTGACTTGATTCGGAATGTTCAGCTAGAAATATGCAGTCTAGAAAAGACACGAGTCTGATGTCATGCAGAATAAGGAACGCCCAGGTTTCTGTACCACATTTCTATCTGTAATATTATTTATGTTGCACTCTGACCCCACCACTGAGTAAACCCGAGACAACATAGAAAAGGTTCCTTAATGCGCATGGCTGGAGGTTAGTTTTGAGAGGGATGGTTCCACCAACGTCATGTTTTAGCTCGTCTGTCTTCACAACCGAATCACTGCGCTGTAGTGCATATATGCCCTTTCACTCTGCTTTCTGCCTCTTTGCTCTCACAATCTGCATGTCTGTGTGTGCTCGCGCGTGCGTGTTGCTTCGTGGTTATGGGTTTGTAGATGTGTCTAGCAGTAGTGAGTGTGTGTGTGTTGGAGCTCACATAATGTACTAGGTGTGTTCAAATTGGCTTAATCATAACTGCAATGTGTGTGCATTGTGTGTGTGTGTGTGTGTGTGTGTGTGCAGCGTGTCTGAAACTCGTCAGTCTTCAGTTCCTCTGTGCTCTAACGGATGTCACTTTCCTCTCTCCGCCTCGTCTTCTCTCCCCCATGACGCCACTGCCTCTCCTCCACCACTCCATCTTCACCTCCTCCTCCTCCTCCTCTTCCTCCTCACCGCTGCTTGGGGCTCAAGCCTCCTAAAAAACGGCTGGATTATAATCCAGACATCTGCTCTGGCCGACTCACCGAGGTAAACATTGGCATTCATCAGCATTGTGGGATTGGGTGGGAGTTGAATAGCCTGGTTCCAGAAAATTCTATGCTGTTTTGCCAACTCCTTGTCACGCCAAACTCGTTAGGCATGACTAAGGCTGCAAAATCCTACTGACTTCCCCAAAATTCCAGTTTTCCAGAAATCCTGGATGGAAGACTCCTGGAATATCGAGGGAAGAAGCAGGAAATCCGGGAATCCTCTAACCAGGATTTCTGGGAAACTAGGGAATTTGGGGAAAGAGACTGGAAATTTGCCACCCTGGGCATGGCAATTCCATAAGGAGTTTAACGCAAACCTTGCTAATCAACTGCAGTCTTAAATTGCTTTGTTACTGATCACCTACATGTTGTGTGATTTGGATGAAAACCATCATGCTTACTGTGACTATACATTTTATTAGGCCACCGTACGTCGACACAGGCACAATATGTACCTACATTGTAATTACACTGTACCTATGTCACTAGAGGACTGATGGGGACAGTTGTCACCATGTATAGTACACCATAGCAGGACATTTTCATATTTCAGCATCTATATCAGTCATATATCAGTCATTAGTCATCTCTTTATTGCATCTTCAACTGCCTGTATTTACAATGGCCTCTCTGCTAGTTACTCAATTCAGTGTGTTTATTACTAGGTATAAACCGGCTGGTTCGAGCCCCGAATGGTGATTGTCAGTTCTAATTACATTTGTAACCGGTTTATAATAGCAATAAAGCACCTCGGGTTTGTGGTATATGGCCAATATACCACGGCTAAGGGCTGTGTCCAGACACTCCGCGTTGTGTCGTGCTTAAGAACAGCCCCAAGCTGTGGTATAATGGCCATATAGCACACCTCCTCGGGCCTTATGTCTTCATTATAAACTGGGTGGTTTGAGCCCTGAATGCTGATTGGCTGACAGCCGTGGTATATCAGACTCTATACCATGGGTATGACAAAACATGTATTTTTTACTGCTTTAATTACATTGGTAACCAGTTAATAATAGCAATAAGGCACCTTGGGGGTTTGTGGTATATGGCCAGTATACCACGGCTAAGGGCCGTGTCCAGGCACTCCGCGATGTGTTGTGCCCAAGAACAGCACTTAGCCGTGGTCTATTGGCCATATACAACACCACCTCGTGCCTTATTGCTTAAATATAACAGCATAAACAGTACTGCACTTATGTATTTCCAATATACTCGTGAAAAACTTACTCTAATCATGATGTCTCAATTTATCTTTCTCTCTCTCGCTATATCGCGATCTAATTGATCTGTTGACAGCTTATTGTTGATGTGACTCAAGACTATGAATTATAAAGGTTGCTGTCAACCCATGTATATCATGTCAGATGTAAAGCTCATATTTGAATAGGTCCTCTTTGGGATTCAATATGTATCTGCTGATCTAGGGTCGGTTTTCCTGTTGGAATCAAAACGAATAAGATGATATGGACAGAGATGACCTGATCCTAGATCAGCACAGGGCTCAGGTCTGTTGTCCATGTTACCACATGGAGCCAATCCAATGATCCAAAGAGTCCATTTCGGGTCTTCCGGGGGCGCGTCTTCGTCTCAAAGCGTGAAGGAGCTCCTCTCTCGCTCTCCCCTTTAGTGCTTCACTTCACTCGTGGCCTTTCTCCCTCCTGAAAGAACCCCTCAAACAGACCAAGGTCAGAGTTCAACAGAATCAGCGGTCACTGCTCTCAGCACCACCGGTAGGCCCATCCGAGCTTCCATACACACGCCATGTGGAACCTACCTCCGTCATGCCGTCAGCCGGGGGAGCGTTTTGAGCATGGCGAGCTGAGCATTGTGTGTACCGCCGCCTCCTCCTCCTCCAGTCTTTGTCCGTGCGGCGCTCACTCTTCCTCTCCCTCCCTTTTGTTGTCTGCCCTCTTTCAGACGTCGCTGTACTTCACTCCCACTGCTGACCGGGTTCCAGAGAGGCCGGCGAGGTGAGTCTTCAATTCTCTCTCTCTCTCTCTTTCTCTCTTTCTCTCTCTCCTCGCTCTCTTTCTTTCACACCAGCAGATGGCCGTGTAGCGGCGTGGCGTCCCAAACTCTATCTCTCTCTCTCTCTCATATTATCTCCTTCACAAGGACACTCAGTGTTTTTGTAGCTCTGTTGATTGAACATATGTCGTTGTGGGTTTGTGTCAATGTGTGTCTGACGGGTGACTCCCCCACACACCCACTCCCCAACCCTGTATACATTATCCACTCAACCTATTGATTCTGTCCTTCAACCCTGTCCCCCTCCTCTTCTCCTCCCCTCCTCCTCCCATTCCCTTTCACCGATGCTAGGCTTAATCTGTTCGATTTGCTCCGAGTGAATGGGATGGTTGAAAAGAGGATGTTATTCGTGGAAGGCTGACTGGGATTCTATTCTGTGTAGTTGAAAGGCTAGTAGCCTGTTTAACCCACACTAGAAGTCTTGATCTGAAGGCTTTAAAAAAAAAATATTGACAGGGCAGTTGAGAGTTCGATTGGGAGAGGTTTCCATATAGGAAAGGCACAGCCAGTCGGCCGAACCCGGGGCTCGACTCTCTCGTCGCCAGGGGTCATTTGTAGTCCGGAGTCGGCGCAGGTTCTAAGGCATTTTTAAGGAGCAATAGCAGTCGTTCTCCATCATCCTATTGTGAACTGAATTGACGGGGATGACGTTTTCATGAAATAGTCAAGTTCAACAACTTAGCTTTGTTTGTTTTAAAGGTCTATTTTTCCCACTTTCTTTTGTTCCTTGTTAAGGGTCTCTTTGTTGATCCACAAAAGGGCGACGAACGCCATTATACCAGAGGGAATTGTAACCCATGATATTATATGAACTGGGTCAAAGGAACCATCTGTAATTTTTCCTTGAATTGAAATAGTAATTGAGGTGTGAGTGTAGTTGGCGTACATTTCCCAACGTATCTTGTTTTGTTCCAAACAAAGTGGTGGGGCTTTCGTTGGGCTGAAACTCAGGCCCCGTTCGAATTATTGGAGAACTTACTTCCTCCCTTGAAGTAGTAACTGATTTAGAGATAATGACTGAACAGGTGACAGACTGTGGAATTGTGGCTTTAAAACCGCGTGTTCTATCACTTTGTGTTCCAGTGCTGCCAGTGACTACAGGAAGAGGAGGAAGTCGGAGCCTTCGAGTGACCAGGGCAAGAACCAGGTCTCCCCAAAACAACTGGACCCTTACAGAGGCAGCAGCACACTGAGGAAACCAGCCACACGCTCCTCCCCCTCCTCCCCCTCCAGAGCCAAAGGTACACAACACACACACACACAAAGGCAAACAGAGAGATGTATGTGCACGCACACACACACACTCACGCATAAATAGGCATATGCACACACTGGATCCCTATAGAGCCTGCACCCTGAGGAAACCGGCCATGAATGAGAAACCCATAAAGGACACGCACACACTCAATACAATCAACCTTCCTCTCTTCTGATGTGTTAGCACTCTCAAACACACACACACACACACACACTCAATACTTCCCATGTATAAGCATTCTCAAACGCACACACTCAAAAACACACAAACTCAATCTTAACAACCTCTCCCTTGCAGATGTACAAGCATTCATAAACACACGCTCGCGCACATACACACACACACACACACACATTCTCTGTGCTCACTCGCTTTATGCCCGACAGCAATCAGACCGTACACAAGTCCACTGAGAGACAAATCTCCTCTTCTCACGCTATGCTGAGGGCCTCTTCCAGGTCAAGGAGCATCCAGCCCAGTCTAAATAGCCTTGTGTTGACACTGTAAACAAACGACCATGTTCCACGAGCTAATGGGAACGTTCTAACTCCGTGTTTCTCAGTCCAATTCAGGGGGTGCACATTTTTGTCCTAGCCCAGCGCTAACATTCCAGTGTTTTAATTGCTATATTGTAATTACTTAGCCACCATGGCCTATTTATTGCCTTACCTCTCTTATCCTACCTCATTTCCACATGCTGTTTCTAGATTTTTCTACTGTATTATTGACTACGTTTTGTTTATTACATGTGTAAATCTGTATGTGTCGAACTGCTTTGCTTTATCTTGGCCAGGTCGCAGTTGCAAATGAGCACTTGTTCTCAACTAGCCTACCTGGTTAAATAAAGGTGAAATCAAAAATAAATCTAGAAAAAAATGAACATAGCCAATGGAAGAAATCTGCTAGGATTACAGGCTAACGCTAACACGTGCCCCAAACAAATCGACATGTCAGGTCAACATATAACCACGCCGTTGATTAGTTGAGTCTGGTGTGTGATTACAGGGCTGGAGCAAAAATGTGAACCCCCCCCCCCCCAGGAATGGATTGTGAAATAAAGTCTGTTGTGTGGTGTCTAATTCCGTTCATTATGTTCACAGGTTTTGTCTCTCATAGTGTGGTGACAACAGAAAAGAATAGTGTTTCGTCATCTTTTTGTTATCTGCCTTTGTCGGTTGTACATCTGTTTCTGTTGCGTATACACTGTTCAAAACATTAAGAACACCTTCCTAATATTGAGTTGCCAGCACCCTTTTGTCCTCAGAAAAGCCTCAATTCGTCGGGGGCATAGACTCTACGAGATGACGAAAAGCGTTCCACAGGGATGCTGGCCCATGTTGACTCCAATGCTTCCCACAGTTGTGTCAAGTTGTCTGGATGTCTTCTGGGTGGTGGACCATTCTTGATACGCACGGGAAACTGTTGAGTGTGAAAACCCCAGCAGTGTTGCAGTGTCTTGCCCCTCTGAATGGCACACATACACAATCCATGTCTCAAGGCTTAAAAATCCTTCTTTAACCTGTCTGCTCCCCTTCATCAACACTGATTGAAGTGGATTTAACAAGGGACCTCAATAAGGGATCATAGCTTTCACCTGGATCAGTCATAGAAAGAGCAGGTGTTCTTAATGTGTTGTGCACTGTGTACAGTATATCGTGAAAAGGATGTGAGATGTGTAATTGTAAATCTCTCCGTCTCTCTCTCCACCATTGCGCTCTGGGATTGGCACAATGGAACTGATGTTCAAATGCTCCGTTTTAGCTTCTCTCTCGTTCTCACCCCCCTCTCCACCATTGCATGATGAAGGCTACAGTATGTCCAAGTGCTCTGTTATGGCATCCATTTCGCCCTCTCTCTATTTCTTTCTCTGTTCCTCTCCTCTTTTCCTCTCTACCACGCTGCTCTGGTTTATGGGATCGTCTGAAAGGTGGGGACGCGTGCGACATGACCTGCTCCCCCCGTTTGAGCTCTTCCCCGGGCCCGTACCTCCGCTCCCCTCTCTCCCCCGTGCCCTCCAACCTCGCCCACCGTCGCGATGTCGACGGTGCCAACCCGGACGCCGAGACATGGAGCAGCGCCGAAGACGCGCCGCCCGCAAAGCTGAGGTCGCGTAGCTGTGACAACCTGCTCAACGACGGGTACCCGGGCGGCACCGGCGGGCACAAGGCTACCCGTTCGGAGAGCGCCGGGTCACTGGTATTCGACAACCCGTTGCGGCAAACCGCATCGTCCTCTACCCGCTCCTTGCCTCGCCCGCACCGGCGACGTGCCCACGACGCGCCAGGCTTCCTGAAGCTCTACCGCAAGATGCACCACATCGACCGCGCCCAGCTGCTGCCCTCTGACGTCATCCGCTCGGTCCGTGTCCGCATCCTGGAGCTGGAGCGCCAGCCGCACCTCTTCCCCCGAAAACTCTCCCCCTGGGGGCCGTCGTGGGGCCTGGAGGTCCCTCGCGATACGGTGCCAACGCGCATCTCCACATATGAGCAACTCATCCAGAAGTCCAAGTCGATGCCCGATTTGGGAGATAGCGAGGTCCCGTCTGGCGCAACCACGCCCGGCGGGTCATCGTCCCGCGCCAGTAGTAGCGGGGGAGGAGGCGGTGGGGGCAGGGAGACACCCGGGTACCCCAAACGGCGTTTCTCCATTGAGTCTCTGCTAGAGGAGGACATTAACAATGGGAACGGGACGTCCCATCACGCTCACCAGGGGGCGAGGAGCCCGCCCGAGGGTCAGCCCCGCCTCGCCCTGGACCCCCACAATTTCCCCGACCCCCTCGTATATCGACGGGCCGCTGTCCCGGGGGCCGAGTACTCTGAGTCGGAGCAGGATGCAGCCGCCTCGGACCTCAGTGACTTTGCCCAAGTCGAAGGATCCTCCTTCTGCAGCGAGAGCGAATTCGACCACTGCTCGCTCACCTCGTCAGTCGAGAGCTTCTACGGCCCCTCCTCCCACCACCACCACAGCCACCGCCACAGCCACAGCCACCACAACCCTAGTCATCAGTCTCTCGGTCAGGGTCAGGGCTACCAGCACCGTCACCTCATCAGCTCGTGTAAAGGACACTGCCCGGCCTCCAACACCCGCTTCACCACCATGCTGCGCCACGAGCGGGAGCGGGCCCGCCAGGAGCTCCGGCAGAAACCCCCCCAGGCACAGCAAACCAGACACGGGGGAAGGGGAGGGAGCGGAGGGGACCACCATGCTCTACCTCCCTCGTCCCAAGCAGCACAAACCCAGCAGGGGATGTCCAAGCTGGCCTTCCTCGTCAGTCCTGTGCCTTTCCGGAGGAAAAAGGGTGATTCTCCACCCACCGCGAGAAGAAGTAGTGGAGGACGAAGTACCAGGCCCAAGTCTAAAGAAGCCGTCTATGAAGCTTTGGATGCGGCCTTGAGGGATATCTACGAACACATCCAAGCGGAGCGAGGCCGGAGCGGCGCTAGGCAACCAGACGATAGCATCCTCCGGAGGCTACTGGCTGAGATCCTCCCGGATGTGCCCGAGAGGAGCTCCTCGTTACGGGGGCAGAGGGGGAGCCGCAAGGGGGGTCCCTCCTCGAGCTCCTTGTACCCCGACGGGAGTCCAGCGGTGTACGGCTCGTCGCCGCGGCTACAGTCGCCGCTAGGTGCCTGTTACAGTCGTCATACCGACGCCTCCAATAATGACAACTATGGAGAGGAGCCAGGCAACGGCAATGCAGGTGGAGCATACACACACACATACATACATACACGCATACATACATACATACATACATACACACATACATACACACATACATACGTACACACACCAACCAGCCCTTAGTCCCTCTCCCTCCTCAACTCCCCCAGTACTGCCTGCCCGTGACCACCTCCCTCCTACCAGTCACTGTGCTCCAGCAATGGGCCAATGAACAGAGCTGAGGTTAAAGAAGCCCTGTTCCTATTGGCTCATCCTCAAGACACCCAGGGACCGCATGCTTCCTCTTCATTCCCTTATATGGTTAAATGTTGTTGTTGTTGTTGTTGACTGTATTTGGTCCCCTATCATTTTGAGATGTATCGGTCCATTCATGACTAGGTTTGGTTGTGTTATTGCTGGCGCAGATCTTTTTGCTACTTGATTCTCAGTTGTTGTTTTTGCTGTATCGTTTCCCTCCCCTTTATGTGCCTTGTTATGTTGAACCACTTGTATTTTATGATTTTGTTATGGATGGTTTATCAATTGGATTGATGTATTTTTGAAATGTACCGTGAGCTCAAAGTATTGGGACAGTGACACCATTTCAGCTGTTTTTGGCTCTGTGGGCTCCAGCACTTTGGCTTTGAAATGACACAATGACTCGCGGGTTAATCCTTAAGAGTCACCCGTGCGTCAGTCGAAGTAACATAATAAAAGAAATCGTTCGGTTTCAACTGGAGATACTGCGCGGACTGCATCTCCATCCACCGCGTCCTCTGACAGTATGTCGGCCTTCCACGTCTGCCGTGGAAGGTGGCTGAGCTACAGCCGTGTTCGTCAGACCATGAGACATCCCGATATGGCCGATTTTTATCAATTGGATAATTATATTTTTGGAATGTCCAGCGATTTTCCATTTTTTTGTTCATTTGTCCCTGTCCCAATACTTTTGGAGCTCACTGTATGTGCTTGCTGGTTGAAATGACTTATCCTTCTGTTCTCTTCTGTTCAAATGTTCTTTTCCGTTTCTGGGACGTGCATGCTTTTCCTTTCAAATCATACTGTCCTACGCTATCCAAACCATGTGTTTTCCCCTGAAATGGAAATAAAATGCATTTTCATTCATTCATTATTTGATTTAGTCATTTTCCTGCCCGACACTCATTCCCTGGATGACGTCATCGCCCATTACGTATACCAACGTGGTTTACTCAGGGAGGCCGCAACGCTACAGAACGCTAAGACACAGAATACATTGAGTAGAACAGACGTTCCGCTTTTAATCGTGGAGACAATTGTCAGCTCTGTAATGTTGCATGTCCACCTGCAGCGTTCTGCACATTTCACCCTTCTGAATCCTCCCATGGGAAATGTAACGAATAGAGCCAACATGATGTTCTGCATAAAAGACGATCGTGTCAGTTTCTGCACAATGCATTTCTATCTGAGCATGCTGTAACAGTTTCGCCCTTCTGAACGTGCCTCCCGGCGCAGCTGTGCATGTGTCGTCCCATCGCTATGGTAATACTGTTTTGTTGACCCTGACGATAACCCCTGACCCCTGTGCTGTTCCCCCCCTCACAGAGCAGGATGCCTCCAGGGGGTACAGCACAACCACCAGCGACGGGGGAGGGGGGCAGACCAGACGAGCCACCCCGGACAGAGAGGTAGCCAAACCAGAACTTTGATTTTCCAGACTAACTTTGAGGCCCCAATAGCCGAGTGGTGAATGAGACTTGGAAGTATAGCATCGCGAGACCTATTATTTATTTACCAGTGCTGGGCATATTAAATCTGCAACATTTTCAATTGAATCCACATTCTTTTAGGTGAGGTCCAAAGAGCTAGACACGCCATCTATTCAATTCTAGGGGAAACACTGGTACTCCTATTTAGAAGATGTATTTTATTTTAAACAGGCTGCTGTTTTTCTTCTCTACCTAGTTGTTGATTGATTCAATAAGAATCGTTTCACTGTCCTGATAGGCTTGACATGTCAACCTAATTGTATCATATCTGGTAACACAAGACTGCTCTCTCCCCTTTCTCTATATACCTCCCTCTCTCATCTCTCATCTTCATAGGTCTCCCATAAGCAGATGACCCAACTCATTCTCTTCTCTCTCCTCCATCAGAAACAGCCTGCCAGAGCAATATATGACTTTAAGGCACAGACTGCTAAGTGAGTAGAGTGGCTGAATGCAATTGAAATGCACGTGTGGCGAGAAGATGCAGGGTACCTTGGCGTGTGCTGCCCTGGTTTGGAAGCATGTAGGCCGTGCACGCGCGGCGCTTGAAACAAGACGGTCCGCATTTTTTTTTTGAGGGGGTCAAAGTTAACCGCAGTTCTGGGCAATGACCTCCATATTCGTTATCTCCAGCCCATTCCAGTGTCTACAAGTGAAAATTGGGATTTGTTGTGTGTTTTTTTTTCAATCAAAAAGATAAATTGGTTTTCTAGGACTCTTCCTCGTATTTAAAAAAAAAAAAAAAAATGTTTTTACTACGTCAACGTACAAAATTGCTTGGTTCACATACTGTACTATAGACACTGGTATGGTGCAGTGGGTAAATAATTGTAGGTTAAAAAGCAGTGACTTGCTTACCTTCACATCTTTAATCATTTCCCTTCTTTGAGAAGGCGTGCATGGGCGAGTATTGCTGCCATTGCTCTTCATACTAAAATGGTGCTTGGCTAGTCTCTTAGACATCCAGCTTGCCTCCCACAATGTTTCCGGGCTTAACACGCCTCGAGTTTGGGCTCGAGACTAGTTCCTGGCTGGTTAACAATGTCACATTGACGATTCCATATGACTCAATGTTCCCTTTATAACATAGTGCTGCCAACACCCGGGTTTTGGGTTTAATTCCTGCGCGGGTCACATATAATCAATACATGTCATTGGTTGCCGGTTTACCAGACACGGACCAAGCCCAGTCCTGGACTGAAAAGCAATTTCAATAGAGATCCTTTTGGTTCAGGACTATGCTTCGTCTGGGAAACCGGCCCATGGAGACAGGTGTTTGGGGGGTTTAAGAAGCATCTTGTGACCGTTGTTTCAGAGAGCTGACGTTCAAGAAGGGCGACGCGGTCAACATCATCAGACAGATCGACAGCAACTGGTACGAGGGGGAGCACCGCGGACGACTGGGCATCTTCCCCATCTCCTACATAGAGGTAGAGCACATTGAGTGTGTGTGGGGTAAAAGAGAAGCGGGATACCTAGTCGGTTGCACAACTGAATGCATTCAACTGAAATGTCTACGGCATTTAACCCCAACCCCTCTGAATCAGTTCCGGAGAGTTGTTGTTGTTGGGGGTTTACAGCCTTGCTCAAGGCAGATTTTTCCACCTTGTCGTCTCTGGGGATTTGAACCAGTGACCTTTCGGTTACTGGCCCAACGCTCTTAACAGCTAGGCTACCTGCTGCCTACCTGTGTGTGTGTTTCAGATGATAATGATTATGTTTGCGTGTGTGTGTGTGTTTCAGATGATAATGATTGCTTGTGTGGGTGTGTGTGTTTCAGATGATAATGATTGTTTGTGTGTGTGTGTGTGTGTGTGTGTTTCAGATGATAATGATTATGAGTGTGTGTGTTATCACCCAGTTTGCAGTTTAATTGATTACTTCTCTGATCTTTGCTTTCCCCCATCGCTTTCTCCAAACACACATACACACACACACACACACACAGAAGATGCTGTTGCCTGAGAAACAGCAGCCGATTAGGCCTCCTCCACCAGCACACGTCAAAAAGATCGGGGAGGGGGTGGCCCGTTACAACTTCAACGCTGACACTAACGTGGAACTGTCACTCCGCAAGGTAAGGAGTGTGTGTGTGTGTGCACAAATTTGTGCGTGTTGGTGTGATTTGTGCATGGTTCAATGTGCATGTCTGTTCACTGAAGTGTCTTAAATTCCTGTGTTTGCCTGCGTTGATATGCACATATATCTGTGCGTCTGTCCATGTGTGTTCACCTGCGTATACAATCTGCAGGGTGAGCGGGTAGTCTTGCTGAGACAGGTGGACCAGAACTGGTACGAGGGGAAGATCCCAGACACCAACAAGCAGGGCATCTTCCCCGTGGCCTACATAGACATCGTCAAACGCTCGCCATCCAAGAGCCCCGCCCCCTCCCACCACCCAGACCCACACGGCTACCCCAGCAACAGGACACCGGGCTCCACGCCCGCCAAGGTAGGGACAGAAGAAAAGTGATTTTATTAGTCTATAAGACTGTAAATGTTGTCTTCTGCTCCAGTATACAATACACACATTCGGCTGCAGAGGCTGAAGCAGAGGGGAGCCACAGTGCAGCGCCCAATGAGCAGGTCACTTGTTACAGTATTTAGTCACCAGTGGAGGCTGGTGAAAGGGAGGATGGCTCATGGTAATGGCTGGAACAGGTGTTTGATAGGGTTCTGTTCTACCTATTCTAATGAGCCCATCCTCTGATTTTCAAAGTTACTCCAGCCACCTCTGGTGCAGGGTGAAGTTGCCCTTTAGATGCTGATCTTGGGTCAGTTTTACATTTTTCCCACTAATGGTTAAGGTTAGGATTGAGGGAGAGGAAGCTGATCCTAGATCTGTAACTAGTGTTATACACTATTCAGCCACCATTGGGACACGCCTCAGGGGCGGGCCCAAACTGGAGTAAGCCAATTGTGCCAGTCTGTCTTGGCAGATTTGAATTCTGTTTCGGTTTTTTTATGTCAGTGAGCAACAAGTTCCCGCGCTGTGTACGATGATGTCATATCGCTGAAGCCACCTTTTTAAGTCTTAATCAATCGACACCAAAAAGATATATATATATAGAAAGCTCTTTTTCCATCAGCAGTTGTCAAAAGGGCTTTAAAGATACTCAGCGTAAAACCCCAAAGAGTAAGCAAGTCTTGTCACTTGCACAGTATCCTCTTTCTGGACGTTGTGTAAAGCCTTTCCTAAGCGCTGTAAATGCGTTAGGGATCCGACTACCTCCTATTAAGAAACCTACATATGTACCATGCCGTCTCAAGTAGCTGTCGAAATGCTGTGGCTTAAAGAGGAAGTCATGTCCACCCAAAGGGATGGCATTACAATGCTAATTGGGATATTTGAGTGTGGATTTACAGTCCCTCCTTGTCCACAGACTGCTTTCACAGTAAGGAAACAAATACTGAAATATGTCAATATCTGTACTATCCCTTTAACGGAGAGGCTTCACACAAGTGGACCCAGACGCATGTAGAACATTTTGAGCCTGGTGAAATATGTGTATGTGCTAGAGCATGAAATGAGATGGAGAGAGGGTACTGTTGGGTTTGGATGGCAGAGGGACGAGCAGTGTGGGCGAGTTTGTGTGCATCTCCTCTTTCCCTCAGTCCCTCACACCTTCTCCACTCCTGGTGTGTAAGTTTCCTCTTTTATACCCCTTCTCTCTCTCTCTCTCCCTCCCTCCGGAGCCATTCGACAGCTCTCCCACCCCCCCTTACCTCCATCACCACCATCCACCTCGCTCCACGCCCCCTCCCCTCACACCCCTCCTCCTGTGAAGACCCGCCGTCTGCAGGCCTCCACCGGCGAGTGGCTCGGCCCCCCTCCTCCGATAGCCCCGTATCACCCACGCCGTACCCCATCCCCACGAGCCTCCTCCCTTTCCTGGAAGCTCAAGAACAGAGGGCCACCCCTCCCGCACCGCCCAAACGAGGGCTCACCCCTCCGCCCCGAAACGCATCCAGTCGTCTTGCTGCCTCCATCCCGGCTGTCAAGCAGTGGCTGTTTGACTTAGACCCCCCTCAGTCCCTCCTTTCTCTCCGCCCCCTCCTCCTGACTCCTCCTCTCCCTCCCCCGTGCTCGACTCCTTCCTGGGATACCTCGAAGAGAGGGGCCTAAGAGACAGTGAACAGAACGAACGACTGTCCCTAGCAGGCAGAGGGGGATTTTTCTGCACTGAACCCGAGCCGCCGGACACTCCCGCAGATTTGTTGCCATGGTACAGGCCAAGTGCTCAGCCAGTATCCCTAGAACTAGAAACAGAACCCCTGTCTCTTCAGCGGCAAGTGGAAGATCCCTATGATCAGTTGTTGTCTATGATCCTGGATCAGCCCATGTATGACAAAGACGGAGGGGAAGTTCTCAGGCCGGCCGTGGAACCCCCGCACGTGGCACTGACCAACGAATCACAGAGCAGGGTTAGCCTCGAGACGGAGTTTCATAGGCCCGTGAGTGCACAGCCCATGTCCATCACGCAGGACAGCCAATCAAAAAGGGTGAATAGGAGGACGGCGGGTTCTCAGAGGCCGATGACATTGTACATTGAGGAAGAGGAGGAAGCTATAGGAGGGGAAGAAGAGGAGGAGGAGGAAGAAGAAAGGAACATTGATGTAGACTGTGGTACTATAACTGTCCACAGAGAGGGACTGAAAACAGAGGTAGCGCATGATGTGTGGACCAGGTTTCAGACTAAGTTGAAGCATACGCACATGCTTGCTAACACCTAACCTGAGCCAATTCCAAGCAGTTTTACACAGTTTGATAATACATTTATGATGTACTTATTATAATTAAAAATACATGGTTAACCAGGGCTTGGATTTATGGAGGCTTTTCAGTCATGAAATGGAATTGACCCTAAACCCCTGTAGTTTCACATCTTGCCTTTTCTGGCTCATTTTACTTGGTTATGCGGAATAATGCTTCGATAATGAACCTACAATTTGGAATGATGATTCAGCTCGAGGTTTGACGCTGGGTGTGATTGGTGTCACATTTTCCTTCCCTTCCCAGGCTGATGCCCGCTGTCACAGCACTTTGTGCAACCCGGCACAGTTAGAGCCCATCACCCTCCTCCCTCCCCCCGTCTCTCCTCCCTCCTCACCATCCCCTGCTATTTACTCTGCCTCACAACCAGCTGAAGCCCTGGCTATCTCTTCTTCCTCTCCTACACTGTCCCGTCTTTCTCCCCCAATCCCCCTCTCCTCCTCGCCACAGATTGTGCCACCCTGCTCTCCTCCCCCCCACTTCCCTCATCTCTCCCACTTACCTCTCCTCTCCCACCACCTCACCCCTCCCTACCTCCTGCCCATCCTCTACTCCTCCTCCCCCACCCCTCTTGCTTCCTCCCTTTTGGCCTCACATCAACCCATCCCACCCCTGGTCTCCCCTGCTCCCCCATCCCTCTCCTCCGACCTCCCCCATCCCTGATGCACAACAGGCGCTCCCTTCCTCCTCTTCTCCTCCTCCTCTCTCTTCCTCTCCTTCTCCCTCCCCTCCACTCGTACCCTTTCCAGAGCCCAGGTCCCCTAAGATCAAGGTAAAAAAAGACACTGCAGGTGCTCATATTGTGTTACAACAACTTAGAAGAAACGCTAACTCAAATGAACCCTGACGGACTGTGTGGATGTGTGTGTTGTGCCCTAATACATTTGATTTACTCACCTGTTGGACCAGTGAAGTGTGTGTGTGTGTGTGTGTGTGTGTGTGTGTGAGAGGCTGTGTGATAACAATGCGTAAATTAGCAGCATGTTGGACGTCTGGTTGCAGATGCCCATATGCTCAGTGTATGCCAGTGTTAATATGAGAGAGTGCCAGTGTGTGTACCCAGGCTAGCTTATTTTAGATTTATTGTGTGTAGCCTATAAGAGGTGGTATAAATCACCTATGCTGTATAAACGGTGTATGCATGGGAAGACCGCCCTTGCCTAAAGCATGAGTGGCTCAGGAGTTTGCAACCGAAGTGTCTTTGTGTCAAATGACAACGTATTCCCTATAGAATGCACTAACCTTTACCTTTGTAACAAAAAATGGCGCATTATATAGGGAATAGGGTGTAATTCGGGACAATACCAGTGATTCTCTGTGGTCAAAATGCCTGCTCTTGTTCTTTCTGAAAATGGAGGCTGACGGCCGTCTGTCTTGTTGTTGTTGTCGCATTTCTGGTTCTTTCAGCCTCCTTTTAAGCACGACCTCCTCGCGGTCGACGGTAAACCCCCCCGTAGCCCCGTCGCGACCCGAAGGTCCTGTCTGTCGCCTGTTAGAGGTCGAAGGGTAGGGGCGTGACACTAGCAGCTGTGCATTGTGGGGAATGTAGTCTTTGTTCTCTAATAAATACCCTTGTTGGCTACCCCTGGATTTCAGTGCATGATATTGTTGGACCACATTGTAGTGCATTTGTTTCTTCATGGGGGATTGAGCAATGAGATTGGGTGTGTTTTTGTTAAGGAGTGGATACGGGGGTTTATTTGATTCTGTTCTCATATGAAAGGGGAATGGAGCCAAATGATAAGTGTGACTCTCCAAAGCAGTGGATTTATATCACCATATCAACTGTTTGTCACGCTGTACTTATTTCTCTCTCTCTCTCTGTCTCTCTGTCTCAGAGGTTTGTGCAGGATTCGCTCCATGGTGGAGGAGACCTGTAAGTAACAGTAGAATCTCAAATCAAATCTTATTTGTCACATACACAATGTTAATGTGAGTGTAGTGAAATGCTTGTGCTTCTAGTTCCAACAATGCAGTAATAACCAACGCGTAATCTAACCTAACAATTCCACAAGTGTAAAGGGATAAAGAATATGTACATAAAGACATATGAATGAGTGATGGTACAGAGCGGCATAGGCAAGATGCAGTAGATGGTATCGAGTACAGTATATACATATGAGATGAGTAATGTAGGGTAGGTGAACATAAAAGTGGCATAGTTTAAAGTGGCTAGTGATACATGTACCTCAATCATTGACACAACAATATTCTTATCATAGGACTGTAACTATGTGGGTTAATATTTCCATGGTTGTGGCCCCATCGGTCATTCTAGTAATCATATCTTCAGCAACATCTCAGATGTTCTATGTTACATTTATTTCATCACTTCATCACCCTTATCACTTGTACAATCAGCATTATCATCAACATACATTTTACCTGACACTCTCTTTATTCAGAGCAATTAGGGTTAAGTGCTCAAGGGCACATTTTTTTCCCACATAGTTGTCTCTGGGATTCGAACCAGCGACCTTTCGGTTACTGGTCCAATTAACCGCTAGGCTAACTGCCTACATCAACATCACCCATTGATAATGATCTTATCACAAAGCTATAGTGGTGTGGGCCACGTTTCTCACACAGCCCTGGTTGTGTCCTCCCCCCCACCCCCCCCAGGTTCCAGGCCCTGTACAACTATCTGCCCCGTAACGAGGACGAGCTGGAGCTGAAGGAGGGGGACATTGTGGATGTCATGGAGAAGTGCGACGACGGCTGGTTTGTCGGTAAGAGAGAAGAATAAATACTTCACCTTTTCCTCACAGAATCGCAGTACTTGATTGTTAGAACGCAAAGCTGTTGTCTATCCAGTCATGACAGAAGATCTGAAATAGTTTCAAGGTTCAGGAGGATCAAAGGGTGCACGCTCTGGTAGGCTGTAGTAGAGGGTTCTTCAACCCTGTCCCGAGAGCTACCCTCCTGTAGGTTTTTGCTCCAACCCCAGTCGTGCATAACCTGATTCATCTCATCAACCAGCTGATTATTAGAATCAGGTGTGCTAGATTAGGATTGGAGTGAACCTAGAGGACGGTAGCTCTGCAGGAACAGGGTTAGAGAGCCCTGCAAGTTATAGTAGATTTGCAGCAGTGGATACTGAATCGTATTTATGTTCAACTCGTACCTCACCCTGACCAGTAGGTGGTGCTCGAGTTCCTTGTGTGATCTACTGCCTGTGGCCTGAGTGCAACACACTTCAGCTCCATCCTGAAACAACCGCTAGCCTATAGGCACTTGGGGCGTACATCTAAAAGACTTTGATAAGGATAAGAAATGTGGTAATGGTCCCACCTTGCCCTCTAATTTGGCAAGCAGGAATTTCTGCCACATTACTTAGCTCTATGCAGTCCTCTCAGATTTACAAATGCCTAGGAGCTATGGGGAAGTGCCTAGGGAGTAGGGGCTAGGAGAATTCCCTAGGGGCTAGGGGAATTCCCTAGGGATTAAGGGCTAGGGGAAGTGCCTAGGGAGTAGGAGTTGTTTCAGAACAGGGCCTTCCTCTCCCACTCTGAAATGTCCACCTAATCCATTTTGACCACTCAGCCAGATACCAAGCGGTGATATTATCCACTAAAGACTGGTTGCACTGAGAATTAATTTGACCCCTCAATTCTAGGTCCTTGTATTTCCTTCCTTCCTCAAAGTCCAGCCATTGTTGCAATGGGATTTTTGGGGGGCCTCTGTGAAATCTTACAATTAGCTCGACGAGATCTTTCATTTCCTGATTTGGATGTTGATTACATTGCAGTCTGGTAGGAATGCTGCTAACTACACAGACAGCTTCTGAAAAATAAACTTTGGTTTGAATGTACAGTCTTGGGTTTATTTTAACGGTGCAGGGAATCATTTGTGTTTTTTGCAATATTTGAATAAACAATTTAAGTCAGCAATTCTTTGGATAGTTCCCTCTGCATAGAAGAACCACTGAAATTCTAGAATCAATCACTTCTAGTGGGATACAGTATGTAAACGGACACCTTTCATTGTTTATTATTATCCTTTATTAAACACATTCTCTTTTACAATTACGACCTATAATGATGTTTTAATGTCACCGTGGATGTCTACATAGTGGAAAATTGGCATCTCTGTTTTTGTGTTTTTAAAAAGGGACTTCCCGACAGAGCAAGCAGTTTGGAACCTTTCCAGGAAACTACGTCAAGAAACTGTAATGATGAATCCGGTCCACCCCCGCAACCTCCTTACTTGGACCCTTCCATCTCTAGCACAACCCATATTGGACACAACCAACCCGGAGTAAAGTTGCCCCCAGACACTGATTTGGGTCAGTTTTGCACTTTCCCCACCAATGGTTAATTAAGGTTAAGATTGGGGGAGGTGGAGCTGACCCTAGGATGACCCCACTACGTCAGGTCATCCAAGAAGCCTTGCTCAAGCATGTGTGACAATGTCACAAAAAAATATTTTGTTTTAGCTCTAACTAGCCAACTCTAAAGGAGACTATTCCACTAATGAAACGATTATTTTCTAAATGATCGAGAAGCAGAAGAAGATCCATACTTTTGAATTCCTTTCACCTCAGATACTGAAGGAAGGGTAGCCAAACAAGATGGCCACCTTTAAATGTTGACATCTGCTTTTATTTGATTTATTAGATATATTTTAACCCAGTAATGTAATAACTTGCATTGATAAGTTGATTGTGTAACATTCAGAAAGGTCAAATATGGTAAAGATAGAGTTAGAGATGCCAAGTAAACTGCCACTCGGGATTGCCTTGACGTCATCATGTCAGCCATCTTGGTTTTGGACATGTTTTTTCCCCCTTTTTCCTCAGTGTTAAATCAATAGAGAACTCTCCCCCCCAAGTGTATTATCTGTAATAGGGGGGCAGGTTGGTATTTTCAGAGCAGTATAGGACATTGCAACACATTTCAATGTTTAATCTTTTAGCAAATGCTCTTATCCACAGCAGCGTTCAATAAGCAACATGAAACAACCACAGCATTATTAGTTAAAAATCTTCTTCATAAATGTTATACACCAACACAGGAACTCACCTATTTCCCTAGTGAAAATGATGACGCATGATACCCAAAAGTGTTGCTGGATACCACGGGATAGGGTAAGATATGTTTGGAGGCAAATGCATTGATATTGAAAGCGTATAAATACATTTGCAGAACCTTCTATTTGCACCGGAAGGCTCTGGATATCTGCCCTCTATGGGCCTACAGTCAATTCCAGTTTCTCATTTTATAGTGTTTGCAAACTCCTATATGGGCGAGTTATTTCAAATGTGGAAGTGGCAATCGTCGATATTTTATTTTTTAGCCATTCTTGTTTGAACAATTACAGTACATTTTGTACTTTAGATGGGAAATAATATTTATAGATTTGGGATTTTATTGATCGATGGACTTGGCGGTTTATCCTTATTCTCACTTGAAATGTATGAGTACACTACGGATTTTACAAGTGAGAGCTAGATTGGATTGTCGATAGGGCTTTAGGAGTTTGATACCGTTGGAAAAACATATGCAAAAGCAACCCGTTTTACCACTTTTCTTGTATGTGAAGGTATTTATAGTGGGAAAAGTATTGAATATTGATAGGACGTCATTTAGATGTCTCCGTCCATAAATACAACTTTGGATAGAGCAACATAAGTTTCTCAGCTTACTTTGTGTACTTTCTTCTAGTTGAAGTGGCCTAAGGTAAAGTGTGCTTTTGGCTCATTTCAACCACAGCAAAATCCCCTTGCCATGTTTAAGATAACGAGACAATAGCCTACATTTGTTCCCAGTCAAGTCTGACATTTACTTTTGTCAATATACAACAAACCTTCAGGTGTCAATAACACAAGCCTCCTTTTTGAAATGGTGTTATTTTATTCTATGACGAGGTTTTCTTTAAGATCGCTGTTGAATACTGTATTAGGAATGACTTAGCTAATGTTGTCGCCACATTCATTGCCTTTGTCCAAATGGGATGTTTTACTTCTCACTCTAAATGAATATAATCAGATAAGCGGCGTAATTTGAATTATACAGTTATCTTCCTGGCGTTGTTTTTTTTTTCTCTAGATCATTCTGACGGCGACCTTTTTACTGTCCGGAATGACTGAAACGATTAGTGTCAATGCAATAGCTTGTTACAATGTATTTGAATAACATTTGTTAGGCATACTTTTTGTGTTCAATGAATGTGATTTTAAGAATTTATTTTGCCTTTTTTTTTCGTGTGTAAATGAGTATGTATTCACATAGGAAGGACACTGGGGTCAGAACAATTGTTTAAGCACCTTAATATGTAATTACTTTATTTTTGGTTTCTGTCTTTGGTTGCTTTTGTTCTCGTTTATTTTTCTCACCATCCCCTTTTCATTCACCCTTCCCTGGGTCGTGTTCATTAGGGACCAAACATAGGAAAGCTGACTCCCTGGACATGTCAAATAAGAAATGCAAATGTTCGTGTTCTGTTGCAAACGTTTCCCGTTGCTATCCCTAATGAACACTACCCTGGCATGTGAGAGCACTGCGTGTCTGTTGGTGCTGGTTTTTTTTTTGTACGTCTTTTGTATGGAGCTGTAAATCGATGACATGATCCACTGCTTTATAAACTCTTATTTTCTCACCCACCATCCGTTTGGGTTGCCTTTTCTCTTTTCTCTCACTTTTTCACACCACCTTTTCCTACATCCACCTCAATCGCCCCAAACAGCCATACAGTATGCAAAAAAATAATATATATATATATTTGTAGTGGGTTACACTACTTTAAGGTGCTCTTTATGAAAGGTACCTTAGTGTAAAGTGGTACCTTGTAGTGTTATAAGGGATACCCGCTCTGGAGAGCAAAATGGAGTTTAAGGGAATATACGTTACCCGTAATTGAATGAGGATAGAATGTAATGTTTTAAATATTTCTAGTCTGCCTTTGCTACCACTTTCGGGGACTTTAAAGGTTTTGGACTGAAGACGTGGGCTTTTGGGGGATCCCGGCTCACATTGGAGTTGTATATATTGAATCAGAAAGGGGTGCTACAAGTGCAGATTTTTAGGTTTGTCCGAATGTGAACTCAAGTGGATGCATTGCAATGACATTCTTATTACAAGTCTTTCTACCAGTCTTTCTGCTTTTATTTTACGATTTCTGGGTACTATATTCCTAATAAATTCTGCCTGATAATTTCTGTATTTTTCTCTCTTTGGAAAGACTGGGAACAGGCGGACTCATTTTCTCACTCGTGTGACGTGGTTATACAGTAGTTATGTTCTGGTGTGGTCCACGTAGGAATTGAATGACTGTATGCAATTAAGCTGTATGTATCCACACAAAAAAAACAAAAAAACATTTGCCCCAGGATACTTCAACTGGTGACGATCAGGGAGGATAAAGACAAAGGAGCCCTCTGTTGCTGGGTAAATCTGATTTATTGACGGGACAAACAAACAAAAGGCTTACGTTTTCGGCATAAATCGTCTCCCATCGGAGCCTTTTGTTTAAGCTGGGCTGTAGCGCGTTTGGGTATACCTTTATTCTATTGGTAAACTGTGTGTATATTCCAGGAAAGGTTCAAGTTCACGCTGCCCCAAATATGTTTTGGACTGTATAGTTGGACCAAGACTATTTCAAGTATTCTATGTGAAGTGGGTACGTATTTGGAGACGTGTGTGTGTACACTCCTTCTACAGACACGCACCATCCCAGACATCCTTTATTTGTGTAGGAGTCAGCTCCTTCCTAAAACCTGCCCCCATGGCAACTGTACAAACAAACCCGGACTGATACGTCTTGAGGGAGGTATGTTAGCCATTTCAGGAGATCGACGCCAAAGGGAGAATGAACGACTTTAAATGTCATCATCATTGGGCTTGTTTAAAAAAAAAAATGGTCATCCATTGTTTTGATTGGCTTTCTTCCTCCCCATAGACGTTATGAAAACAGACTTTATGCACAGAGGGAGGGCTGACAACTTTATAATAGGTTAGCTTGTCTTGCTTCAATGTTTACTGTGCGTTTACATTGTTGTCATGCACATATACACATTAGAACTGCTTGTGTTTTGACGGATGACTTAATTGCATTAGATATTTTTGTAACGGTTTCTGTTAGGAGTGCGAGAGATTAAGAAAAATTGCCTCCACTAATGGTTATGCAAACGCCTCCGACCTCGTTTCTGTCAAACACTCACGAGAGAGAGCGTGTGTGAGTGAAACGTTAAGAATGGAGATTGGTTCGTGTCCAGATCACACAAACAGAAAAATAACGAGAGATCTCAAATTAAATGAAGAGTGCTCTGGGACCGCTAAAGATCAACAGGCCCTGCGCGAGGAGCTGCGCCTGCAGACCAAATAAGGGCAGGAGCAGCCGGACAAGAGCGTCAGCCAGAGTGCGGAGTGGGGGACCCAGTCAGGCTCCGAGGCAACCCGGGGACGAGGAGAGACGAGTGGGCCGCACGCTCACAGACACTGGCCTACCTCCACTCTTCCTCTGGATGTTCATAGGCATACAGGTGGAGCAAGCGAGCGAGACGAAGCTGGAGAAGGATGACGCTACATGAGTTGGCTGAGTTCAAGTGTAACAGGTACAGTATCGTGTTCAGAAAGAGGGAACGAGCTGCTACGTCCGAGGAGGGGGAGAGAGAAAGTGATAGAGAGCGAGACCAAACAGAAGTAAAGGAGCACGGGAGTAAGTGTCGCCAGCCAAAAGAGGAAAAAGAGCAAGAGAGGGAGAAATGCCTCTGGTCCTGAGTCGGGGCCAATGACTTCACTCAGGGGGTGGGGTCCCCCCTCCACCACCACCCCTCCACCACCACCCCTCCACGAGTTTAAAAGGGTACACGAGTAAGTCGTCCCGCTGCTCTGTTTCTGAGAACCCGGCTGTGTTTGGGACACACACCAGTGTACTTCCAGCTACAGAGACGAGGGACAGAGAGGGGGACATGACACTGGATGTTGTCCTAAATGGCCTGGCCCCGTGGGGGTTCCGACTGACTGGCGGAAAGGACTTCAACCAGCCCCTCACCATCTCCAGGGTAAGAGAGTGTACCTGATACTTTTAGACTGAGACGACTGACAACGGGTGGGGGATTGTGTGTTTACAGTATGTTTTGCATGTGTGATGTGTGCTCGAGCATCTTTTGAGTGAGCCTGGTGCCAGGTGTTTGTGTGGGTGAGGAGGCAGTAGTAGGGAGGTGTGTGTGTCTTCCTACAGAGAACACAAATGGTCAGATTATACTCAACCGTTCCACCATTGTATTCTGTGTGTAGGGGATTATGTTGATCCGCTCTGTTTTAGCCTATGGTGTGCGTCACCGCCCCCCCCCCTAGCGCAGCTAGCTCTGTGTATTCAACCAGACTGACCACAGAGTAACGCTGCCAAAAGTCTGCGTCCCAAATGGCAACATGCAGTATGCACTACTTTTGACCCCGGGCCCATAGAAATCTCTTCAAAAGTAGTTCACCAAAAAAGGGAATAGGAGGCCATTTGGACAGACGAAAGACCACTGGATGGTGAATGTGTGTTATAGGGTTGTGTTAAACCATGATATAGCAGGGGTCTTATGTGGTGGAAGGCTGCGTGGCTGGGGGAACACACACACACACGTACACGTACACACACACACACACACACACACACACACACACACACACACACACACACACACACACACACGTACGTGCGTGCGCACACACACCCGTGTTCCAGTAAATATCTGCAGCTCAGTTGGAAATAGCTGTTTGCATCATCTACTAGGACACACACACACACACACACACACACACACACGGCAGCTGAATGAACGCAGGCTGCTGGGAATGGGTTAATAGCTGGCGACCAAAGTGCAGTCTCCTGGGTAGACATCTAGCTGGAGTTATTCAGAGAATGCCCTTCATTTTGCTCAAGTTAAGACATTCAACTGTAGGTGTGTGAGAGAGATCATCATCATCATCATCATGTGTTTGTGTTAACATTGTGTGTGTGCTTGTATGTGTGTCTGTCTGTCTCTGTGTGTGTGTGTGTGTGTGTGTATATGTTGGAGTTTTGTATTTGAACTTTGGCACGGGTGTGTGTAACCATAGGAGTATCAGTAATCCCTGTCTAAGTTTAGGCGCCTGGCACCAGGGCCGGGAGCTAAAAGAGTTACCGGTGAGATCTGTGAATCATCGGCCCCTGATGGCCACTACACACCTGTTGTGTGAGCAGAGAACCCGCAAGCTGATGAAGGGGAGGGAGGCTGGCGAAAGGGAGGGGTCAAGACTGGGGTCTCGACCATGATGTCAGACAAGTGTTTATTATTAAACACCTTGTTAAAGGCACCGTAGGTAGCAGGTGCCCCTAACCACAGATCTAGGGTCAGATTACCGTATCTCCAAGCCTAACCTTAACCATCAGGGGGATGAAGTACAATCGGACTCCGTTCGTTGTTTTTCAATCTTTCTCCTCGATTGATTTAAATCTCCTCATGTACCCTTGACCCTGTCCGTTTGTGCCTTTTTGTATGTTCACGTATCCCTTCACAATCCACCCACTAGACAAGCTCTCATCTTTACTCCTAACCTCTCACACAGCAGTCGTTGATCGAAAGCTTCTTAAACCCTCTCTACGTGGTCTTTACTAGCTCTCGTTCGAGGGGCTGTTCACTTGCAATGAGATTTAGCCACTGGCACATTCCTAACGCTCGCAGAGCTTGAAACCTCGACCTTGTCTCGGGGATGTCTTCCCAGGCTGTTTAAAAAAAAAATAATTAAACATCCCCTTCGGTTGATTTTTGTTTCCAAGTAAAAGCGTAAACGAAACATTATTAATTGACGTCCATTGCCCGGGTTCCAGTAAACGAGGGAATCCAGGACGTATGACGAGTGATGTTTAAATTAGCTGTGGCCGTGCATGTTTGGCTGGGACTGGAAGCGGAGTAGGGAAGAAACTAGGTGTTGTGTTCAGTGGTGTGTGTGTGTGTGTACCGCATAGCAAAATGAAAATGAGGGCTTCTTATTGGACAAGTTATGGTCGTAGCTCCCCGTTTTCAAACCATTGCTTTCTCCCTCCCGAACACAACCCAGGGGTCCGTCCATGCAGGAAACTTTTGGAGCCGCTCCCAATTCCCCTCCCTGCCCTCCTTTTGGCCCTAACCCTTCAATGTCTGCAGATCTGAAGAGCCTGGATGGGTTCCAGTGTAATGGAGGACCTTTCCACCGTATTGATTTCACCTTACAGATCTGCAAACATTTACAAAAAGGCCAAATGACAGGTTTCGGAGCGATTTGGGACTGACTGTCGGAATGGATAGGAGGGTAGTAAAAATGATGCACGCCACAGGGAGATGCAGATGGTTGTCAAGGAAAATGCCAAAGTTTGAATCGTGTAAATCACTCATGTTCCCTCCGCATCCCGTGACTCTCTCCTCCTGGATTATTTATAGGCCCGTGATCCAAGCTTCAATGTAACGTCTCCCCTGTGAGAGCTACAACGTTGCGTCTGTGGCGCCTGAAACGCAATATGGTTCTCTTCCACCAGAGAGGAAAACTCCATCGGAGAGAGAGAGAGAGAGAGAGCGAATGAGAGAAAGAAATATTGCAAGCGGTGAGAGACAGAGGGAGATAGAGAGACACAGAAAGAGAGCATTTGAAGTAAATGGACGAAAAATAGGGAGTATTTTGAAGTTAAAACCCCGGCTACTTTTGAGGTTTTAACTTCAATTGCTCTCTCTCTTTCTCTCTCTCTATTTTTTACTATTCTCTCCCGTATGTTACTCGTTACCACTTATAAAACCCAATCATTTCGACCCGGCTCGTGTCCGTATTCCGTCTGTATACTGTCAGTTGGCAGGACGAAACACGTGTTTACTTCGTCCACACAGAGAGATGGGGGAAATAAACAGTTTGCACGAGCTCAAATACCAGCGAGGGCAAATGACTTTATACGCAGAGAGAGAGGTTTACCTCCTGACTTCATACACAGAGAGGTTTCAACCATGTACTCTGGAGGCCGGGACACTGTCAAGTAGACGGGCTACTAAAACAAACCGCAAACTCCCAGCAAATGTATATTTCCAACTTTTGCAACAAAATCGACTTTTGAGTTGACTTTTGAGTTGGGAGTTTTGGTATTGCTTCTTAATTGGCATGAACATAAAATAGCATATAGTTGTGGGTTGTTGTGCACAAAATCCAGCAACCCTATCAACACAATTGGGTCGTCAAAAATGTTGCCATAGGGTCATTTCATGAACAACCTTCTCCCAAATCTATATGCAACGTTGTGGCAACGAGGTGTTAGGAGGAAATAGAATCATGCAAATCTATGCTTTTATTAGAGGTTCTATGGACCAGAAGTGCTAAAGGGAGTCTGTCACTAGAAGTGGGCCTACAGTTAACCTAACAGATCAATTAGGCCCAAAGAGGTTTGTTCAACTACAATCAGTCAGATAGATGAGGTGTCACTGATATAGAGCGGGCCAACCTAACTACAGGCGGATGATGAGGTGGCACTGATATAGAGCGGGCCAACCTAACTACAGGCGGATAATGAGGTGGCACTGATATAGAGCGGGCCAACCTAACTACAGGCGGATAATGAGGTGGCATTGATATAGAGCGGGCCAACCTAACTACAGGCGGATAATGAGGTGGCATTGATATAGAGCGGGCCAACCTAACTACAGGCGGATGGCGGATGATGAGGTGGCACTGATATAGAGCAGGCTACATTGTGTTCATTCATTATGTATACATAGGACAGTACATGCCATTTGATTATGATGAAGGAGAGAGATGGGGAAGTGAGGCGGCAGTGTAGCCTAGTGGTTAGAGCATTGGATTAGTAACCGAAAGGTTGCAAGTTCAAATCCCCGAGCTGACAAGGTACAAAATCTGTCGTTCTGCCCTTGAACAGGCAGTTAACCCACTGTTCCTAGGCCGTCATTGAAAATAAGAATTTGTTCTTAACTGACTTGCCTGGTTAAATAAAGGTTAAAAAAAAAAAAAAAAAAAAAAGTGGGGACAAGGGAGGAAGGGATGGAGATGGCATGCTTGTGTGGTGAGGTAAGAAGGATTATTCCCATGTTGTTTGTGTGACTACGGATCCATACAAATATGGCACACATTTCTGCCTGGCTAATAGTAGATTACTAACAGCAGCATACACCCGGTCCTTACTGGTCTCTCTCCCTCTCCTCTCTCTGAATAATCAGGTTTTATAAGTCGTACTGAGTTATATATGGGAGAGAATCGTAAAAAATATACCTTGGCAGCAGCCTGGGTTCTCACTTCAAGTTCTCTCTCTCTTTCCATCTCCCTCTCTCTCAGTTCAGTTCACTTTCTAAGTATGAAAAGTGAAGACGTTTGCTTACTTCACAAAGTAAACAAAGACGACACTAATAACGGCAACCATTATTAGAATAATTTGTGACAATTTAATTAATAATGATCAATCTCTGTCACCCCTCTCGTTCTCTCTCTCTCTGGGCAGATCACTCCGGGCAGTAAGGCGGCGGTGGCCAACCTGTGTCCTGGTGATGTCATCCTGGCCATCGAGGGCATCCCGGCGGAGGACATGATGCACTGTGAGGCCCAGAACAAGATCAAAGACGCCATCTACCAGCTCATTCTCACCGTCCAGAGGTCAGGGGTCACACTGTGGGACACTCACATACCAATACAGACACGCGTACACACTCACCTGATACTTACACACATACTGGAGACATACACGCACACACACCCGCACGCACATTAACATACACACACACACACACACACTGACATGCACACATTGATGCCCATCCCACATACAGTCCTCTCACGTAAACACACACACTGACATGCACAAACTAATACACACACACATCTCACATAAACGCACACACACACTAATACTCACGTGCACACACAGTAATACTCTCTCAAACACACATACCCAAATACACACACGCCTCTCACATAAAAGCACACACCATACAATAGAGACGTGTACAAACATCAGTAACACAAGTGACTACCAATGGGTGTATCCTATGACACACATAGCTAGTCAAACACACATTCATGTTTGACTATCTACAGAATTTACTGTACTTGATGGATCCCAAGATCGCTTTAATACCACATAGAACGTTCCATCTTATGTAGAATGTTCCAGAGCTGGAAAAAGACGATTTCATACCCAAGAACGTCAAGAAATGAGCTACACACACCCACTCTCTAATACAGACACACTTATACATGCCCACGCACATACTCGCACAAATACTCTTTCATACACACACGCTTTTATACTGTTCACACACCAAAGGAAGTCTATGAAGTTGGGTTTGATTTATGAGTGCTCAGTGTACTGTGGCCCAGCTGCCATGTAAACCAATGTTTGGTCTGTGGTCATAATCGTTTCACCTGCGGTCGAGGGAGTTGACAGTAAACTCTGTTTGATCATGACCTGTTTCTTGTTCCCAGACCAGAAACCAGGCTATGGTCGCCTCAAGTCACGGAAGGCGGGAAAGCCAACCCGTTCAAAATCAACTTGGAGGCTGAGCAACAGGTGAGCGATACCATGAGGATCTAATTAGGGGGGAGGGGGGACTGTATGTGTATTTGTTTTAGTTGTATTTGTGTCTACACCTGTTGGTGTTTGTGTGCGTCAGAGAACATCACATAAGGCCTCCTTGTCTTTTTCTCTCTCGCTCTCCATTCAGGAGTTCAAACCCATTGGTACGGGTCACAACCGCAAGGCCCAGCCCTTTATAGCTGCAGCTAACATCGACGACCATCGTCAGGTGGTGAGCACAGCCTACAACACCCCCATAGGCCTCTACTCCTCAGGCAACATCCAGGATGCCATGCACGGACAGATGAGGGGCCTGGTCCAGGACAAGCCAGAGGGGTGAGTTGGCTGGCTGGGTTGGTGAGATGGTCGGTGGGTTGATGGGTGGTTGGGTGTCTGTCTGATTTCTATCTGTCATCATGGTGACACCAGTATTGCTGTGTTAGCTTCCACTGTCGTCTTCTCTAATAGTTTGTTCTTAAACACGTTAAATGTTATGTCAAGGTACTTTAAATATATACAGTGCATTCTGAGATTATTCAGACCCCTTGACTTTTTCCACATTTTGTTACGTTACAGCCTTATTCTAAAATGGATTACATCATTTTTTCCCCCTCATCAATCTACACACAATACCCCATAATGACAAAGCAAAAACAGGTTTTTAGAAATGTTTACAAATAAAAAACAGAAATATCTAATTTATATAAGTATTCAGACCCTTAACTCAGTACTTTGTTGAAGCACCTTTGGCAGCGATTACAGCCTCAAGTCTTTTTGGGATTGACGCTACAAGCTTGACACACCTGTACTTATGGAGTGTGTGTGTGTGTGTGTGTGTGTGTGTGTGTGTGTGTGTGTGTGTGTGTGTGTGTGTGTGTGTGTGTGTGTGTAAAAATATATATATACATTAAAAATATATACACTTTATTGAGACAGTATGGAAATCAGAGGAGGATATAGGGAGTCTTGTATCCTCGTTTTTTAGTTCCCAGGAAGTCATGTGGATCTCATTAGCCTAGCTAGCAGATATATGGGGTGTCACCGCGGTGCATGTATTACCCAAGCACACAGGAATGACTTTTTCCCTGGCTTTAGCAGGAGCTGTTTCTGATAGACCGACATAAATCATGCTAGCCAAGGTTCACATCAGTGTACAGTTCAGAACAGCGGCTATTCACTGTTCATATTTTGATCAAGTAGTGCAGTAGAAACTAGAAAGGATACGTTTCAGTAGAAACCTTTGAGTGCTTGTAATAGTGAGGTCCTGTGACCACAAACTGGTTGAATCAACGTTGTTTCTACCCATATGTATCAAGAATGGTCCACACTTGGAGATAAATACATGACAACTACTAGAAATAATAAAACAATATGAAACATCTAAGAAGCCAGGCCTGGTATTTATAGCGTTTTTTGAAAAGGCTTTTGATAAGGAAAGGCTGTATTTTATTTATAAATGCCTGGATTTTTTTCAATGTCGGTGATTCTCTTATGAAATGGGTAAAAGTAATGTATAGCAACCCCAGGTGTAAAATGGTAAATAGCGGCTACTTCTCAGAGTTTTGAATTGTCAAGAGGAGTTAAACAAGGGTGTCCGCTTTCACTATATCTATTCATTATGGTCATCGAAATGCTAGCTATTAAAATCAGATCAAATAACATTAGAGGATTAGAAATCCAAGGCTTAAAAGCGAAGGTGTCCATGTATGCCGATGACTCAAGTTTTATATTAAGTCCGCAAGCTTGATCCCTGCAATGTTTCATTGAAGATCTAGATAACCTTTACGGACTCTCTGGACTAAAACCTAATTACGATAAGTGTACAATTTTACGTATTGGATCTTTAAATAAATACAACTTTTACACGACCCAGCAGTTTACCTATAAAATGGTCTGACAGTCAAGTATACATACTTGGTATTCATATCACAAAATATATAAATGAGATCTCCACGATGAATTTCAATAGAAAACTGCAACCACGGAGAAGGAAATACCTGTCTATTTATGGAAAAAATGCACTGATTAACTCCTTAGTCTTATCTCAGTTTACTAGTTTACTTATGGCGCTGCCTACTCCTGATTCGTTTTTCAAAACATATGAGCAAATAATATTTAGCTTTATCTGGGATGCTAAACCAGACAAGATAAAGCGTGCCCATCTTTAAAATGAGTATACACTGGCAGGTTAAATATCAAAGCACTAAACCTCTCTCTAAAATATTTACTTATCCAAAAGTTTAACCCTAAATGGTTCTCAAGTAGATTACTAAGAAAAGCTCATCCATTGTTAAAAATGACCTTTTTGCCTTTGTGCAGATTTCCGTGTCTCATTTTCAATGAATTGGAGAAAAAAAATCCCCCAAACAAGCATTGCAAAGCAGGCTACAATTTACATTTCATCCCCCTGAAAAGATAGAACAAATATTACCAAAAATATTATGGCTGAACTCGGATGTTCTGGTTGATAAAATACCTGTATTTATGGAAAAGATGTTTGAAAAGGGGATTTTGTTTTTAAATGATATTGTAAATTGGAATGGTAGAGTTATCATAATTATATGGGAAGGTCTGCTCAATCCAAGATTACAACCAAATGATTACAGCATTACCCCCAAAATGGAGGAGGCAGGTGGCAGCGGGAGGAGGTAGGGAACTGGTCTGTCTTCCCAATATAAAGGATCAAAACTGGCAGAGGAATAAAAATAGCATAAATAGGAAAGTTTAGCAGTTTCATTTTTGGACCAGGATGTTGACAGCTGTGCCATACAGATTGGAAAATAGTTGGGAAGATATTTTTGATGTATGGATTCTATGCTACAGGGTGTATGAGTTGATATATAACACAATGCAAGATTCAAGACTTTTCAGCTAACATTATTGTACAGAATTCTTGCAACCAACAAAATGTTGAATATTTGGGACATACAATCATCGTAGCTCTGCAGATTTTGTTGTGAGGATACAGAATCAATAGACCATTTGTTTTGGTATTGTTTTTGCGTGTTTCTGGTCTCAGGCTCACGAATGGCTGAAAGTGTGTAACATTGATTTTAAAAAATCCCTAGAAATGGTATTGTTGGGAGACCGGGTCAGTCAATTACTAATATACTAATATCTCAGTAAAAGTATTTATCTTCAACTCGCAATCTGTGGATTCTATTCGATTAGATAGATTCAAATTGTATGTTAAATATCACAGCATAGTTGAATGATATATGGTGTGTAGAAATCCAAAGAGGGTGGCGAGCAGAGATACGTGGGATGGGCTGAGGGTTGGGATGTGGAATTGGAGACAAGTAGGAGTGGAGTTGCTGGGTGGGGGATATAATGACGGTCAAATATAAAAGTAAAACAATAAAGTCCAAACAAAACAAAAAGTCAGTTTGAATGACCCTGAGGGGCAGTGTTCTTACAGCTAATGCATGTTTTCCTGAGGCTGATGCCGCGCAGGTGTTTGTTCGCTTGCATATACACACACTCTCATTCAAATACACACACGTGCACATACACAGACACATACATGTACTCAAACATATTCAGTTGGCATATTTTGTTGTCCTTGATGTCTTCTGTTTTTTTTTGTGTTTTCCGTTTGTCCGTGCATTGGCGGGGGGAGACTTGGGGGTGGGAATGTAATAATACAATTTTTCTTTGGGGGGTGTCTCGGATGGTTGAGGGGCAGCTCTTGGGGAACTGTGGGGGGTATCTTGGAGGGCTGGTGGACTGGCAATTGGGAGCTTGGCCGGTGGCTGATAGGTCGCTGGTTCTGGTCCCCGTTTTTGACCTTGTGGGAGATCTATCAACGTGCCCTTGAGCAGGGCGTTGGCGCTCGTTCTTTCTGTGGGTCGCTCTGGATGGGAGTTTGTTAGATGACTGAATGAGGAGGGGATGTTGAGCTGATTCACTGCAAGTAGATTGAATATAAAACATACAATGTAAAAAATATATTTATATACACTGCTCAAAAAAATAAAGGGAACACTAAAATAACACATTCTAGATCTGAATGAATGAAATATTCTTATTAAATACTTTTTTCTTTATATAGTTGAATGTGCTAACAACAAAATCACACAAAAATTATCAATGGAAATCAAATTTATCAATCCATGGAGGTCTGGATTTGGAGTCACACTCAAAATTAAAGTGCAAAACTACACTACAGGCTGATCCAACTTTGATGTAATGTCCTTAAAACAAGTCAAAATGAGGCTCAGTAGTGTGTGTGGCCTCCATGTGCCTGTATGACCTCCCTACAACGCCTGGGCATACTCCTCTGTCACGTGCTCAGTGTGAACCTGCTTTCATCTGTGAAGAGCACAGGGCGCCAGTGGCGAATTTGCCAATCTTGGTGTTCTCTGGCAAATGTCAAACGTCCTGCACGGTGTTGAGCTGTAAGCACAACCCCCACCTGTGGACGTCGGGCCCTCATACCACCCTCATAGAGTCTGTTTCTGACCGTTTGAGCAGACACATGCACATTTCTGGCCTGCTGGAGGTCATTTAGCAGGGCTCTGGCAGTGCTACTCCTTGCACAAAGGCAGAGGTAGTGGTCCTGCTGCTGGGTTGTTGCCCTCATACGGCCTCCTCCACGTCTCCTGATATACTGGCCTGTCTCCTGGTAGCGCCTCCATGCTCTGGACACTACGCTGACAGACACAGCAAACCTTCTTGCCACATCTCGCATTGATGTGCCATCCTGGATGAGCTGCACTACCTGAGCCACTTGTGTGGGTTGTAGACTCCGTCTCATGCTACCACTAGAGTGAAAGCACCGCCAGCATTCAAAAGTGACCAAAACATCAGCCAGGAAGCATAGGAACTGAGAAGTGGTCTGTGGTCCCCACCTGCAGAACCACTCCTTTATTGGTGTCTTGCTAAATGCCTATAATTTCCACCTGTTGTCTATTCCATTTGCACAACAGCATGTGAAATGTGTTGTCAATCAGTGTTGCTTCCTAAGTGGACAGTTTGATTTCACAGAAGTGTGATTGACTTGGAGTTACATTGTGTTTAAGTGTTCCCGTTATTTTTTTGAGCAGTGTATTTCAGTGGAGGCTGGTGACTTGGAAAATTGAGGAGGATGGGAGACCCCCAGCATAGGCCCGGAACACACAGAGACTACAAAGTGTGTTTAAAAAATCATCAGAGACTAATTATTTTAACCTAAAGACATTTATATTACAATATTATGAGGAATGAGAAGGCTACTTACAGTGTTGGAAAGGGGACCACAGCAGTGATTGAATGAGGGTATGAGGCATGAGTTGAGGTGTTCAGAGGCTTGACCAGTGCAGGAGGACACAATATTACTGGGAAGACAAAAAACAACAACACAAGACACTACACAGTTAGACAAAAGAGCTAAGAATGAGTTAGTCCAAGCAAGGAGTAAGATCTTTGATGTGTTAATGGGATCGTGTATGTGATTGACTCTACATACAGTAATGAGAGGGAATTGATAGGGGTACTCAGTGTTTGGAAGGGAAACATTCAATGTGCCAGTGGATGAGCAGGGCACATGAGACATCATGTAACCCAAGAAACGTTCCTGAATAAAGCCCTGATCATCCACATACCTGACGATAACTGACAGCTGCAAGCAGAATGGTGGCACCATAGGGCCCAGAGCAGTGGAGCAACTTTTACCCCCAAGGGCCTGGAGTTTTTCATTATATGTTAACCTAACTAGGAAAACTCTGGACCTTATAAGGGTATGACAATTAATAATCAGTTGTAAAAAGGTTTTATATGGGCTATGATGGGAGCTGTTTTTCTTAATCAAGTCACATGGTTTAAAAAAAAGACTAGATTAGGAGGGGGATTTCCTCTACCCAGACACAGACAACAACTGATGCATGTTTGCATCATGCAGGCCTATGCAACTAGGCCTATACAAATGACTCACATCTGCCATCACTATTATGTTGATTGATTCATTCCAGTGAATAATTTTGGATTCAAAACATATAAGCAACCTAGCCAGCCCAATTTTGAATATAACCAACATGTTGTCACTTTCACAATTTCTCCTGACACACAAATGGACTATAAATACATAACGCTACCAATTACTTTACCTTGACCAGATGGACAGGGCTCATAGACTGTATGCAGCTACTCTAATTAGTAGCCTACAGTTGATCAGACAGAACAGGTATTGTTTTCAACCCATAGAGCAGATACCATACAGCATGTCAGATCTCTAATGTTTAGGCGTAGCCTGGGATACTGAGACATTTATGTCAATGAGTTTTTACTTGTCTGTCCGGAGTGATCGTGTGTTATCATCTTTGCTATAAAAAAAATACCGGAGGAAAGTTCAACGCCTACTTCAGCGCATGAGAAGAAACGTGCTGCGCCAACCTCTCTCTTTTAATCTAACTTTTAATGGATGATGCGATGGAAGCTATCAAATCATTCGGAGTTGTTTTCGAAATCTCAGAAAAGATGTTCAGCATGTAAAGAACCGTAACATGCATTTACAGGCGGATTGATAATAGGCTGCCTGTTAACCAGTTGTACATTTGATGCCAGTTGGTATTGAACGCTCTCACCTTTTCAACCTTCTCCATGAAACTGATCTCAGGCAGAGGTTGACCCTCGCTTTTAATTCGCACCTTTTCATCCTTCTCCATGAAACTGATCTCAGGCAGAGGTCGACCCTCGCTTTTAATTCGCACCTTTTCCGTGTACCCCAGAGAATGAAAGGGGTTCTTCAACAAAAAGTCCAACATTTTCGGCAGCGTTGGCCATTCTACCATTCTGGCGGAGAAAACTGCACACTTGCGCTGGTAGCTAGCTAGCAAGGCAAATTTAAATACATTGCACTAACTGGACACAACAATAAAGTTCTAAATCCAAGAAAACCAATGTATAATATACCTCATCCATCTCCTGCAGTTTGAAAAAACTCATCTGAATTGAATAATGTCCCAAAAATGCTCAACTATCACTCTTCACTCTTAATCTCTATCCAACAATGTCACCAAGCTTCTCAACACATAGAACCCCCATAATGCTCTGTGGCACAATCCCAATACAACAAACTAGATTCATTATCTGATCCTACATCTATGATCGGATGGACACGATGTCAGTTCATACTGCAAAAGCTTTGATTGGTTGGAGGACATCCTCCGGAGTGAGGCCTATACATGTGTATGTATATATATATATGTATGTGTATGTATGTGTATGTTTATATGTATATGTATATATATACTGATCCTACATCTATGATCGGATGGACACGATGTCAGTTCATACTGCAAAAGCTTTGATTGGTTGGAGGACATCCTCCGGAGTGAGGCCTATACATGTGTATGTATATATATATATATGTATGTGTATGTATGTGTATGTTTATATGTATATGTATATATATACATATACACAGCGTTGTACGAGATCTTCAGTTTCTTGGCAATTTCTCACATGGAATAGCCTTCATTTCTCAGAACAAGAAAAGACTGACGAGTTTCAGAAGAAAGTTCTTAGGTTCTGGCCATTTTGAGCTTGTAATCGAACCCACAAATGCAGATGCTCCAGATACTCAACTGGTCTAAAGAAGGCCAGTTTTATTGCTTCTTTAATCAGTACAACTGTTTTCAGCGGTGCTAACAAAATTGCAAAAGGGTTTTCTAATGATCAATTAGCCTTTTAAAATGCTAAACTTGGATTGGCTAACACAACGTGCCATTGAAACACAGGGGCCTTTGTACACCTACAGTTGAAGTTGTAAGTTTACATACACCTTAGCCAAATTCATTTAAACTCAGTTTTCACAATTCCTGACATTTAATCCTAGTAAAAATTCCCTGTCTTAGGTCAGTTAGGATCACCACTTTATTTTAAGATTGCGAAATGTCAGAATAATAGTTGTGAGAATGATTTATTTCAGCTTTTATTTCTTTCATCACATTCCCAGTTGGTCAGAAGTTTACATACACTCAATTAGTATTTGGTAGTAGCATTGCCTTTTAAATTGCGTTACTTGGGTCAAACATTTTGGGTAGCCTTCCAACAATAAGTTGGGTGAATTTTGGCCCATTCCTCCTGACAGCCTCCTTGCCCACACACGCTTTATCAGTTCTGCCCACAAATGTTCTATAGCATTGAGGTCCGGGCTATGTGATGGCCACTCCAATACCTTGACTTTCTTGTCCTTGTGCCATTTTCCACAACTTTCTAAGTATGCTTGGGGTCATTGTCCATTTGAAAGAACCATTTGCAACCAAGCCTTAAAGGCACAGTCAACTTAGTGTATGTAAACTTCTGACCCACTGGAATTGTGATGCAGTGAATTATATGTGAAGAAATCTGTCTGTAAACAATTGTTGGAAAAATTACTTGTCATGCACAAAGCAGATGTCCTAACCGACTTGCCAAAACTATAGTTTGTTAACAGGAAATCTGTGGAGTGGTTGAAAAACAAGTTTTAATGACTCCAACCTAAGTGTATGTAAACTTCCGACTTCAACTGTATGTAGATGTTCCGTTAAAAATCTGCCGTTTCCAGCTACAATAGTCATTTGCAACATTAACAATGTCTCCACTGTATTCTGATCAATTTGATGTTATTTTCATGGACAAAATATGTGCTTTTCTTTCAAGAACAAGGACATTTCTACATGACCCCAAACTTTTGAATGGTAGTGTATATAGAAAAGAACGGTCCCACCACCCAAAGAACATCCCGCCAACTTGACACAACTGTGGGAAACATTGGAGTCAACATAGGCCAGCATCCCTGTGGACCGCTTTCGACACCTTGTAGAGTCCACGCCCGATGAATTGAGGCTGTTCTGAGGGCAAAAAGGAGGTGCAATTCAATATAAGGAAGGTGTTCCTAATGTCTGGTACACAGTGTATGTATACATATATATAGCGTATTCAATCCATGTTTCGTATTATTGGCCTGTAGATCTCTTTCAGCAAATTCTGGTTAGATGACTTGGTGTTCTGACTATGGGTGGTGGCTATAAAAAGAGCTGTGTATACGAAAGGCGTCTGCACACTCATGCCTCTTCACCCCATGTCATCTCTAACCTCCTCTCTCCATTCTCTCTGTTCTCCTCCCATCGATTCTTCCTCTGTTTTTCCCTTTCTTCACTTCCTTTTATGGATGTCTGCTGATGCCTGTGTTATGTGTGTCCCTGTCAGACCTGAGTTCAAATACTATTTGAAATCTTTCAAGTACGTTGAGCGCAAATACTTCTAGCCTGCCTGGAGTACCACATGGGTGGGGTTTGCCATTGTGGGACTATGTTATTGGTCCATTAAGCCAGGAAAGCTCAATAAAGCACTAAAAACAGTATTTGGAAATGATTTCAAATAGTATTTGACCCCAGGTCTGGTCTCTGTAATGTCTGGCGGGCCTCCTTTTGACCTGATGCAGCCTGTGATAACCAAAAGCCTCAGGGCCCTGGAGTGAGAGTGCCCCAGCTGGCAGGCATCATTTCCCCCTATGACTTGCAGCCCGTCCCTAAACCTGGAGCTGGGTAGTTCTGGACCCCCAGGCCTCAATACGACTCTGATGTTAAATCTGATATGGAGGATAGTGTTGTTATGACTACACTGGTGTCTGCTGGGACAGATGAACAGTGCTTTCCATGGTAGCCGCAGATCTCGGATGGAACAGGTGCAGCCGATGTCGACTTAAAGCAGCCCCTGGCACATCTCTGATTCAGAGGGGTTGGGTTAAATACGGAAGACACATTTCAGTTGAACGCATCCAGTTGTACAACTGACTAGGTATCCCCTTTCCCTTTTTTTTCTCCATCTCCCCAAAATGTGAGATTTTTGTGTGTGTTTGTGTGTGCTGCATCTGTTAATGCTCACCTATTTGTGTGTGTGTGTGTGTGTGTGTGTGTGTGTGTGTGTGTGTGTGTGTATATTTTTGCTCATCTGTGTGTATGTGTGTGTGTTTCCCTCTCTGCAGTAGCAAGACGCTGACCTCCATCGAGGAGTCTGATGTGTACCGCATGCTCCTGAAAGACCAGGAGGAGCCCCAGGAGCCCCGGCAATCAGGTTCCTTCAAGGCCCTGCAGGACTTTGTCGACAGCGACGGTCAGTTCTCCACTAAGTAACTTCCCTTTCATTATGATATGGGTGGGAATGATATCATCATTCAGTGTGGATTCCAGGCTATAATGCTGCAGTCCCGCACTCAAGAAGAGCTTCACGGTTGCATATAATAATGTATTATTTCTCAATGAGACACATCAAGGACAAACCTGTTGGTGTTCAAGTCGTCGTCAGTGTAGGTGAGCTCTCTACCGCTCACTCACTTCAAGACCTATAGTTTAATTAACACCTCTAGCTATCAACATCGCATACATTTTGACCCCAAAAACTATTGGAAAGAGCCACAATCAAAATTAAGATATCACTTGAAATCAGTATTTTGTTGGGCATTCATTTTATAAGACAAAGTACAGGGAGATAATTCAGAATTTACATTGTTCTGATCTTGAAAAGTGCATACACAAGGAGTGAACTCTATATACAAATGAATTAGTAGTGAACAGATTACATGTCTAGGCTTTGGTTCAGCAGGCTAACACGGTCACTTTGGGTGGTACTGATGTGCTAGATAAGGCCTATGAACAAAAATGTGGCATATAAAGAAGCTGATTAAATAGCATGATCCTTACACAGATGCACCTTGTGCTGGGGACAATAAAAGGCCACTCTAAAATGTGCAGTTTTTTCATAGAGTGCAATTGGCATGCCGACTTGTCCACCAGAGCTGTTGCCAGAGAATTTAATGTTAATTTCTCTACCATAAGCCCCCTCAAGTTGTTTTAGAGAATTTGGCAGAACGTCCAATCGTCCTCACAACCGCAGACCACATGTATGGCGTTGTGTGGGCGGGCGGTTTGCTGATGGTGATGGCGGGGTTATGGAATGGGCAGGCATAAACTACGGACAACGAACACATTTGCATTTTATTGATGGCAATTTGAATGCACAAATACTGTGACAAGATTCTGAAGCCCATTGTGAGCTGCTCTAGGGCTTGTGAGCTCAGTGATGTGAAATTTACTTGGAACCACCATCTGTCTGTCCATCCAGATTAGGAGAATCTCCGTCTATTTAAAAAAATAAAATAATAATAAAAAAATGAAAAGCCTTGGTGTGGCTCTGGCCAATTGGTGTGTACCCTGTTCAACATCAATAGCTGCGTCCTGACAGGCGACAGATCCCTTTACGACGAAGCGGACGCTGTCATTTTCTTTCACAAAAGCATCAGACCGACTTGCCCTGGTCTCCTCGTCCAGGTTTTCATAAATGGATCTGGTATCACATGAAATTACCAACAAATAACAAAAAAATACCAGGTCTGGAAAACCTCTTCAACCTGACAGGCTGACTACACCGCTCGTGTGCGCGTTGCGTTGCAAAATAAATTTAGAAGTCAATATTATTCAATTATTGCACCCACACTGCTCGCGCACGCCAACGTGCGTCTGCGTTGCCAAGGGCTAGCATAGAAGTCAGTTCTATTTCTGACGCAGATCGCGCTGCAATTCCTGCCTCTCCCATCTCCTCATTGGTTTATAGAAGCAGATACCCACGTGCCATCTCCTCATTGGTTATACCCACGTGGGTGACTGAAAGACGAAATAGGTCGGTGGCGGGAATGCACCTAATTTATGAAAGTTGCCAATCACAATATAAAGAGAAGAAAAAGCCTGAAAGGAGGAGAGATGACTAGAAACGATTCGGTTGACCGTTTTATGTGTGGATTAATTAATACGTTCAGTTTGTTTTAATATTTTAACCTGGGTGTCGTGATCGTGTTTGGTTTGGGGGGACAAAATACATTTATGCACGATGGCGCACACGCGCAGCCGGTTTGGGTTCCAGGTAGTGTGAAAAATGAATTAACAACCATGAAGACTGAGACAGATTTGGTGCTGCCCAAGAAAGATAAATTAGTCTGCTGGATTGTGAGCAATAATAACCCTTACACAGGGACGTCAGTCAGAGAAAAATATTATCAGGAGCAGTAACCCATTTCGGCACTGCTTTTACGGGCCGTCGTTTGAAAAGCACAGAGTATTACTCGACCATCGCCAGCAAGTTCTCTCTCTCGTCCGAGAATTCAATCTACAGAGACTACATCACGGGAAAGGTGAATGGACCACTCGTGGCAGGAACTGTACCAATAGTATTGGGCCCGTCTAGACAGAACTATGAAGACTTTCTTCCTGCGGATTCCTTTATTCATATCAATGACTTCCCGGATGCAAAGGCACTGGCGGACTTCCTCCTCCAATTGGACAAGAACGTTGATGTGTACATGAGTTACTTCATGTGGAGGCGGTACCTCAAGGCCACGCCCCACATGGTGAAACGCTATGTAGAGTTCATTCAAACTATCTGTTGTGCCTGTGAACACATGGCAAAAGATAAGAGATGTTGTATTGTCCATGAGCTCTACAATAAGTTTTTTGGTTGAGACATTTTCCATTAGCTCTTGATTTGAACACATCAGAGGAGGATGGTGGGCTGAGATATAGGAGGTCGGGCTCATCGTAATTTCCAGAATGGAATGAGCCCGTTTTTACCACCAGCCACCACTGGAATATATGTATAGTTTAATGTGGTTTTAATCTAGTTTTATATAATGCACATTTGGAGACTGACTTTTTTAAACTGGCGCAGGCTGTCCACTAGCGATCCACCTCGACAACATCCGGTGAAATTGCAGAGCGCCAAATTCAAAATACAGAAATACTCATAATAAACATTTTTAAAAAGTGTTATACATCGGTTTAAAGATTAACTTCCTGTTAATCCAGACGCTTTGTCAGATTTCAAAAAGGTTTTACGGCAAAAGCATACCATGCGATTATCTGAGGACAGCGCCCCGCTTACAAAAGCATACAAACATTTTACAACCAAGTAAAGGAATTACAAAAGTCAGAAATAGCGATAAAATGAATCCCTTACTTTTCAAGATCTTCATATGGTTGCAGTCACAAGAGTCTCAGCTACACAATAAATGTTTGTTTTGTTTGATAAAGTCCCTCTTTATATCCCAAAAACTCTTTTGTTGGCGTGTTTTGTTCAGTAATCCACTGGCTCAAAGGCTGTCAAAACATGCAGACGAATACATCCTAATAGTACCAGTAAAGTTCATTGAAACATGTCAAACAATGTTTATAATTAATCCTCAGGTTGTCAATTGTTTAAATAATCAATAATATTTAAACCGGACAATAGCGTATTCAATAGAAAGGAAAAACAACGAAGGGCGCAAACTTGGTCACACGCGCAAGCCAGGACTGCATGATTCTAGTCCACTGACTGAAAGGTCTCATTCTTCTTCATTTTTCAGAAAACAAGCCTGAAACAATGTCTAAAGACTGTTTACATCTAGTGGAAGCCATAGGAACTGCAATCTGAGTCCTAACCCATTAGATACTCTATAGGCATTCAATTGAAAACTACCCACATCAAAAAAATCCCACTTCCTGGATGGATTTTCCTCAGATTTTCACCTGCCATATCAGGTCTGTAATACTCAGACATTATTTTAACAGTTTTGGAAACTTTAGAGGGTTTCCTATCCAATTATATGCATATCCTAGCTTCTGGGCCTGAGTAACAGGCAGTTTACTTTGGGCACCCTTCTCGTCCAGACATCGAAATACTGCCCCCAATCCATAAGAAGATAATAGGTTATGGAAGTTTTATTGAAACAATAGCTGCTCCTGTTTCAGTAAAAAAGCTGAGGGGTATAGTGCTGGAGAATTTGGAGCAGTGCTGATTTTTTTTTTTTTTTTGAAAACAAAAACATCTACAAAGATGTTAAATTCTGACTTTTCAGGGGGTGCAGCAGAATGCTCAGCACCTCTACCTCCCGTGGATATGGATGTAGCATCTGCAGATTGCCCCTTTTTAAGAATTCTCTCATGTGAATCAGTACTGAATAAAACTGTGGACTTTTCTCTATCTGCATCTAATGTCTTACTTGTCACTCATATGACTAGAGCAGAATATCTCTATGTCAGAACAGCCATGTAAATATAGTTCATAAATGGTTTCATCTTTTTCACTTTTTAGGCACATTTTTTTCCCTATAGGCCAAAATAGCAGCATGTATTAGTTACACATTAGTCAAACACAGTGTGTTTCTGAGAAGAGATTCTGCAAAGACATTACACAATAACTGAATCTGTTGTATTGCCAGTGGTGATTTTAGCATGTAAATCTTGGTGGGGCAAACAAAATAAAATGTGGGATGCATGCCAGCAAAGCCACTTACACAACACTAAACAAGACATTAGTTGCACTATAACGGTGACAAACGGTGCCCCCAAACTGTTAGGGCCTACATACAGTACATCAGTCCCAACACCTTACCACTGCTACACCTGGCTATCAGTGGAGCCTTGTCTGGCAGCGAAACAGTTTATTCAGCCTCATTTACCGCCTTTAAAAAAAAACAGCTGATATGGTTGACTTGCTTAAACAAATGTGGTTTCTAATTGAGATGTACAAACTATGACGTAAGGGGACGACAAGCGGATAAGAGGCCATTTGTAGTTTTGATTAAGACATTAATGAGCGAACGACGGAGGACGTAGTCTATAACTATTTGTTCACCACTTTTGAAATGTACAGCGACAGAATTCAGAACATGGGCCGTTCTTAGTGTTCTCCCTGTACACCAAGTCAGAACCATAGGATAAATAAAAGGGGCATATAAACAGACAATGAAAGCTCTTACAATATTCAATAATTACATTTCTCTAAAACAGGTTATAGGCTACAGGTTATGTGCACCACCAAGTTAGAACAGTAGGCGAAATTAAGAGGAAAATAGACCAAATTACTGACCAAATTATTCGGGTGAGGCACAATGAACGCTGTTTGGGTCTTTGCGTGTCAACAAAGATACACGTCATAACACTATTTGACGTGTTAAATAAGCTTTTAATTTGACACATCAAATAACACAATTCTAGGGGCGGCAGGTAGCCTAGTGGCTAGAGCATTGGCCAGTAACCAAAAGGTTACTGGATTGAATCTCAGCGCTGACAATGTAAAAATCTGTTGTTCTGCCCCTGAGCAAGCCAGTTAACCCACTGTTCCCTGGGCGCCAAAGACGTGGATGTCGATTATGGCAGCCCCCTGCATCTCTCTGATTCAGAGGGGTTGGGTTAAATGCAGAAGACACATTTCAGTTGAATGCATTCAGTTGTACAACTGACTAGGTATCGCCCTTTCCCTATTATAGAATGTTGTGTGTGTGTGCTGTACAAAAAAAGTTTGAAAAACACACCGGCCACGAACGATGTGTTTACAATACCACGTTGGTGAAAATAGACCAAATTATTAGGGTGAGGCACATGGGCTGCTAACAACTTACTTATTTATACTGTAGCTAAAAAAGTAATACTATCTCCCTGGCATATTACATAATTTATGCAGCAGCATACAATACATTTTTGGACTCACCTTCTGAAGGTGGCGCGGTGGTCTTGTTAGTAGTAGTCTGGCATTCTCTGGATTTATGGTGGGAACTCTGGGGGTAAAAAAAACACACAGCCACTCCATTGTATAGCAGGCTAGTGGTTGCTTTGCAATGCTCGCAGTTAGCCACTGAATCCTTACAATCCTTGTTGAATTTGTGATTTCCAACTTGTTGTGTAATCTTTATGTCCGATGAGCACCAATAGGTTTAATCTAATTTCTCTTCATTTTTTCTCTTCATATGACAAGGATTAAAAATGATTTGTCAGTAGATTGTCGACTTGATTCATGATGATGACTGCTAGCTAAGACTTTGAAACTAAAATGTTGACATGATCAGTCCAATCAAAGCTACTGTACATATAATGTGATTTGATGTAATTTATCTGTGGCCAATGACCTTGAGTCTTCTTGGAAGGGTACTTGTAATATAACTCTATGGCAGGACCCAAAGGGTTGACATTTTGGATGTCTATGCTTACTAAGGACTTAAACTTGGTGATGACGTAGTGTCCCCATGAGTGACAGAACACTGAGCCAATCACGGCGCAATGCTCCTATTTTTTGCTGGCTCGCACCACCACCACAGAAAGCACTGAGCTAGGCTGAAACATCTGCATTTTGGAGCTGCCTCACTCAAGAAAACAAAAAAAGAGACCATGTTTGTATGCGGATTTATTAACTCAATGATATATTTTTTTTAAACTTATTTCTTTACATTGTTTGTAAACTAATATGTGCTACGTATTAATGCCAAAATAACATGCAAAAATAAATATGCAAAAATAAATATAAATATATGTATTTATTTATTTATGTAAAAATATGGGGCTCAAAACAGGTGGTGGTACTCACCTACCCTGAATGACAGGTCACCACTGTGTATTGCACTGTGTTGTTTGGGGGTGTGGGGGGGTTCAATGCTGGTGAATATACAGGAAGTGTGAAATAGATTGAGATGATGTATCCGTGCATGCAATATACTGTGCTATGGTGTCATCATCAATATACTCTGCTACGGTGTCATCATCAATATACTCTGCTAAGGTGTCATCATCAATATACTCTGCGAAGGTGTCATCATCAATATACTGTGATACGGTGTCATCACATACTGTGCTATGGTGATATCATCAAAATACTGTGCTATGGTGTCATCATCAATATACTGTGCTATGGTGTCATCACATACTGTGCTATGGTGATATCATCAAAATACTGTGCTATAGTGTCATCATCAAGCTCTAACTCTGTGATTCAGAGGGGATGGGTTAAGTGCGGAAGACACATTTCAGTTGAAGACATTCAGTTGTTCAACTCACTAGGAATCCCTTTTTCCCCCAATATACTGTGCTATGGTGATATCATCAATGTACTGTGCTATGGTGTCATCATCAATGTAACTGTGCTATGGTGTCATCGTCAATATACTGTGCTATGGTGACATATCTGTGACGACATACAGTATATGTCTCTAACGCTCTGCTCCTTTTTCTATTTCAATATTAAAATAAGTTAATATCCTTCAATTACGGTATGCTCCTAATTTTAATAATTTGCTTGTGACTTGTGTTCTTTGTCACAAATGGTAACCTATTCTCTATGTACTGTATTGACCAGCTTGAAGTAGAGCACTATATCGGGATTAGGGTACCAATAGTGTGTGTCCCATGTGTTGTCCAGGCACTCGCCCCATGGTGACGAGGACAGTGAGAGCGCCCATGACTAAGCCACCGCAGCCCACAGGAAACCTGCAGAAACTGCCCCTGTGTGACAAGTGTGGAAATGGCATTGTGTGAGTACTTCGAAGACGAAGCTGCTCTGAGAATGTCATATGAAAAGTTGGTACACCCATTTCTTTCAATACTTATTATAATAAGAAGAGTTATAGCCTGAAATCCAGAACCTGTTTTGAGATGACTTTCCTCTCCTTTTATTCTGTGTCATTCCAAACACAGGAGGCTGCTGAGGGAAGGACGGCTCATAATAATGATCGGAACGGAGTGAATGGAATAGCATTAAACACATTTGATATCTTTGATACCATTCCAGCTGTTACCATGAGCCAGTCCTCCCCAATTAAGGTGCCACCAACCTCCTATGTTGCCGAACAGTATCTTTCTTCTACAGAGAGTTTGCTTAGATGTGTTGATCAAAAGTGTTTGGTCAGACGAGGAGTGGCAAGGAGTATAATGATAACAGAAACAAACTGGTACCCAAGCCAGAAGAGTTACACCTAAAAAGTTCTGCCAAAAACTAGTTGCCTCTTAAAGGTCCAATGTAGCCATTTAAAAAATATTTTCTGGGCAACAATTAAATACCTTACTTTGATTGTTTTCAATTAAAATAGTCGAAATAAACTCTTAAGAAAAGATACATTTCTCAAGAAAAATATTTTTGTGGACTATCTGGTAGTGGTTTGCGTGGGGAGGGGAAAACTAGCTGTTATTGGCAGAGAGGTTTGGAACTCTGTTATTGGTGATGTCACCAGGCAAAAACTCCATCACACTAAAACAGGCTGAAATTTCAGGCAGTCTTTTTAAATAGCTCTTACACTAAAAGGGGATTATCATAATTCTCACAATTTGAAAGTATTATTCCAACGTCATAGTGTAGAAATCTACACTACCGTTCAAAAGTTTGGGGTCACTTAGAAATGTCCTTGTTTTTGAAAGAAAAGCTTTATTTTTTTTGTCCATTTAAAATAACATCAAATTGATCAGCAATACAGTGTAGACATTGTTAATGTTGCAATTGACTATTGTAGCTGGAAACGGCAATTTCTCGCATGGAATAGCCTTTGTTTCTCAGAACAACAATAGACTGACGAGTTTCAGAAGAAAGTCCTTTGTTCCTGGCCATTTTGAACCTTTAATCGAACTGATGCTCCAGATAATCAACTAGACTAAAGAAGGCCAGTTTTATTGCTTCTTTAATCAGGACAACAGTTTTCAGCTGTGCAACATAATTGCAAAAGGGTTTTCTAATGATCAATTAGCCTTTTTAAAATGATAAACTTGGATTAGCTAACACAACGTGCCATTGGAACACAGGAGTGATGGTTGCTGATAATGGGCCTCTGTACGCCTATGTAGATATTCCATAAAAGAATCCGCCGTTTCCAGCTTCAATAGTCATTTACAAAATTAACCAACTCAATATTAGGAAGGTGTTCATAATGTTTGGTATACTCGGTGTGCTTTGAGTGGTTAGATGAGGTAGGCAGCACTCTCCCAAATCATTGATGTACTTTTGTAATCTGGCAACCCCGCTCCAGCTTCCCCTCCCCCAATCCTAACCATTAGTGGGGGAAATGCTAAACTGACCCAAGATCAGCGTCAGCGGTAACTTCAGCCTATTCATGTTGTTACCTCTGTTGTTCTTCTATAGGGGCACAGTGGTGAAAGCGAGAGACAAGTTCCGCCACCCTAGCTGCTTCGTGTGCACCGACTGTGACGTCAACCTTAAACAGAAGGGCTACTTCTTCGTGGAGGGCCAACTGTACTGCGAGACCCACGCTCGAGCCCGAACAAGACCCCCGGAGGGCCATGACCTTGTCACTGTTTTCCCCTCGGCATAGGACCCTCCTCACACACACAAATTCTGTCTGCCAGTGAGGCTCCATTGATTGTAACTGTTTGTATCTGTGTTCTCCTGTGTTCTATTGTCTGTTTGCTTTGTTTTGCACAAATCCTCACAGTGCATTTGTTTGTGAATATTCTCTTCAAATAAAGGGTTTTTTTGACTCCATGTTGTGGAAATGCCTCATTGTCTTTCTCTCCATCCCTTTCCTGAGCTGGCTGGCCGACTGAATGATAGGCAGACACACTAGATGAAGTGCTGGCACGTCACAGTGTCACAGAGGGCACTGAGAGTCTCTCAAGGGGGGTGACGACGACGGAGCTGTGAATGTGTCGCCTTCCCCGTGTCAGCTGTTATTCCTCACAGGGCGTCAAAGCATAAAGGGTACTGTCTGTTTACGACCTGGGGTTTGGCGTCCAGCCAGACGGCGAGCGTCAGTGAATGAGTTGTAGGTCAGCAAGTGTTTGGGTGACAACTGAAAGGGATGAACACGAGGACGGGCAACTGTGATTAGACAAAAGCTAGTGAGAGAAAGATTTTTTTTTTTTTTTATTTTTTTTTTATACACGTCTTCTAACAGTTGAGCTTGTCATATAACTACTATGTGCATGAGCGGATCATTCTGAGATTGTGAGGAGTCATGTTGCTGAAGTGAAGTGAACCTAATCCATGTCGCTCGCCGACATTATTTGAACCTTTATCCCGAGGAGACTATACTTTCCCCGGGTGTTCAGTGGCCATCCCAACAGCTGTGTGGGTGAAGAAATTAATGGATATGAAGAAGTAGTCTGAAAAGACACGTTGGTCCTGGATGTGTTAATTAAGCCACAATTAACAGTCAATGACATTTTGTTTTGCGTGTTCTTTCAAAAAAAGTTATGTTATGAGGTAAGTTGACAGTGATGTGGCCTATATCCCTCCACCAGTTGTGAGAGGCCTATAAAACCGGGCCTGGCTCCAACTAGCACCCCAAAGACCCCAGCTAAATACCCTCAGCCCTTCGGCCCAGTGAATCAGACACTGATACAGTTTCTTTGTCTGAATACTGTATCTTGTGTGACTTTTGTAGGTAACTTTTCAGTTTCCACACATTTAGGTGGGCTCAAGTGTCACGTCCCTCTTTTTCTAGATAATGCCAGATGTTTTCTCAGTGGGGCAAAACATCATAGACATTTGACAGGGTGAGATCACAGGTAAGTTGATCCCGTTGTAATAGGAAAAGGGTACCTTGGCAAGAGTCTGTATTACAACATGGCATAAGGGTGAGTGGTGGTACACGATACAACAGCCCAGTTGTCCATGAAACGTTGTAAATAGGCCTACTATAGAATAAGATTTAATTAAGCATACAGATATTTCTGAAGACGGTACTAAGTATATTTATAGATACGACATGACTTGTTAATTACACAAACCTCCCAAAATTGAAAAGTGTGTAAAAAAAAATAAGTGTGAAAGAACTGTTGATGACTACATCCAATCAGAGTTTAACTCAAATTTGAGGGCCATCGGAATTCCGGTTACCATGGTAACCGTACACTTTGATTTATTAGGAAGAACGAAGTTTAGCTAATCTTGAAACGAATTAGCTACGATTATGAATTCGCATTTTGAACGTGTCATGTAGCTACACGCAAACGGAGTTCCTGCAGAGGGTAAGTTATGAATTATTTACCGTTTGACCATGTTTTACTGTAACGGTAGCTAATTAGCTAGCCAGCAACGTCTGGCTTTGGCTAGCTACAGTAGCTTGCGAGTTATTTAGTTAGCTGCGTTAGCTAGCTACAGTCGCCTTGTAGGTAGCTGGCTTTTTAGCCCAAGCATTTTGTTAGCCTTGAATTTTGAAAGGAGAGGTCTAGATGGAACAATATCTAAACGATCCTAAATGTAATGGCATTTAAGCCTTGCTCATTAATGTTTTAGGTTCCTGTCATAGAGCCATTTCGGTTCAGGGTCCAAACGTGCTGCAAACCGGCTATCACCCCAGAGATCAGCATGAGAAGACGAAGCTCCTGCACACCTGAGGCCCCTCTGTCTCCAAGAGAAGGCAACGAGGTTGAATGTTAATAATGACGACATATCATGTTCTGCATTTGAACTAGGCATTTTTTATGTAATGGACATTGCTCGATGATTGTTATACAGAATATAGACTAGGCTTTCATGATGAAAGACTTAAGTGTTCCTTATGCTAGGCCTACTTGTTGGAGAGTAGGCTAATAAAGAATGGCTGCTGAATATGTAACGTCAACTCACCCCATTCCGTACAAATGTGCGCACCCGCAACATTCAAACGAGGCTACAAAGATAACTAATGGGACTGTAGCGACTGTGTTGAAGTCAAAATTGGGGGTGTGAACTAGGTTTCTATTCAATCCTTGATAGACATGGTAATGGCTCTATAGTATTTGAGAAAGGGTGAAAAAAACTGACCCTCCCGTTACATCTTGACGTGTCAAGTCGTAACGTACAGCAAGCATAATCATCCTTTAAAAACAAATAATGGACAGTGACGGAGATAAGGGGGGGATACCTAGTCTTTTTTTTGTCATCATTGCATGCGATCATCATTCTCAAAGCCACTGTTTACTTCTAAGATCACTTTAGCACTGCCCTAAAAACCCGATTCAAATTTGACACAAACCTTCAAATAGGTATATAATGACACATTATATAAACTCTTTATAGTGTTTTATTTACATTTTAGAGGAGATAAGGTGATAAGTTGGACAGATCGAGTGAAAGAAAGCAATTTTCCCATACAACATCTCTCACTATCACGCATTAGTTTTGCTTCCCCACCCGCAATTTAAAAAAATACTCATTGCCTGCTTGAATTATGCAGAAACGGGCAGCATTTAGGTCATGTAATTGATTAAGTTGGAAAGGGGAGAAATTGTGCTTGACAATGGTACTGACATTACAGTTGATCTGGAAGTATTACGTTTTTGGGGCGCTAAAATAAGGGCAATTGTACGGACCAAGGTGATGTACGACTTTACGTTACAGTCAGAAGTTTACATACAGTTAGGTTGGAGTCATTAACTTGTTTTTCAACCACTCCACAAATGTATTGTTAACAAACTATAGTTTTGGCATGTCGATTAGGACATCTACTTTGTGCATTACACAAATACATTTTCCAACAATTGTTTACAGACAGATTATTTCACTTATAATTCACTGTATCACAATTCCAGTGGGTCAGAGGTTTACATGCGCTAAGTTACTATGCCTTTAAACAGCTTGGAAAATTCCAGAAATTGATGTCATGGCTTTAGAAGCTTCAGATAGGCTAATTGACATCATTTGAGTCAATTGAAGGTGTAACTGTGGATGTATTTCAAGGCCTACCTTCAAACTCAGTGCCTCTTTGCTTAACATCATGGGAAAATCAAAAGAAATCAGCCAAGACCTCAGAAAAATAAATTGTAGCCCTCCACAAGTCTGGTTCATCCTTGGGAGCAATTTCCAAACGTCTGAAGGTACCACGCTCATCTGTACAAACAATAGTATGCAAGTATAAACACCATGACCACGCAGCCGTCATACCGCTCAGGAAGGAGATGTGTTCTGTCTCCTAGACATGAACGTACTTTAGTGCGAAAAGTGCAAATCAATTCCAGAACAACAGCAAAGGACCTTGTGAAGATGCTGGAGGAAACGTGTACAACATAATCTATATCCATTGTAAAACGAGTCCTATATCGACATAACCTGAAAGGCCGCTCAGCAAGGAAGGAGCCACTGCTCCAAAACCGCCGTAAAAAGGCCAGACTACGGTTTGCAACTGCACATGGGGACAAAGATTGTAATTTTTGGAGAAATGTCCTCTGGTCTGATGAAACAAAAATAGAATTGTTTGGCCATAATGACCATCGTTATGTTTGGAGGGAAAAGGGGCAGGCTTGCAAGCCGAGGGAACATCATCCCAACCGTGAAGCACAGAGTTGGCAGTATCATGTTGTGAGTGTGCTTTGCTGCAGGAGGGACTGGTGCACTTCACAAAATAGATGGCATCATGAAGGGGCAGGAAAATTATGTGGATATATTGAAGCAACATCTCAAGACACCAGTTAAAGCTTGGTTGCAAGTTAGTCTTCCAAATGGACAATGACCCCAAGCATACTTCCAAAGTTGTGGCAAAATGGCTTAAGGACAACAAAGTCAAGGTATTGGAGTGGCCATCACAAAACCCTGACCTCAATCCTATAGAACATTTGTGGGCAGAACTGAAAAGCAAGGACGCCTACAAACCTGACTCCGTTACACCAGCTCTGTCAGGAGGAAAGGGCCAAAATTCACCCAACTTATTGTGGGAAGCTTGTGGAAGGCTACCCGAAACGTTTGACCCAAGTTAAACAATTTAAAGGCAATGATAACAAATACTAATTGAGTGTATGTAAACTTCTGACCCACTGGGAATGTGATGAAAGAAATAAAGCTGAAATTAATCATTCTCAACTATTATTCTAAAATAAAGTGGTGATCCTAACTGACCTAAGACAAGGATTTTTTTACTAGGATTAAATGTCAGAAATTGTGAAACTGAGTTTAAATGTATTTGGCTAAGGTGTATGTAAACTTCCGACTTCATCTGTATGTACAGTGCCTTGCGAAAGTATTCGGCCCCCTTGAACTTTGCGACCTTTTGCCACATTTCAGGCTTCAAACATAAAGATATAAAACTGTATTTTTTTGTGAAGAATCAACAACAAGTGGGACACAATCATGAAGTGGAACAACATTTATTGGATATTTCAAACTTTTTGAACAAATCAAAAACTGAAAAATTGGGCGTGCAAAATTATTCAGCCCCCTTAAGTTAATACTTTGTAGCGCTGCGATTACAGCTGTAAGTTGCTTGGGGTATGTCTCTATCAGTTTTGCACATCGAGAGACTGAAATGTTTTCCCATTCCTCCTTGCAAAACAGCTCGAGCTCAGTGAGGTTGGATGGAGAGCATTTGTGAACAGCAGTTTTCAGTTCTTTCCACAGATTCTCGATTGGATTCAGGTCTGGACTTTGACTTGGCCATTCTAACACCTGGATATGTTTATTTTTGAACCATTCCATTGTAGATTTTGCTTTATGTTTTGGATCATTGTCTTGTTGGAAGACAAATCTCCGTCCCAGTCTCAGGTCTTTTGCAGACTCCATCAGGTTTTCTTCCAGAATGGTCCTGTATTTGGCTCCATCCATCTTCCCATCAATTCTAACCATCTTCCCTGTCCCTGCTGAAGAAAAGCAGGCCCAAACCATGATGCTGCCACCACCATGTTTGACAGTGGGGATGGTGTGTTCAGGGTGATAAGCTGTGTTGCTTTTAAGCCAAACATAACATTTTGCATTGTTGCCAAAAAGTTCAATTTTGGTTTCATCTGACCAGAGCACCTTCTTCCACATGTTTGGTGTGTCTCCCAGGTGGCTTGTGGCAAACTTTAAACGACACTTTTTATGGATATCTTTAAGAAATGGCTTTCTTCTTGCCACTCTTCCATAAAGGCCAGATTTGTGCAATATACGACTGATTGTTGTCCTATGGACAGAGTCTCCCACCTCAGCTGTAGATCTTTGCAGTTCATCCAGAGTGATCATGGGCCTCTTGGCTGCATCTCTGATCAGTCTTCTCCTTGTATGAGCTGAAAGTTTAGAGGGACGGCCAGGTATTGGTAGATTTGCAGTGGTCTGATACTCCTTCCATTTCAATATTATTGCTTGCACAGTGCTCATTGGGATGTTTAAAGCTTGGTAAATCTTTTTGTATCCAAATCCGGCTTTAAACTTCTTCACAACAGTATCTCGGATCTGCCTGGTGTGTTCCTTGTTCTTCATGATGCTCTCTGCGCTTTTAACGGACCTCTGAGACTATCACAGTGCAGGTGCATTTATACGGAGACTTGATTACACACAGGTGGATTGTATTTATCATCATTAGTCATTTAGGTCAACATTGGATCATTCAGAGATCCTCACTGAACTTCTGGAGAGAGTTTGCTGCACTGAAAGTAAAGGGGCTGAATAATTTTGCAGGCCCAATTTTTCATTTTTTGATTTGTTAAAAAAGTTTGAAATATCCAATAAATGTCGTTCCACTTCATGATTGTGTCCCACTTGTTGATTCTTCACAAAAAAATACAGTTTTATATCTTTATGTTTGAAGCCTGAAATATGGCAAAAGGTCGCAAAGTTCAAGGGGGCCGAATACTTTCGCAAGGCACTGTACAAATCTGTGTTAAACCCACAAGAATATTGTATTATTGACTATATGGTTCATGGTTAAATGAAAGCAACACGGCTCTCACTCATTCCTTGCACTCGTTTCAGGTTGAGTGGACCACACCAGTTTCACAGCACGTGAAGAGAACGCAGCCTCTTCTTCATAACTGTAACAGCAAATCAGGGATATCTTCAGAAAAGTTGGACAATGTTTCATTGATGAAAGAAACAAATGAATCAGAGATGCATGGAGCATCCTACAGGCATTCACAGAGGGCTTTCGACTCTGACTGCTCCCCGAGACGTAGTGGCTCAGGAGACCGAGCACTCGGAGCAGACTACAAATCTGAGATGATATTCGATTTGGAGAATACGGTGGACAGACTGAAAAACGCTCTGGTATCACTGGAGGAGGACAACCTCAGCCTCAACAAGAAGATAAGAGAAAACATGGCAGAAGACCGCCCATTTTCGACCAATCACAATGTCTCAGGCTCAACAAGTGGCAACAATTCACAGAAAATGCCTGGTGGTCACACTCACAGTCCCACCTCCAAACTCCTTACACACCCTGTCACTTTCAACATGGCCAAACCATACCCAGAAAGTCAGAGGCAAGATACACCATCCAAGATCGAGGAGACTAGGACTAGAGAGATGCTCAAAATGGAGAGCCTGTCCTTGGAAGACAGGTGTGTTTACTTGGAGAAAGAGAAACAGGACTTGCAGAGGAAGCTGCAGAAGACAGAGGACTACTGCAAAGATTGCGTCCGCGAGCTCAAGAGGATCCTCCCAAAGTATGAGGACCTGAAAGCCTCGAATAAAACCCTGGATAAGCTCAACAAGCAACAGGCTGCAGAGAACCACAGACTCGTCGACGCCCTTGAGGCCGGGAGCCAGGCATGGGAGAGATCCAGAGATCACCGCCTGGCTCAGGAGCCTAAAGAAGGTGATAGTGACAACAAGGTGCGGGTTCAACTAGAGAGGGCCAACAATCTCTGCACCCAGCTTACCCAGGAGAAGGGGCAGCTGGAGGACCGGATGGCCTCGCTGGCAAGGGAGGTCAGCCACCTCACGAATGAGCTGGATATGAGCTGGCCCGAGCTCCATCGGCTGGGGGCCAGGAGGAGAAGCTCCCTTGAGGGGAGCACAGCTAGGGACGGCAGCACTCCGGCCTCGTCGGCCAACAAACACCCGGCCGAACGCATCCTGGACAGCGTAGGGAAAGAGCGCAAGGCCACGTCGGGCGCCATGGCCCATCTCAAAGAGGAGAACAAGACACTACGAGAGAACCTCAAACAGAGCGTCAAGAGGGGCGAGGAGGCAGAGGGCGGAGCTAAGCAGCTGAGGGAAGAGCAGGCCATATTGGAAAGCTGCCTGCTCACGGTGCAGAAGGAGAAAGACCTGCTTCAGCTGGAGGTGCGGCAGCTCCACCAGGAGTACATCGAGCTCAGCAGTAGCATCTCGCTGCAGCTGAGAGAGAGGAGCCCCGTCGCCAGTACCAGGATATTAGCAGGGTCACATGTGGTGACTGATGGTAGTGATAGTGCAGCCAGGCAGCAAGAGAGTCCAAGGCAGCCTCTGAACAGCAGCCCTATTACCAGAGAAATGCTGGATGGCCCTGTAGGTAAGGTTAAAAAGAGTGCATTTTTACAGTTTGTCATTTAATTCAGGTGTATTGAATAGTTTATTCATTTTCATTCAAGGTCATTCCGAATGCAAAAGAATGTTTGAACATCTAGCTACTGTGTCTATAGTATACGATTATTAAATGTATTTAGCTGACAGAAGATGAAAATGTTAAAAGTAGAGACATCGCCACTAGTCGTCCTGGAGCTCATAACTACAGTGGGGCAAAAAAGTATTTAGTCAGCCACCAATTGTGCAAGTTCTCCCACTTAAAAAGATGAGAGAGGCCTGTAATTTTCCTCATAGGTACACTTCAACTATAACAGACAAAATGAGAGAGAAAAAACCCAGAAAATCACATTGTAGGATTTTTTAATGAATTTATTTGCAAATTATGGTGGAAAATAAGTATTTGGTCACCTACAAACAAGCAAGATCTCTGGCTCTCACAGATCTGTAACTTCTTCTTTAAGAGGCTCCTCTGTCCTCCACTCGTTACCTGTATTAATGGCACCTGTTTGAACTTGTTATCAGTATAAAGACACCTGTCCACAACCTCAAACAGTCACACTCCAAACTCCACTATGGCCAAGACCAAAGAGCTATCAAAGGACACCAGAAACAAAATTGTAGACCTGCACCAGGCTGGGTAGACTGAATCTGCAATAGGTAAGCAGCTTGGTTTGAAGAAATCAACTGTGGGAGCAATTATTAGGAAATGGAAGACACTGTAGACCACTGATAATCTCCCTCGAACTGGGGCTCCACGCAAGATCTCACCCCGTGGGGTCAAAATGATCATAAGAACGGTGAGCAAAAATCCCAGAACCACACGGGGGACCTAGTGAATGACCTGCAGAGAGTTGGGACCAAAGTAACAAAGCCTACCATCAGTAACACTACGCCGCATGGGACTCAAATCCTACAGTGCCAGACTTGTCCCCCTGCTTAAGCCAATACATGTTCAGGCCCGTCTGAAGTTTGCTAGAGAGCATTTGGATGATCCAGAAGAAGATTGGGAGAATGTCATATGGTCAGATGAAACCAAAATATAACTTTTTGGTTAAAACTCATCGTGTTTGGAGGACAAAGAATGCTGAGTTGCATCCAAAGAACACCATACCTACAGTGAAGCATGGGGGTGGAAACATCATGCTTTGGGGCTGTTTTTCTGCAAAGGGACCAGGACGACTGATCCGTGTAAAGGAAAGAATGAATGGTGCCATGTATCGTGCGATTTTGAGTGGAAACCTCCTTCCATCAGCAAGGGCATTGAAGATGATACGTGGCTGGGTCTTTCAGCATGACAATGATCCCAAACACACCGCCCGGGCAACGAAGGAGTGGCTTCGTAAGAAGCATTTCAAGGTCCTGGAGTGGCCTAGCCAGTCTCCAGATCTCAACCCATAGAAACTCATTGAAGGGAGTTGAAAGTCCGTGTTTCCCAGCAACAGCCCCAAAACATCACTGCTCTAGAGGAGATCTGCATGGAGGAATGGGCCAAAATACCAGTGTGAAAACCTTGTGAAGACTTACAGAAAATGTTTGACCTCTGTCATTGCCAACAAAGGGTATATAACAAAGTATTGAGAAACTTTTGTTATTGACCAAATACTTATTTTCCACCATAATTTGCAAATAAATTCATTAAAAATCCTACATTGTGATTTTCTGGATTTTTTTTTTCTCATTTTGTCTGTCATAGTTGAAGTGTACCTATGATGAAAATTACAGGCCTCTCTCATCTTTTTAAGTGGGAGAACTTGCACAATTGGTGGCTGACTAAATACTTTTTTGCCCCACTGTATGTCTTGAAAGACTTCTTCTTCTTTGGACTGTGTAGGCAGAGAGGCAATTGTTCATATAAGGAAGCGTTTCGAGGAGGAGGAGCAGAGAGCCCAGAGGTACAAAAACATCATCAATCAGAATGAATGAGGCTGAAGCTGGATTAGCGGGCCAGGCAGACTGGATGTTGACCTCTACCTCCCATACCACAAGGGGTCAGGAGAGGTGAAGCATACTGTAGCCTACCGTAGAGCTCTTTGCATCACTTTACCAACAATATGCCCTTCACAAGGTCATGTACCATATGCACTGTACAGATTTTAATTCCCTGATTATATTATGCTTTTCAAAATATTTTGTCAGTGTTATTTATCATTTATAATAGTTTTTAGATAAATGGCATGTCAAGGCAATTTGTGGCTAGGGCCGGGACAATACAAGTATTACGATACTCGTTAGTAATGTGGCAGGAAAACAAAACACAAAGCGTATTTAACTTCTTTAGGAAAACAGCCCTAATGTTGGAAACAAACATCATTATCCAGAGTCACAATTTCTTTCTTTTTTAAGCTAAAGCACAAAATATTTTACATATGTGGGGATCTTAACAGTCGTAACAGTGGAATTGGGAGGTTAGATGACTATATAAATGATATTAATGATATTCCATTGCGTGTTGCTTTGGATGACTTTGTTAGTCATCATGGGGAAACCCTATTAGAATTCCTTCGAGACTCTAAAATATATATCATTAATGGAAGGACATTCCCCTTAAGCGATAACTTTACATCCATATCTGGCAAAGAAAAAGCTGTGGTGGACTATATAGTTACCCTCCACAACTGTCTACAAACTTGTTTGGAATTTAAGGTGTTACCCCCACAGATGGTTGTAGAATGTGGATGTTTTGACTTAATTGGAGAGAAAAAAGTAGACTTCCTGATCATTCTCTTTTATTTATGATATTTTCTGTTGGCCACAAACTTTCTCAACCAGGTATTACTGTGCATCACTTGGGGCAAAAGATACATACTCCACATAGGCCTAAATGTAAGAAAAGAAATGTGCCAAATTATTTTCTGTGTTCTGAAATGGCATGTAGAGCTCTGGTGGAAGTCATCAAAACTATGCAAAGATGCCAAGAAACACCATTTGATTTAGCTGTGTGGTATGAAACATTTTGTGAAATTATATATTCTGATGCAAAAAAGTATACAGCCCCAAAGCCCAGGAAAGTTTACAAGTCGAACAAGCCTTATCGGAATGATGAGTTAGAGGATCTATTGTCAGTAATGCTGAGTACTTATTTTTTACAGTGTAAAGATAGGAATACAAGAGAACATTTTAGGAATGTGTTTAAAAGTTTTGCACGGAGATATCAGAGAGGGCATTTATTACACCTTGAGAAGATACAGACAAGAAATCCTCAACAGTTTTGGAGCCAAATAAACAAGTTAGGACCAAAACGACATACGAAAATTCCAATGGAAGTCAAGGAAGAGGGGAGAGGGTGGGGGGGGTTGAACTCTGATGTTACACAGGTACTTAAGGAATGGGAGAAGGGGTTTGCTAGTTTGTTCTCAGGTAATGAAAATGGGGCATATTTTGAGGAAGAATTGTGTAAAGACATATGTTCCCTGAGAACTAAAATGGAAAATACAATGTTAGAACCCTCTTATATACAGTACCAGTCAAAAGCTTGGACAAACCTACTAATTTTTCTTTATTTGGACTATTTTCTACATTGTAGAATAATAGTGAAGACATCAACACTATGATATAACACATATGGAATCATGTAATAGCCAAAAAAGTGTGAAACAAAGTCAAAATATATTTTATATTTGAGATTCTTCAAAGTAGCCACCCTTTGCATTGATGACTTAGATGGCTTTGCACACTCTTGGCATTCTCTCATCCAGCTTTACCTGGAGTGCTTTTCCAACAGTCTTGAAGGAGTTCCCACATCTGATGCACCACTCCATCACTCTCCTTGGTCAAATAGCCCTTACACAGCCTGGAGGTATGTCATTGTCCTGTTGGAAAACAAATGATTGTCCCACTAAGCGCAAACCAGATGGGAAAGCGTATTGCTGCAGAATGCTGTGGTAGCCATGCTGGTTAAGTGTGCCTTGAATTCTAAATCAATCACGGACAGTGTCACCAGAAAAGCACCATTACACCTCCTCCCCCATGCTTCACAGTGGGAACCACAAATGCGGAGAACCTTCATTCACCTACTCTGCGTCTCACAGAGATATGACGGTTAGATCCAAAAATCTCAAATTTGGAGTCATCAGACCAAAGGACGGATTTCCACCGGTCTAATGTCCATTGCTCGTGATTCTTGGCCCAAGCAAGTCTCTTCTTATTATTGGTGTCCTTTAGTAGTGGTTTCTTTGCAGCAAATTGACCATGAAGGCTTGATTCACACAGTCTCCTCGGAACAGTTGATGTTGAGATGTGTCTGTTACTTGATCTCTGTGAAGCATGTATTTGGGCTGCAATTTCTGAGGCTGGTAACTCTAATTAATTTATCCTCTGCAGCAGAGGTAACTCTGGGTCTTCCTTTGCTGTGGCAGTCCTCATGAGAGCCAGTTTCATCATAGCGCTTGATAGTTTTGCATCTGAAATTTTCTGCGACTGAAATTGACTGACCTTCATGTCTTAAAGTAATGATGCACTGTTGTTTCTCTTTGCTTATTTGAGCTGTTCTTGCCATAATATGGACTTGGCCTTTTACCAAATAGGGCTATCTTCTGTATACCACCCCTGCCTTATCACAACACATCACTGATAGTCTCAAATGCATCAACAATGAATGAAATTCCACAAATGAACTTTTAACAGGGCACACCAGTTAATTGAAATGCATTCCAGGTGACTACCTCATGAAGCTGGTTGAGAGAATGTGCAAAGCTGTCATCAAGATAAAGGTTGGCTACTTTGAAGAATCTCAAAAATAAAAAATATTTTGATTTGTTTTTAACACTTTTTTGCTTACTAAACTCAGCAAAAAAAGAAATGTCCTCTCACTGTCAACTAAGTTTATTTTCAGCAAACTTAACATGTGTAAATATTTGTATGAACATAACAAGATTCAACAACTGAGACATTAACTGAACAAATTCCACAGATATCTGACTAACAGAAAGGGAATAATGTGTCCCTGAACAAAGGGGGTAAAAAATAAAAAGTAACAATCAGTATCTGGTGTTGCCACCAGCTGCATTAAGTACTGCAGTGCATCTCCTACTCTTGGACAGCATCATATTTGCCTGTTCTTGCTGTGAGATGTTACCCCACTCTTCCACCAAGGCACCTACAAGTTCCCGGACATTTTTGGGGGGAATGGCCCTAGCCCTCACCCTCCGATCCAACATGTCCCAGACGTGCTCAATGGGATTGACAGAACACTGACATTCCTATCTTGCAGGAAATCACGCACAGAACGAGTAGTAAGGCTGGTGGCATTGTCATGCGGGAGGGTCATGTCAGAATGAGGATGTCTTACCTGTAACGCACAGCGTTGAGATTGCCTGCAATGACAACATGCTCAGTCCGATGATGCTGTGACACACCGCCCCAGACCATGACGGACCCTCCACCTCCAAATCGTTCCCGCTCCAGAATACAGGCCTCGGTGTAACACTCATCCCTTCTACGATAAACGCGAATCTGACCATCACCCCTGATGAGACAAAACCGCGACTCGTCAGTGAAGAGCACTTTTTGCCAGTCCTGTCTGGCAAGCGACGGTGGGTTTATGCCCATAGGTGACGTTGTTGCTTGCCGGTGATGTCTGGTGAGGACCTGCCTTACAACAGGCCTACAAGCCTTCAGTCCAGCCTCTCTCAGCCTATTGCGGACAGTCTGAGCACTGATGGAGGGATTGTGCGTTCCTGGTGTAACTCAGGCAGTTGTTGTTGCCATCCTGTACCTGTCCCGCAGGTGTGATGTTCGGATGTACCGACCCTGTGCAGGTGTTGTTACACGTGGTCTACCACTGCAAGGACGATCAGCTGTCCATCCTGTCTCCCTGTAGTGCTGTCTTTGGCGTCTCACAGTACGGACATTGCAATTTATTGTCCTGGCCACATCTGCAGTCCTCATGCCTCCTTGCAGCATGCCTAAGGCACGTTCACGCAGATGAGCAGGGACCCTGGGCATCTTTCTTTTGGTGTTTTTTCAGAGTCAGTAGAAAGGCCTCTTTAGTGTCCTAAGTTTTCATAACTGTGACCTTAATCATCTTTGAAAGACAGGGTCCTGAAAAGGGACTTTTTTTTGTTTGTTGCTGAGTTCATATGATTCCATATGTGGTATTACATAGTTTTGATGTCTTCATTATTGTTCTACAATGTAGAAAATAGTTTTAAAAAATAAAGAAAATCCCTTGAATGAGTATGTTTGTCCAAACTTTTGACTGCTACTGTATGTAACCCATACTTAAATGAGGAGCGGTCTGTGGCAGAAGTTAAGGTTATTGACGCTGAAAAAAATGGGAAAGCGTTTGGCATTGATGAACTGCCTAATGAAGTTTTAAAATCCCCTAAATGAATTGACGTCTTTCATGATTTGCTCCAAATTTGTTTTGAGTACATTATACTGCCATCTACTTTACATAAGTCTATATTGAATCCCATTCCCAAATCTTCAAAAAATTTCCCGAGAGTGCCACTGAACTATAGAGGCATAATTTATCAACCGTACTTAATAAACTTATATTCATCCATCCTCAACAATAGGCTAACAACCTTTTGGAGGATCAGAACATTCTGGTGGAAGAACAAAATGTTTTATGTAAATCCAGAGCCTGTATAGATCACATCTTCTCTGTCTGTACAGTAATCAGAAATAGATTACACGAAGAGAAGCCTACTTTTGCATGTTTCATTGATTTCCAGAAAGCTTTTGATTTTGTAAATAGGGATATTTCAGCCTATAGTTGGTTATAGTTGACCGGGGTTGATGGGAAATTTGATCACGCAATCCAGTCTCTTTACAAAGTACCAATTGCTTGTGTGCGTGTTAATTAATCTCGTGCAGATTGGTTTCCCACAACCTCGGGTGTAAAACAAGGAGACGCCTTATCACCGTCTTTGTTTGTTATGTTTATAAATGATTTGCCAAAAGAAACTAAACAGTTAAATATTGGAGTAAGGCATGATGATGAAATGCTAAGTATCTTTTTGTTTGCTGATGATATTATTTTGATGGCAGAAACAGAACAAGACCTGCAGAACATGTTATGATGTGCAGTCTGTTGGTGTAAAAGATGGAGACTCATGATCAACCAGACAAAAACACAGATAATGACTTTTAGAAACCAGGTACTAAGAGAAGTTTTCTTCTTGAGTTTACTAGCAATTATAAATATTTGGGAATTTTTATTGATGAACATTTGACCTTTCTACACGGACCACATCTGCCCTGGCCGACTCAGCGAGTAGAGCTCTTGGGGGAGTTATAGGAAAAACAAAACCACTGAAAGATATTGGTTACGCTGCGTATTCTAAACTGTATTAGACATGCGTGTGTCCTGTTCTGGACTATTCAGCAGGAGTGTGGGGTGCTAAGAGGTATTTTAAAATGAACATGTCCATAACAGAGCTGTACATTACTTTTTAGGTGTCCACACGTGTTCTGGGAACCCTGTGAGGTGAGATGGAAGGCATGCATGGTGAGACTTTGGAATAGACTGTTAGATATGCCAACTGCCAGAATAGCTCGGAGCATGGAGATACTATAGACGTTTTTCAGTGGGATCTATCCATACGGGGAGCCTGGGCAACTGAAACGTCTGACCTTCTTCAACAGTCTGACTGTGAACATCTGTACCAAAACCAAATTAAGGGAGACATAGATATGATGCAATATGGGGGAAAAAATATAGGTGGAGGAGATTAATTATAGACCCAAATTGAGAACCTTTTGTTAAATTAATGGTGAATTTGTTTGTGAGAGAGATATATTATGTATAACCTACCTAAAAGCAAGAGATTGCTATGTGCACAGGTAATATCAGGGATATTGCCTCTGCGTATTGAAACAGGTAAGGTCAGGGATATTGCCTCTGCGTATTGAAACAGGTCAGATCAGGGATATTGCCTCTGCGTATTGAAACAGGTCAGATCAGGGATATTGCCTCTGCGTATTGAAACAGGTAAGATTAGGGATATTGCCTCTGCGTACTGAAACGGGTAAGATCAGGGATATTGCCTCTGCGTATTGAAACAGGTCAGATCAGGGATATTGCCTCTGCGTATTGAAACAGGTCAGATCAGGGATATTGTCTCTGCTTATTAAAACAGGTCAGATCAGGGATATTGTCTCTGCTTATTGAAACAGGTATTGTGGTGAAATGGAAGAGGAAGATATAAGTTATAAGATATAAGTTACTATGTAACTATTGTGACCTCGAAGAAATAGAGAATGAAACTCATTTGATCCTCTATTGCCCTATCTACCACGACTTATTCCAGAAAGCACACCAGATATACCTTGGCAATGCATTATGTGGCTGAGCGATGAGGATAAACTGAATGTTGTTTTGTCCATTGTGTATTTCCGTTTGCGGAAAATTTAGGTAAAGCCTGGAATAAAAGAAAAAGGGCTACCTATAATTAAATTGTAAAAATATTCAGCTTCTATGTGGTAAATGGCACATGTGTATAAAGATTGTGTATAGGCTTGTCTCCCATATGAATCTTCTATGTGGTAAATGGCGCGTGTGTATAAAGATTGTGTATAGGCTTGTCTCCCATATGAATCTTCTATGTGGTAAATGGCACGTGTGTATAAAGATTGTGTATAGGCTTATCTCCCATATGAATCTGCTCTTTGTGCCAGACTGGGTTCAAATGCCTTCCGTTTCTATGTTATGTAAAAATGCGTATATATACAGTGTGTATGTATGTACATTATTGTACTGCTCTAGAGATATAATTATTGTTTGGATAACCTTATTTATTATTACGTATAGATTTGTACTTGACATTTTTTCACTCTTTATGCGATGCGCAATGCAGAGAACACTCGAAGAAGAATTAGCATTTTATTACCACGGCGAGTTATTGTAATGTTGTGTCACTTTATGTGTCACTTAATCCCATAAGGGACTGGTTGCCAATTGGCGATTTGACACACAAATAAAATGTCATTCATTCATTCATACAGAAGTTTTTCAACGGACCAAAGAGATTGATCTGCCTCATGTTTGAATTTTTGCCATCTAAAAAATATTGCGATACGGGTATCATCCCGGCTCTATTTGTGGCTGGGGTGCAGCCCATGCCCCATGTAGTTTCAGTTGGAGAAGGTAAGGATATTTTTGGACAGCAAGGGGAGTTGTTGTATCTGTCTCTATTAGGAACTATTAGACCATTCAAACATTGAACACGGCTTCATACTAACACGGCATGCACTGGACGTTACAATCCAGTTGGCGAGGTTTTACATTGGATTCCCTTGTTTATAGTCAGGCCTAGCATCATAGTCTTTGCTGTCTTGCACCCAAAGACCCAATAAGTCTGATGGAAACCCACCCGTTGAGTCAAAACTTTATTTGGATAGTCTGTAGAGCATCTACAACATGTCAACTAACTATCTACAAACCTTAACCCTAGCCCTAATCTTAACCCTTATCCCATAGCCCTAGCAAGCAGTTGCTTATCAGTAGATTGTTTGTTGATAGTATAAGATGGACTATCCAAGTAAAGTGTGTCCCCCCTTAAATCCTTATGGTTACACAGATGGCAGGTGAGCACATTGTCCCTCTGTATACCCGGCTAGCCATGCCATGTCAATCAGTGGAGGGCTTTGTGGGACTGTACGACTCATGACTCACATCTCATCATGTCTTGAGGCTTTCATTCTTGTCCGTTACCCGTCTGTCTGGCAGAAAGACAGTTGTAAGGTGTCGTTGTCATCAGGACACTTATATTTAGCTACTGCTGCCAACTTTAGTCTATTTAGTAATTTCAGAAAGTAACAACTCCCATTGTTTGACAGAATCAATACTCATTTCTCTGATGTGTCCCGGAAACATATTTTTTGACCTTCAGGCATGAATTCTTTCACTGATGTAACTGATACTCTTATTTCATGCTACGGTCAGCATGTGATGTCATCAAATACTTTAAAAAAAAATAATGTTTATCTGTCATGAGAAAATGTCAAATGGGCCTTTTGATATTGATGCTGTTTTCACATATACTCATACTAGCCTATAACTCCCATTCTGTCCATGGGTTCATCAACTTTGACTTCAAAATGTTACATGGGTGGAGAGCCGAGCAGTAAGTCATCAACTTCACTGTTGGCACCCTAATGTAATTCCGTAGTGAACAGAGACCAAATCAAAAGGGAAATGACATGCGTCTTAAACCCCGTTGCTCATGTCCTCCAGACTTGATTTAGAACGGGGGCAGCTCCCCCAGGTCCGCTCTCTGTAACCTGCAGGTCGATAACTTTCGACAGCCTGATAAACCGTTATTGGCTTACGTGCTGAAAGGCCCATGAATGAGTTACTAAAAACAGAGGCATTGAACCGATCCCCCGCAATACAACAGTGGTGATGGACTAAGAAACAGGAAGAAAGGGCAGCCTCTTAAATGATCCAGAAATATAGTGAGGACATACACTATCGGTAAGCAGACAGTTTGCTGCCACCAAAGGCGAGGGAGGGGTTCCGGATCTCTCGTGGACTGTCTAATAATATAGCTTACATATATTAGTTTGTGCCAGAGCTGCAACACACATTGAGTGTACAAAACATTAGGACCACCTTCCTAATATTGAGTTGCACCCCCTTTTTTCCCCTCAGAACAGTCTCAAATTGGTCGGGGCATGGACTCTAGTAGTTGTCGAAAGCGTTCCACAGGGAGGCTGTCCTATGTTGACTTCAATGCTTCCCACAGTTGTGTCAAGTTGGCTGGGAGTTCTTTGGGTGGTGGACCATTCTTGATAGCATTGCAGTTCTTGACACACTCAAACCGGTGCGCATGGCACCTACTACCATATCTCGTTCAAAAGCACTTAAATGTTTTGTCTTGTCCATTCAACATCTGAATAGCACACACACACACACAATCCATGTCTCAGTTGTCTCATGGCTTAAAAATCCTTCTTTAACCTGTCTCCTTCCATTCATCTATCCTGATTGAAGTGAATTTAACAAGTGACATCAATAAGGGATCATAGCTTTCACCTGGATTCACCAGGTCCAAAAGGCTCCTTAACAGCTTCTACCCCCAAGCCATAAGACTGCTGAACAATTAATCAAATGGCCACCCGTACATTTTACATTGACCCCCTCCCATTGTTTTTACACTGCAGCTACTCGCTGTTTATTAGCTATGCATAGTCACTTGACCCCAACCTACACGTACAAACTACCTCGACTAACCTGTACCTCGGCACATTGACTCGGTACCGGCACCCCCTGTATATAGCCTCGTTATTGTTATATAATTTTGTGTTACTTTTTATTTTGTACTTTAGTTTATTTAGTAAATATTCTCTTAACTCTATTTCTTGAACTGCATTGTTGGTTAAGGGCTTGTAAGTAAGCATTTCACGGTAAGGTCTATATACCTGTTGTATTCGGCTCATGTGACAAATAAAATTTGATTTGATTTGAATTTGGAAATGTCAGCACTGACACAAAGCTTGATTAAATTGATTAGTCAGTTTGTCATTACATGCTGAGTTTACAACTATTAGGTGTCAATTAATGACAACCTGCCTTATGAACTAATGTATTGTTTTACACCTCAGCTTGTGATTAAAGCACATCTATCAAAATAAGGAATCCATTTGGAAAGAAAAATACCTGAACATTAATTATCAACATAATTTACTATGGTAGCATTCACAAAGGCAATGTAACATTTTCGTCCCACGATCAGCATTTAAATATCAACACTTGCATGTGGCCAAAATAGTTCTTAAATGTCAATGGCACAATTCAGCAATGCATTTGGCACTTGCATGAAATTGATCATTTACACATTTTGAACACACTTGGTTCTTCACTGAACCTTTTGACAATAAAGTAATGTAAAAAAGCAAAATGTTTTATCCATAATTCACTCTTACAGTAGGTTGCACAGAACAGACATTAGAGTTGATATTATGAATTCAGACTTTAGTCGCTTTGAAATCTGTATCGCTCATGTCTTTTTCCCTCAGTGTCTTTCTGCTCATGATGTTCCTCGACCCAGAATTGACAGGTTGGCTGCACTTACACACAGACAGAAACGCAGTCCGGTAGTTGTTGTTCATCCACCCATAGAGGATGGGGTTGACGAAGGTCGAGCACATGGCCACGATGTGGAACATGGTGAAAAGCAGCTTGAAGTCTTTCATTTCCAAGACACTGTTGTCAATGTCAATGGCCAACTGGAAGGCGTGGAGAGGCAGCCAGCTCACTGCAAACACCACCACCACGATCACCAGCATCTTAGTGGTCTTCCTCTTGCGCTGGTGGCGGTTGTTCCTCCCTGCCGGACTCACGTGGTTCTTCAGCTTACTCCAGATGCGGATGTAGGCGAAGGAGTTGATGGCCAGCGGCAGGCAGTACTGGAGCAGGAGCATGGAGATACTATAGATGGTGCCGTCCATGCCGCTCCCTGGCCACTTTTCTGTGCAAACCTGAATGGACTGCTCGGGTGAAAGGTCAAACGTCCCATACTCCCGGAAGATGGCGAGCGGGCTGGCCAGGACTGCGCTTATGGCCCACGTCATGATGATGACAGCGGCGCACATGTCCTTGGACATCTTCGTCTCCAGGTGGTAGACGATGCTCCGGTGGCGGTCCAGGGCGATGATGTTGAGCGTGATGGTGGAAACGTGCACGGCCATGCCTTGGGAGAAGGGCAGCATGAAGCACAATGCCTGGCCAAACCTCCACTCCCCATGGAGAGTATTGATCAAAGTAAAGGGCAGACATAGAGTATTCACTAGCAGATCCGCCACAGCCAGGTTCACGATGAAAAAATTGGTGACGGTGTGCAGAGTTTTGAACTTGTACACCACGTATATCACCAGGGAGTTTCCGATGACTCCGAACAGTATGATGGTGCTGTAAGCCAAGATGAGGATCACTTGCACTCCCACCAGCTTGGTGCTGTCCTCCAGGTCTGGAAAGTTGTTGCGGCAGTTTGAGAATTCACAAGCAAGTCTAGAAGAATTCACCCAATCCTCCATTGGAGTTATGTTTACTTGACTTTCAGCATCCATTGGTATCGTTCCCCTCCGGGCCTCAAAAATTCTGCAACAAAGAGGAGGGAGGTCATTTTGATAGAGGACTTACATTTGTTTAAAAACATTTTTAAAGCTTCTTGCCTGCTCATATTTTAGACTGCAGTGAATGATGTCATTGACCATTGGACAAGTTGCTAGCCTCGTGTGAGGCATACCTGTGACATATACATACAAGATCTTCCGCAACATCGAGGGCAGGGCCAAGACATGAGGTGGGCCTATCACAGTGACTCATCGGACTCCAGAGACTACTTGAATTGCACAGCCGGAGACTAGTTGAATTTCGCAGCATATAAATAACAATCGTTCCAACAACCTTTTTTCAAATTTTTTCTCTCACCCCCAAGCCACTGAATAAAATATGACTTGTGTTCTCGCTCGGTTGTTTTACAGCACATTGTAATAAGGATCACCTGACAAACCTAGTTTGTCTCAATACTGTATATATTTATAGATTTTATATTTTACCAGGTAAGATTAAATATCTATTCGACAAGAGACACCTGGATAACAATACACAAAATGTCAGATACATTTACAACATAACACACAAAGCACTGCATTTAAAAACATACATTTACACATTGAGCATGCAAGATGCTTTGGGGAGGTGTGGTGCATCTAGGGTTGAAAACATTGATATCCCCCCCACTTCACTTTAAACCATAGTTTTTACCCTAGCTTTAAATTCATTCAAAGAGACGAGCTCCTGCAATTTCATGCCCTTTTATAGCTTGTTCCAAGTAGAAGGGGCATGAGAACTGTAACTTTTTTTTTTTTTACCAGCTTTATATGGGCCTTAACACAGTCAACAAAACACAGTCATGTTAGTGTAGCTGTAAATATGATTACCTACACTGCTGCAGGGGATTGCTCATCCTGTATCATACTGTTGCACTTTGATGATCAACCGCTATAGGTTTAAATACACTATATATATATATATGTATATAAAATATGTGGACAAATTAGGGGATTCGGCTATTTCAGCCACACCCGTTGCTAACTGGTGTATAAAATCAAGCACACAGGCTTGCAATCTCCATAGACAAACATTGGCAGTAGAATGGCCTTACTGAAGAGCTCAGTGACTTTCAACAAACGACACCTTTCCAACAAGTCAGTTTGCAAACATTTTTGCCCTGCTAGAGCTGCCCCGGTCAACTGTAAGTACTGTTATTGTAAATTGGAAACATCTAGGACCAGCAACGGCTCAGCCGCAAAGTGGTAGGCGACACAAGCTCACAGAACGGGACTGCCGAGTACTGAAGCGTGTAAAAATCATCTGTCCTCGGGTGCAACACTCACTACCAAGTTCCAAACTTCCTCTGGAAGCAACGCCAGCACAATAAATGTTCGTCTGGAGCTTCATGAAATGGGTTTCCATGGCCGAGCAGCTCCACACAAGCCTAAGATCAGCCTTCGCAATGCCAATCGTCGGCTGGAGTGGTGTAAAGGTTGCCGCTATTGGACTCTGGAGCAGTGGAAACGCGTTCTCTGTAGTGATGAATCACGTTTCACCATCGGGCAGTCTGACGGACTAATCTTGTTTTGGTGGATGCCAGAAAAACATTATCTGCCCCAATGCATAGTGCCAACTGTAAGGTTTGGTGGAGGAGGAATAATGGTCTGGGGCTGTTTTTCATGCTTCTGGCTAGTTCCAGTGAAGGGAAATCTTAATGCTACAGCATATAATGACATTCTAGACGATTCTGTGCTTCCAACTTCGTGGCAACAGTTTAGGGAATGCTCTTTCCTGTTTCAGCATGACAATGCCCCCCTGCACAAAGCGAGGACCATACAAAAATTGTTTGTCAAGATCGGTGTGGAAGAACTTGACTGGCCTGCACAGAGCCCTGACCTATACCACATCAAACACCTTTGGGATTAATTGTAACACAGACTGCAAGCCAGGCCTAATCGCCCGACATCAGTGCCCGACCTCACTAATGCTATTGTGGCTGAATGGAAGCAAGTCCCCACAGCAATGTTTCAGCATCTAGTGAAAAGCCTTCACAGAAGAGTGGATGCTGTTATAGCAGCAAAGGGGGGGATCAACTCCATATTAATGCCCGTGATTTTGGAATGAGATGTTCGACAAGCAGGAGTCCACATACTTTTGGTCATTGAGTGTAGATGTAAATGGACTATCAATTTATGTATAGCCTGCATGGGAAACATGGAAAATCATAAAACAAATCTCAGTGAAAACTCGAAGGTAGTAGTAGCCTGTTCCAGTATTTGTCACTCTTATTGTTCCGAGATCATGTCTTGATTGTGGTAATCATAGTGTAGCCTATTATTGATAAGTGTCTAAATTGGAACGCAGTGACTGTACAGTAACGTGCTATACATGACGTCAGAGCTCAGGTTTTCCGCTTCACAGTGCTGTATGGGTTTTGACTGACAGCCGTTATAAACTTCAGCGTGCGACAAGAAGATGCCCTCGTCCTATTTGGGCTACTTTTGCACATTTGTTGTTCTCTGAGTGAGGGAAATGCTGTAAATTGAGAGGAGTCGACGTGTTATGAAAGACGAGACTTTGAGGATTATAATAAATACCCATGATGTCATACAAGCAAACCACACCCATGAATCCATATGTGCAGTTCACATTTCCATATTTGAGAACTCGTGTCATTTACAGAATCAACGTTTTATGATGGCTATGTTAAATCCACAGTTGCAAGGATGATATGTGTTTAACCCTGGATTGGCCTGAAGAGAATGAGCCTATGTTTGTTGTATTGTGAAGAGCAAGCTTTCAAATGATGCCCATCTGATGGTGGGGGGAACAGATCTGTGTTCCAAACACAAAAAAAACTACATGTGTGCTTGTTTCAGTTCCTCAGTGGCAAAGCTAGGAGAGCTCAAAAAAAAACATCTCATAGTTGAAGGCTCTTTCCTTGAGTCAAGTGCCTTGAAATGAACTAGGAGCTGTGCACAGTTTGAAGTGGTGTGTGGCCACTTGCAGACACCAGTTAAACCTCTCACTCAAACCCTTGTAATCGTTTAATGCACTGAATGTTCTTATTATGTTACTGAATGTATCCAGAGTACTTTCAGATTTTGCTATTGACAAATGCTGTGAAAAGTACAGTGAAGTTAAAATGCACATAAAATCCAAAGTGTAATGTTTGGATTCAGTCTTGTGTCACGTGAACTGTTGTGACCTCACCTTTTTGGTCTGATAATTTTGCCATAATCTCCAACGTGTTATCTTTCAATTGCTACCTTGGTCATGCATAAGCAAGCTTTTTATAGTTATTTTGTTCGAAACATTTCAAATGTTGCCCTATCCACATGGGCCCATTTCCCGAGTGTAAGGGGTATTAATGAGCAGCATGTCCTGGTGTCTGTAAATAAGAATTTGTTCTTATGACCTATTCTTAGGATCTGCTGACCTGCCTGTTAAAATAAAGGTTATATTAATTTCAATTCATTTCATTTTGCTGTAGATGTCTAGCTGGTATTCTAACTGACAGTGATCTTAGGAGTGAACGTGGGATTTTAAACAGTCCTGCATGAATACTTCTTGGCCGACAAATGTAATTGTCACTTGTTCCCATTCCCATGTCAATTCATAATAGCACATTACTTGGAACTCATACCAAACATTCATATTGCTTCCTGTGACAACTGAATCAGAATGAAGAGTAATGATAAAGAGTTGATATACTGGCATCCTGCATGGTATACCAAGAAATAGACTAAGTCTACTTTGGAAATCATTCACAACATCTTAGTGCATTCTATAAAAATAAAAAAATTCAAATGATTATGAGGAATTCATGTCTCACGTCATAGGCATTTTACGACGTTCCTACTTCAATTGCATTCGTCTACAACCTACAGAAGGTTCGAAAATATGACATAAGAAATCTTTCATGATATTGTTCCTCCCCCCCCCAAAAAAAAAAAGCTATTCCGAAATGTTGTGTATCTTAGATTAGAAGTTGGGGATGCTGTAGATATGCTATCAAGATTATAGTTGTAGCCTACAGAAAATATATAGCATTAAATAGGCTATACATTTGATTGAATTCTTAACTAAACATCATATTTTCCCATCAGCAAGTAGCTGCTATAGAATAATCCACTCACCTTGATCCGCAACAGACGCATTCGTTATACTTCAGATGGTACCCCTTTTTGTCAAAACATTCTTTTGAAAGGTTCTCATCATCTTATTAGTATTTTCAAATTAACATGAAATAATTCCCTATATTCAAGTTGCAGCATTTTTTTAAAAATCACCACATGTCCTAGATATCAATACTTGTTATTGTATCGCACGTCAAGTAGTAGACATATCTAGGAAACTAGACAACAAGCCGCTGACTAACTGAACGGTGATATATATTGGCAAAACTCCCCCGCTTTTTTTCTACGAGGAATGTGCGCAACAAGACAAGCGCAACAAGACAAGAGCACAGCGCACGCTGTGGACTCCTGTCTTGAAAGGAGCGCATCTTATGTGTGGCCAGTTTCGAGAGGGAGGCGGAGATGATGAAGCGCTCTGAATGACATTATTACCCTGACAGAAATAAACATTGCCTCAAGGGAGAAAGGCTATGCCTTATAAATGATTTCAGAACCATTTCCAGTTCAAACAAACAAGACACCAAAAGATATCCCGGAGGTAAGCTACCTGGGTCATTCCATGAAATGAGGATCTTTTGCGTTGCTTTAATATTTTAAGTAGACATTGTGCAGTCATATTGAATTTATATTATGAAATTAAATTAAGTGCCCTTTTATATAGACTACATGGGAATTTGGTTGTACCAGTTTTTGTCAAATACAGTTATTTTGAATGGTTCTTAGCAACTTATCAGTAGTTCTGTATGTAGTTCTGTTCTTGAGCTGTTCTTATCTAATGATGTTCTGTATTATGTTATGTTTTGTGTGGTCCCCAGGAAGAGTAGCTGCTGCTTTTGCAACAGCTAATGGGGATCCTAATAAAATACCAAATACATCAGTCTTTTAACATGAATTTAGCTTCTTATGACTGGGGGCAGTATTGAGTAGCTTGGATGAATAAGGTGCCCAGAGTAAACTGCCTGCTACTCAGTCCCAGTAGCTAAGATATGCATATATATGCATATATATTAGTAGATTTGGATAGAAAACACTCTGAAGTTTCTAAAACTGTTTGAATGATGTCTGTGAGTATAACAGAACTCATATGGCAGGCGGCAACCTGGGAAAAAAACCCAACCAGGAAGTGGGAAATCTGAGGTTTGTACGTTTGCCGATCCAATATACAGTGTCTATGGGGTCATATTGCACTTCCCAAGGCTTCCACTAGATGTCAGCAGTCTTTAGAACCTTGTTTGATGTTTCTACTGTGAAGGATGAGGGAATAAAAGCTGATTGAGTCAGGGCTCTGGCAGAGTGCCACAAGCTCACTCTGGCGCGCCCCCGTGAGAGTTAGCTGCGTTCCATCGCATTTCTACAGACAAAGGAATTCTCCGGTTGAAACATTATTGAAGATTTATGTTTAAAAAATCCTAAAGATTGATTCTATACATCGTTTGACATGTTTCTACGAACTGTAATGGAACTTTTTGACTTTTCGTCTGGCCTGCGTGTCATCAATTTGGATTTTGGAACTAAACGCGCAAACAAAAAGGAGGTATTTGGACATAAATTATGGACGTTATTGAACAAAACAAATATTAATTGTGGAACTGGGATTCCTGGGAGTGCATTCTGATGAAGATCATCAAAGGTAAGTGAATATTTATAATGCTATTTCTGACTTCTGTTGATTCCACAACATGGTGGGTACCTGTATGGCTTGTTTTTGTGTCGACCATGAGGTCGAATAAATTGTCCGTAGAGCTCTGAGACAGGATTGTGTCGAGGCACAGATCTGGGGAATGGTACCAAAAAATGTCTGCAGCATTGAAGGTCCACAAGAACACAATGGCCATCATTCTTAGAGCTGGCCGCCCGGCCAAACTAAGCAATCGGGGAAGAAGGGCCTTGGTCAGGGAGGTGACCAAGAAACCGATTGTGACTTTGACAGAGCTCTAGAGTTCCTCTGTGGAGATGGATGAACCTTCCAGAAGGACAACCATCTCTGCAGAACTCCACCAATCAGCCCTTTATGGTAGACTGGCCAGACAGAAGCCACTCCTCAGTAAAATGCACATGACAGCCCGCTTGGAATTTTCCAAAAGGCACCTAAAGACTTGACACAAATTATTTGGTTTGATTGAACCAAGATTGAACTCTTTGGCTTGAATGCCAAGCGTCACGTCTGGAGGAAGCCTGGCACCATCCCTACCGTGAAGCATGGTGGTGGCAGCATCATGCTGTGGGGATGTTTTTCAGCGGCAGGGGCTGGGAGACTAGTCAGGATCGAGGCAGATGAACGGAGCAAAGTACAGAGAGATCATTGATGAAAACATGCTCCAGAGCGCTCAGGACCTCAGACTGGGGCGAAAGTTCACCTTTCAACAGGACAGCGATCTTAAGCACACAGCCAAGACAACGTAGGAGTGGCTTCGGGACAAGTCTCTGAATGTCCTTGAGTGGCCCAGCCAGAGCCCGGACTTGAACTGAATTGAACATCTCAGGAGAGACAATGCTCCCCATCCAACTTGACAGAGCTTGAGAGGATCTGCAGAGAAGAATGGGAGAAACTTAAAAAATACTGGTGTGCCAAGCTTGTAGCGTCATACCCAAGAAGACTCGAGGCTGTAATCGCTGCCAAAGGTGTTTCAGCAAGTACTGAGTAAAGGGTCTGAATATTTACGTGAATGTGATCATTCAGTTTATTTGTAATAAATCAGCAGAAATAAAAATGTTTTTGCTTTGTCATTGTGGGGTATTTTGTGTAGATTGATGAGGAAAAAAAACTATACATTTTAGAATAAAGTTGTAACGTAACAAAATGTGGAAAAAGTCAAGGGGTCTGAATACTTTCCAAAGGCACTGTAGACACTTCCAGTTGATTTGAGTATCCAGTGTATTGGACATTGCAAGTCAATAGATGCTAGTCAGCCTGCAAAATAAACACTTCTAAGATAAAGATGACTAAACTAGAAAATATACATTTCCTGAAAATGTGTGGGCATGCTTCAGCTGAATAAAAATATTTGTAGCCTACCATAGCCATTTGATATATTGAATGAGCCAAATTATTTCGAAAGGCATAAAACTAATTTGATTGTAATGTTGCAATGTTTTACATCAAGGGTAGTAAACCCTCCTCCAGGAGAGCTAATGGGTGTGCAGGTTTTTAATTCCAGTCCCCCTCTAACAAACCACATTCTAGTAATGAGCTGCTCAACCAGACCTTGATAAACTCTCTGTTTTTGAGCAGTGCTTGATCAAAAGCCTGCACACCCAGTAGCTCTCCGGAGGCGAGGGCAGATTACTGTTTGATTTTAGAAATGCGCACCTCTTTCCCTGCTTTCGCCTGATGACGCGACGGGCCATAGCCCGGTGTACCCCGGGCCAGATTAATCAAACCCCCCTCATTGCCTCGAGGGAGGAAGTCTATGCCTTAACGATGAATTATTTCTCATCCATTTCCAGTTCAAACACACGCATTGAAACTCAGACTCGTAGTACGACAACGTCACGGCTAATATCATCCAGAAGATATGCCTGAGGTAAACTACCTGTTACAAGTTATCAGCATGCAATCGGATTTGTTTTTTAAAGCAGCTAAGGGCTGCGTTGATGCAACCGTCATCTAAATCAAATCATATTGTATTCGTCATATGCATCGCCGACAACAGGTGTGGACTAACAGTGAAATGCTTACTTACGGGGCTCTTCCCAACAATGCAGAGAAGGAAAATGGTGAAATAATAGAAAAGTAATAACAGATACACAATGAGTAACAATAACTTGGCTCTATACAATGGGTACCAGTACCGAGTCAATGTGCAGGGGTACGAGGTAATTGAGGTAGATATGTGCATATAACCAGGAATAAAGTGACAGATCGTAAACAGTAGCAGAAGCACATGTGGTGCTTCAAAAACGGTCAATGCAGATAGTTAAATAGCTACCCGGACTAACTATTTAGCAGTCTTATGGCTTGGGGGTAGAAGCTTTTCAGGGTCCTGTTGGTTCCAGACTTGGTGACTCGGTACCGCTTGCTGTGCGGTAGCAGAGAGAACAGTCTATGACTTGAAGTCTTTGGCAATTTTTAGGGGCCTTTCTCTGACACCGCCTGGTATAGAGGTCCTGGATGGCAGGGAGCTCAGCCCCAGTGATGTACTGGGCCATACGCATTACCCTCTTTAGTGCTTTTTGGTCAAATGCCAAGCGGTGATGTAGCCAGTCAAGATGCTCTCAATGGTGCAGCTGTATAACTTGTCAGGCCACATCCAGTAGGCCCGTGTCACTGAGCAGCTCACGGCTGTTGTTTCAAATCAAATTTGATTTGTCACACGTGTTCTGCAGATGTTATTGCGGCTGTACCGAAATGCTTGTTTTCCCCATGTAATCTGGGAGAGTTTGCAAGCCCTGCCACATAAGATCTAAAAGTTGACATTCGGTGTTTGTCATCTAAATAGCCTACAACATAGAAGTTTGCAAAGTCAAATGATATATAATATTGTCTGTTTTTATTTAACACCCATTTTTATAATTTCCCATTCTGCTCTGAATGTGCCTCTATGGACCGGTACTGATGTGAAAGCCACTGCTGAGTCTGCACGGTTCCTCCGTAGGCTACTGACAGGAAATGCAATAATCAGGAGACAATGAGACTTTAACAAAGGGAAACCATGGAGTTGATCCATATCAGGCCGTGCCGCAGGTAATTGCACCTCTAGTTCTGTTGCCACCATTATGGTTCAAGACCTCACGTGGCCTCAAATTAAGTTAGTCTGCCAAGCCTCCTTATAGCCAAAGCCCTTGGTACTAATACGCAGATGGTTAAATAGTGACACAAACCATGAAGTGATGAATACATGGGGCATACTGAGAGCTTCAGCACGTCAAGGCAATTATAACATGCATTAGAGCCCATAGGCTCTGGCAAATTCCTCTGACTGGCTTGCAAACCACTCAAACAAGTACATGTGGTTGTTGACCTCGTTTTAAAGTCAATGTCAACTTGCGAGCAAGAAGCCCCATTGTCTCATTTTAAAATCTAAGAATTCCCAGAAGACTTACAAGTCGTAACCAGAAGAGGGTATGAAATCCCCCTTAACAAACAGGCTAGAGTAGAAACCTTGGCTAACACAAGCCTGTACATTGTAATATAAAGTGGTATTCTGAAACACCTCTCAGATATGGCCACAGTCTCTAAAAGGAGAGCTCTCCTGCACCCTCAGGGCAGGCCAGTCAGGCAGATGCTGCAAACCACAAACAAGTTAACTAAATTTCCTTGTAATTTAGCCACAATTGTGTCAATCTGACTAATCCAGGGCTCTCCAACCCTGTTCTTGGAGAGCTGTCATGTAGATTTTGTGAAAAAAATAACTTGGCTATGCCCAATGTTGGTTAGCCATAGGTCTGAAAAGCAGGTGAAACATCATTGTTCAAGTCCATCAGCAATATACCATGTCTATCAGGAAGCAAGGTAAGACCCAAGTGCAGACTGCAGTAGCCCCGGTGTCAGGGGCTCTTAATCTAGTCCATTAAATAACACAATGCCCCAATATCACCTGTCTGTAATGAACACGATGGGAGACAGAGAGCTGTTTTTCAAGCGCAGGGAGTGCTATGATATATTGTCCTCATAGACGGCAGGATGACGATATAGATTGTAATTTGTGCCGAGAAAATGAATGGAATGAAATGGATTGCTATCAATGAGCTCAGTTGTATGAGAGCAGGACGTAAGCACAAGGGATGATGCAGTAAACAGTTACATCGATTCTCAGAAGGCCTACAGTCTATCTAAATGAACAGATGTGACACACGGTCTGTAAGATGTACAGGGCGGTAATTCCTATTGTTTACATCCGTAAGACTAACGGCTATGAATGGTGAAGGCCGCTGCCATTCAAGATGGATGTTGTGTTACATATTGCTCTGACTGCTTTCATTGCATTTCCAGTACGTTGGGTTTTTCTTATAGAGATTGCTCAAGAGGCCTATGACATCAGCAGGTACACCTAATGCTCTTGGGACAAACATGATAGGATCTTACACAATACCGCCAACACTTCATGTCAGTTTGACAGCTGTTCCGATGACAACTTTGGCCCGAGACCTCTCAAGCAGTATCAATTGAGCGATTTTGAGCTCAAGAGTAATGAAAAACTCAAGGTGTGGTCTTTTCTTACGGCGGTGTGGACATTTAGGCAGGTTTTTGAGGGTTACGCCGTGCTAATCCACTTTAGTTCCATCTCTAGCCTCACCTCCAATTTCCAAGGCTCTACTCTGTGAACCTAAATTGAATCATCCCGACGGTCGAACTTCAATCATCTTCATCAGGGGAAAATAACTGGCCAATTTGCATTCATAACATGACGAACGGGGTCCATCGACTAGGCGACTGGCACCGTGTTTCCAGTGTGAGTATAATCAGTTTAGCCTAGTGTTGCCATCCACATGGTTTCTCATGGCCGGGGCTAATGGGCTATGTGCTGTCTGGCAGACCTTATCACGGGAACAAAATGTATCGCAATTACTGCCACTGCGGCCGCACGGCATTTACCCCTCGCTTTTAATAAAGCCGCGGCAGAAAGCGAGCTGCACTCGCCATTTCTAAAGATTTCGGGCAGTCGGATCAGTCCATCACGCAGGACTGCAGAGAACACGAGGAGGGAATCAGATCATAGCTAAGGTTGCCACAACTACTTTTTCACCCTTTGTGTCACTTTCTGGTTCTCTGTGCCAAGGTCGAAATGTAGGCAATGCTGTTGAGGGAGGTAAAGTTACAACTAGAAGCCTCTGTGGTGGAGGGAACCAAAGCTTCAAACACTTCGATAAGGGCTTTGTGGATACGGTGTCTTGACATTCTTCAGATTAAACCATCAAGGCTAACTGGTATTACCTGGTCAAAGTCTTGCAGAGTCCTGCTCTTTGAACAAGCTCAACAAGCTCACCTAATGATGCTTAACCACGCGAATCAACCAAATGAAGAACCCATATGGGGGGAAAAATAAATACGTATCTCAGAACACAACACAATACAATCTGTCTCATGGTAGGCCAAAAAGCCCCCAACACGCCACGCCTCCAAGTCTTCTAATTGGCTGCTGCAGCTACAATGTATTTTGTCAAAATACATTTTTATTGTACTTGACACATACCAAAAGCAATTATTACAAAAATGATATAGATCTTATCTTACACCGCACACGCTGTTCAAAATTAAAATACATCCAACCCCGAAATGCTCTCAATGCCCCCAGGGTGCTCCCGGAACCTTCATTCATATAGAGCCAACATATTAAGGAACTGACAGTACAAAATTGCGCCGGAGAAGAAGGCAGATGTTTTACGTGCCCCCATCCGATTTTGTTTCTTTGTTTGTTCATTTGCGTTGTTTGTAAATAAATAAAAATGACTTGTTTTGTAAATAATGTTGCCGCTACCGTCTTATGACCGAAAATAACTTCTGGACATCAGGACTGTGATTACTCACCACGGACTGGCAGAATCGCTGGAGGGCGGGCTGCCTTCTGAGAATTCGTAGGCGATCGAATAAATCCCCACTTCCTTCCATTCTGCTAGCAAACGTGCAATCTCTGTTGTATTTGATGCATGTGACTAATAAGATTTGATTTGATCTGTGTCTCTTGTTTTCTTCCTACCTCCACTGCACTCACCTCTGAGCTTTCTCTGCTAAGCCTAGCATCCTTTTCCACAGCACTGGCACCAGAAGACCAGGGGACCACACTGCCTGTGCTGGGCCCAGCAATATCCTAGTTGTGAATGAATAAACACATTTATTAGATTATGAGATTTATTAGATTATAGACTACTGAATGAATACCTAATAGATGACCATTGGCGCATGAAAGCCTAGCTACTTATATTGCAAATATAAATGCCTGGCTGTCATACATAATGGTTAATTAGTATTACATATAGGTAATATATAATATAGAGCCAAAATATAAATAAATTGGCATTACATGTGTCTCTCTCTATCACTCTTTCGCTCTCTCTGTGTCTGTGTTTTCTCCCAACGCCCACTACACTTGACTGCAGCAGCCTAGCATCACTGGGACAGGAAGACCAGGGGACCACACTGCATGTGATGAGCCCAACAACCCCCTTGGGTAACACTTCATTTTAAAGGCATTTACAAACCCTTTACTCACCATTTTGTAAATTTTAGTAAGCTAGTTATTCACACACACATACATGCATATATATATATATATATATAGATATATATATATATATACACTGCTCAAAAAAATAAAGGGAACACTTAAACAACACAATGTAACTCCAAGTCAATCACACTTCTGTGAAATCAAACGGTCCACTTAGGAAGCAACACTGGTGGAACAGGTGGAAATTATAGGCAATTAGCAAGACACCCCCAATAAAGGAGTGGTTCTGCAGGTGATAACCACAGACCACTTCTCAGTTCCTATGCTTCCTGGCTGATGTTTTGGTCACTTTTGAATGCTGGCGGTGCTTTCACTCTGGTGGTAGCATGAGACGGAGTCTACAACCCACACAAGTGGCTCAGGTAGTGCAGCTCATCCAGGATGGCACATCAATGCGAGCTGTGGCAAGAAGGTTTGCTGTGTCTGTCAGCGTAGTGTCCAGAGCATGGAGGCGCTACCAGGAGACAGGCCAGTACATCAGGAGATGTGGAGGAGGCCGTAGGAGGGCAACAACCCAGCAGCATGACTGCTACCTCCGTCTTTGTGCAAGGAGGAGCAGGTGAAGCTCTGCCAGAGCCCTGAAAAATGACCTCCAGCAGGCCACAAATGTGCATGTGTCTGCTCAAACGCTCAGAAACAGACTCCATGAGGGTGGTATGAGGGCCCGACATCCACAGGTGGGGGTTGTGCTTACAGTCCAACACCGTGCAGGACGTTTGGCATTTGCCAGAGAACACCAAGATTGGCAAATTCGCCACTGGCGCCCTGTGCTCTTCACAGATGAAAGCAGGTTCACACTGAGCACATGTGACAGTCTGGAGACACAGTGGAGAACGTTCTGCTGCCTGCAACATCCTCCAGCATGACCGGTTTGGCGGTGGGTCAGTCATGGTGTGATGTGGCATTTCTTTGGGGGGCCGCACAGCCCTCCATGTGCTCGCCAGAGGTAGCCTGACTACCATTAGGTACCGAGATGAGATCCTCAGACCCCTTGTGTGACCATATGCTGGTGCGGTTGGCCCTGGGTTCCTCCTAATGCAAGACAATGCTAGACCTCATGTGGCTGGAGTGTGTCAGCTGTTCCTGCAAGAGGAAGGCTTTGATGCTATGGACACTGGCTCGCCCGTTCCCCAGACCTGAATCCAATTGAGCACATCTGGGACATCATGTCTCGCTCCATCCACCAACGCCACGTTGCACCAGAGACTGTCCAGGAGTTGGCGGATGCTTTAGTCCAGGTCTGGGAGGAGATCCCTCAGGAGACCATCCACCACCTCATCGGGAGCATGCCCAGGCGTTGTAGGGAGGTCATACAGGCACGTGGAGGCCACACACACTACTGAGCCTCATTTTGACTTGTTTTAAGGACATTACATCAAAGTTGGATCAGCCTGTAGTGTGGTTTTCCACTTTTAATTTTGTGTGACTCCAAATCCAGACCTCCATGGGTTGATAAATTTGATTTCCATTGATAGTTTTCGTGTGATTTTGTTGTCAGCACATTCAACAATGTAAAGAAAAAAAGTATTTAATAAAAATATTTCATTCATTCAGATTTAGGATGTGTTATTTTAGTGTTCCCTTCATTTTTTTGAGCAGTGTAGTATTTGGCAGCATTGCCTTTAAATTGTTTAACTTGGGTCAAACGTGTCGGGTAGCCTTCCACAAGCTTCCCACAATAAGTTGGGGGAATTTTGGCCCATTCCTCCTGACAGAGCTGGTGTAACTGAGTCAGGTTTGTAAGGCCTCCTTGCTCGCACACGGTTTTTCAGTTCTAAGGTCAGGGCTTTGTGATGGCCACTCCAATACCTTGACTTTGTTGTCCTTAAGCCATTTTGCCACAACTTTGGAAGTATGCTTGGGGTCATTGTCCATTTGGAAGACTCATTTGCAACCAAGATTTAACTTCCTGACTGATGTCTTGAGATGTTGCTTCAATATATCCAGATAATTTTCAATTGCTCATGATGCCATCTATTTTGTGAAGTCCACCAGTCCCTCCTGCAGCAAAGAACCCCCACAACATGATGCTGCCACCCCCGTGCTTCACAGTTGGGATGGTGTTCTTCGGCTTGCAAGCCTGCCCCTTTTTCCTCCAAACATAACAATGGTCGATATGGCCAAACAGTTATATTTGTGTTTCATCAGACCAGAGGACATTTCTCCAGAAAGTACCATCTTTGTCCCCATGTGCAGTTGCAAACCGTAGTCTGGCTTTTTAATGGTGGTTTTGGAGCAGTGGCTTCTTCCTTGCTGAGCGGCCTTTCAGGTTATGTCGATATAGGACTTGTTTTACTGTGGATATAGATACTTTTGTACCTGTTTCCTCCAGCATCTTCACAATGTCCTTTGCTGTTGTTCTGGGATTGATTAGCATTTTTCACACCAAAGTATGTTCATCTCTAGGAGACAGAACGCGCCTCCTTCCTGAGCGGAATGCCGGCTGCTTTGTCCCATGGTGTTTGTACTTGCGTACTATTGTTTGTACAGATGAACGTGGTACCTTCAGGCATTTGGAAATTGCTCGCAAGGATTAACCAGACTTGTGGAGGTCTACAATTTTTTTCTGAGGTCTTAGCTGATTTCTTTTGATTTTCCTATGATGTCAAGCAAAGAGGCACTGAGTTTGAAGGTAGGCCTTGAAATACATCCACAGGTACACTTCCAATAGGCTAATTTACATCATTTGAGTCAATCAGAAGCTTCTAAAGCCATGACATCATTTTCTGGAATTTTCCAAGTTGTTTAAAGGCACAGTCAACTTAGTGTATGTAAACTTCTGACCCACTGGAATTGTGATACAGTGAATTATAAGTTAAATAATCTGTTTGTAAACAATTGTTGGAAAAATTACTTGTGTCATGCACAAAGTAGATGTCCTTACTGACTTACCAAAACTATAGTTTGTTTCCAAGAAATGTGTGGAGTGGTTGAAAAACGAGTTTTAATGACTCCAACCTAGGTGTATGTAAACTTCCAACTTCAACTGTACAATTATGTATTTTTTACCCTAATAAAATATGGTCTGGCCCCTCTGCAGTTTGCAGAAGGCCAATCCACCCATGAAGTGCGTTCCTGTACCTCCCCTGGTCACCCCACTCTCTCGCTCACTTTTTGTTCCTGTACCTCCCCAGGTCACCCCACTCTCTTGCTCACTTTTTGTTCCGGCACCTCCCAATTTACAAATTAAGCACTGAACACGAGTTGTGTAGACTCTAGCTAACCACCATATTGACTGAAATATCCAAGCCATGCCAGCCATATATCATGAGTTAGAAGATTGTGAATTTTAGGCTATATTATGAAGTTATTATTTAAGAGCATTGAAGGTAAATCACAATCAGTAAAAACAAATATTGAGCGAGCTAGCTAGCAGATTTACATAAATTATCAATGATCAGCTGACAGACTACCCTCTTTTCCCGATGACAATGTTTTTAAGAGACACGGTCACTAGCTTGCTTACAATATGTGATGAGTGTGTTGTTGCAGAAATAAATAGGCCTGTGCTAAAAAAAATGTAAGAATTTTCACTACAGAGGTAGTTAGTATTTTTAGCAACATTTTCTCTCAGCTGCCAAGATGATGGTTTGACTTGTTAATTGTTTACTCCATGTGTAACTCTGTGTTGTCTGTTCACACTGCTATGCTTTATCTTGGCCAGGTCGCACTTGTTCTCAACTAGCCTACCTGGTTAAAGAAAGGTGAAATACATTTTTTTTTAAATGGTGTCAAATGTTCTTGCCCAGGACCCAGACAGAATTCAGCCACACAGATCACAGATTCATGTCGACTGGAGAATTCAATTATTGGCCCGAATGCAAAGAAAATGTTTGCGCTTCAAATCAATTGACATTACCATATTCATGTTTAATATTAGCCACAGGCCAAATGAAGACGACCTGACAGCTTTGCATGTTTTAACCACATTCCTGCTTGTAAATGTTGACGTCCACAAACAGGTCTTTGACTCTCCATTTTTGCCAGATGGGTATTTATCATGTACTTGTCCATGTTAGATGAAAGCCATATTGTCATGTGTATGATATTAGGTGAATACAACATCTCTGACAGACATTTATTAGAATGTCATTGGCCAGATAGACAGTTCAAAGCAGGTCAGTGTGTTTTAAACTTGATCTTACCTTGGCTTTGGTTTAAAATGATGTGCCAAGAGCATTGAGATCACCAGAGAGGCATATGGTCGATAGCACAACACGCAACTGTGATACGGAACCGAAATCACCTTTCCACAATGGCGTCTATTGAATTGGGAGTGATACCTGATGGGATTCCTTTCATTACCTTCTCCTCGGTCCTCACCCGGGCTACACAGCATTGGGCCTGACACCTCATTCATCTGGAACGGTTCAGGAGGCTGCTTGAGGACAGCTCCCAAGAATCAACTCTTAAATGAAACCTAGTGTCCTTCCTTAACGCTGCCACAGTGTTTGCAGTCATATAAAAGAAACAGAAGGATCTCGGATCATGCCCGATGACAATTGAAGAAGGCGACATACAGGAACAGGCAACCGTTTCAAAGCCTTGTAATTGCAGAAGAGACTCCAGCCTCCGCTCTCCCTACAGTGGCTCTAATGAATGGAAGATACACAGCACATAGGCTACATAACAAGAAGTGTGCTCGTGGCAAGGCCCCGGGATTTCCACTCCAGCTTAGCAGAGGTTGTTACCGCACTGCCCTCCCTCCATATGGTTCCAGTAAATTGTAGGCGTGATCCACAGAACCACTAAATCAATAGCATTTTGTGCCTCTCTCCCGGATTCGTGCCCTTGACGTGGGTAGGTAATGTTCTCTTACTATTGATGCTCTCTACCTGGCCGCCTCCACCAAGGGTCTGTGGGGGGGCATAAATCTGGCTGATTTTTCTGGACCTAGGGCGAGGATTGGAGGAAGAGACGTTTATAATAAAATGGTATGATACCATCTTATAGATCAGTGTATTGTAGGTTTGTAGCTGAAGTGGAGATTCGGTAATGTCATGTGTACCCTTTTACGGGCCTAGCAGCCAAATGTAAATAGCAGGCATTTGCACCGTGATAACTAGGTTTTCCGTTGCCGAAAAGTGTCTTGAAGTGTCACCTCGAGTTCTGAAACGTAGCGGCTTAAAATACAAGATATTTTACGGGGACATCGTGCTTAATCCAACCAATCAAAATAGCAGGATCTAGCAAAATCCCACTTGTTCACACTCCAGTGAAGTTACTTTTGACGGCCAATTTATAAGGCAAGGCCTTGGGACTGTCTGTAATATTCACATGCGATTAAAGCTGAGATCTGCGATAGGTGAAACGGAGCCACTGGCACATCTTGTTGTTTTTGTGTTGAGAAAATGAGCATCCAGCATTATGCCAACAAAAAATAATAACACTAGTACATACTCTGCTGTCTATCACACATGCAATGATGTGCAATCATTGTTGTTTGCACCTCCTATGGCGTCGAGCTTTAAGGAATGAAACAGATTTCGCAAACAAACTAATTAGAAGGTAGATTCAATTAGCCTCGCTTCTCTTATCCAAGGGAGAATTGAGCGGTGTTGTGTATAATACGTGCCTCACCATTGCCTGCTAATGACTTAGCTACAGTTAACTGCCAAAATGAGGGAAACACTTGAGTAAATGAAGGATACAAAGTATATTGAAAGCAGGTGCTTCCATCACAGTTGTGATTACGGAGTTAATTGAGCAATTACCATCCCATCATGCTTAGGGTCATGTATAGAAATGCTGGGGCAGGCCATTATTTTGGCTACCATGACTATGCCCCCTTAAGATGACAATTCCCCTATCCGCAGGGCACGAGTGGTCACTGAATTACTTGATAAGCATGAAAATGATGTAAACCATATGCCATGGCCGTCTGTTACCACATCTCAACCCAATTGAGCCCATGGGAGATTCTGGAGCGACGCCTGAGACGGTGTTTTCCACCATCATCAACAAATCACCACATGATGGAATTTCTCAGGGAAGACTGGTGTGGCATCCCTCCTCTATGCGAAGGTGAATTGAAGCTGTTCTGGCTCGTGGTGGCCCATTGCCCTCTTAAGACACTTTATGTTAGTGTTTCTTATATTTTGGCAGTTTACCTGTAGGTTTCTTGGGTTAAAAAATAACAACAGACTAACTCAGAACTCTGGATCCAGCTGTCATGGAAAAATTCACCAAATGATCCACATATTGAGTGAGCGAGTCGCTGCTTGGTTATTAAACCGCGAGACCACTCCGTTGTGCACTATTACCAGTAGGCTATATTACCCCTCAGTGTTTGCCTTATGGAGGGTCCCACACAGACCCCACCGGAATAGAATGTTGATTATTCCAACTGCAATTTTCTACTTTGCAGTCAGCCATCTGCCTGGGTTGTAATATAGGGAGAGGGAGAAAGTGAGAGGGAGAGGGAAGGAGGGAGAGTGAAAGACAAAAGGCAAGAGATAGGGAGAGCAAGGGAGAGAGATTTGTGTCCATTACACGTGGCCAGAATCTTCCACGGAGATGATATGAGAACTTAGTGAGGTGGCCACCTAACTACCACTGAGAGTCAACCACCACCCACTGGCATTTTTTTCTTTCATTGTCCCTCGATGATTGAGCACTGTAAAAGCAAGGCAGTATTGCGATTTCCAATGAGGTAAATGGAAAGATACTGTTTCGTTGATGATTTAGATGATGCGTGTCTTTTTAGACTGGGTGTACTGTATCTTCGAGAGGAAGTGTTAAAGAGGCATTTTACTTGTTTGTTTTTTAACTGACATTTAAAGCTGCAATATCTAACTTTTTGAGTGACCTGACCAAATTCACATAGAAATGATAGTTGTAGATCTGTCATTCTAATTGAAAGCAAGTCTAAGAAGCTGTAGCTCTATTCTATGTGCCCTATTTCTATGCTTCCTGTTCTTAAGTTTAGTGTTCGTCACATAAACTGAAATTAGGCAACCTATTAGATTTTTTTGCATGCAGGAAAGGCCTAACAATGTCTTTATATTGAACCTTTAAAAAAGGGTGCGTTTCCCAAATGTTCTAGATATTTCTCAGTAGTTCACCATTATCATTATTTTGCACATGCAGAGCTCACCTAATGGTGGGTCATTTAAATGATGTGTTTTGACAGGAAGTAATCACAGGCCCGCTGTTAGTATAGCTATGGGGCTTGTATGTGCTAAATAATTATAACTTGAGAACATTCACGGAATAGAAAGCCTTTTTAAATTTGAAATATATAATAAATATTTTTTCTCAGTAAAATGCTCTTTTAAATGAGTGTTTCTGGGCACACAGTATGTCCCAGTACTGTCGTAACAACACATGTATTACACGTGAATGTCTAGTGTCCTCAGTAACAGAAGAAGACATTTACTCACAAACCCATGTAATGCAATCTCAATGTTTTGTCTCCTCCGATTCCGCAAATACTTTCATAATTGAATGTTTAATCATCCTTAAAATCGAATGTTTACGTGTACGTTATGTTTACTGCAGTCATGAGTTCAATTTGCCATCCGATATGCCATATTAGGAAAGGAAATGTCAGCACTGTTGGCATCAGATTACTTCTGAACTTACATTTTTGCCCTGGTTTGTTATTATTTCTGAATAGGCCAGTGGGAGACTGAAATGGATGGAAAGGATATCGCCGACTGAGAAAACACTGCTTCTTATCACTACAGTAGCAGAGACACTTTCAACCATGCTTGAACCATGCTGAAACCACCACAAACAATAATGGCTGAGAATTGAGCACAAATTGAGCATATTTCTGGGACTTCTATATTCAGAGCCTGGGATTTCCCCGTAGACTTGTCTCCCCATGTATTCCAAAAGAATGCATTCATTCAGAAGCGTGGCAATGTTACTTACAGTGTTATCTACTGGGAGTATAGGTAAGGGCAACAACAGGAGAAGACAATTTGCACAATTTAGTATTAAATAAAGAAGAATTCAGATACAATAGGCTAATTGAAAAGTTGCGCAAGGGAGAGTAGGCGTGTGAATTTAGTTGAAAGCCATAGTTCAGTACATTCACCCTGTCGGAGTATGGCAATAACAGTGTCAAATTGCACCTTGTCCATCCTGTCCCAATGCCATTATTGTCTGTATAATTGTGACCATAAAGGCCATGATGTCCATTATATACTGTCAAAACAATGCCTTTATCAGGAACAACTTTTTTTTTAAATAACATGGCTGTCCATTTAAAGACTGTTATACACAGTCAATACCAGATGTGTAAGATGGTTTACTCTTCTATAAAAAAAAACGTTAAACTAATATAATATGTTTAATAATAATATGTCTAATAAAAATCACTACCACCACAAACGTGACATTTCCCACAATGCTTTTTATTTTTTTCCCCCCCATGAACAGTGATACTGATAGTGGGACATGATTTAAGCCTTCCATATTCCGCAGTGGCCGTTTTTACGATGCCATCCAGATGGTGAAGGGGACGAGCAGGGTGGGTACTGTGGTGAGCAGCGTTATGGAGCCCAGGTATAACACGGTGCCCGTTCCACACAGGGCTGTGAGGTAGGCGTTCATCCTGCTGCAGATGATCTTCCTCACTGTCAAACAGAACTGCAGGAGAGAGGATGAAACAAGAGTAAGTATCCTTTACAGATTATTTTAAATCCACAAGATGAATGAAAGCTTGTGAGTGTTTTAACACTCAAAATCTTATTAACGTTGAGTGAAAAAGAGGAGTGCTCTTTGCCTTTATCTTTGAAAGCCCTTGTCTTTGTTTGATTGAATTGGGGCCTCTGATATTCTAATGGTTAATCGTTATTGTCAATTTTATTTATTTATTCATCCACATCCATTTGTAACCATTGAGATGCAAATCTCCTTTTAAAGGAGCTCTGGCCAAGAGGCAAATACAATGAAGATACAGCAATTTATGAAACAGCATGACATGTGTTAATTTGACAGAACATTGTGATTCAACCATAAATACAGTACCTCTATTTAACTAGGCAAGTCAGTTAAGAACAAATTCTTATTTTCAATGACGGCCTAGGAACAGTGGGTTAACTGCCTTGGTCAGGGGCAGAACGACAGATGTTTACCTTGTCAGCTCGGGGATTTGATCTTGCAACCTTCCGGTTACTAGTCCAACGCTCTAACCACTAGGATAACTGCCGCTCATGCGTGGCTGTTTGGCTGCGGCTGTTTACCAAAACAGTGGAGGGGTAACCACGGCTGTTGCTTGAACCACAGTTTGCCCCTTTAATGTAGACTCAATTTAAATAACACATGCATTGTAATATAAATCAGTAGGTCCTAGTACCCCTGGATGGGTACCACTGTTACACAGTACTTTATTAAATAAAGGTTTAAAAAATGAGGGTCTTTTAATGCATTAACACTAGATGGTGCTGCTCACCAGTGCACTACAGTCCAACTCAACAAGTCTGTGACTTGTCCCAATTCTCCACACTTCTCACAAAGCGTGCACTTTCACACTTCCTCTCATGGATTCAACCAAGGTTAGTAACTACCTACTTGCACCAATCAGATGCTTTTGAGTCCATGACGGAGAGTGTGCAAGTGCACACTTATGGAGAAGGGTAGAGAATCAGCCTTTGAGTGCACCTTTCATTGGCCTAAAAGCAATCTATCCACCTGACCTTTTCAGAGAAATGTACACCCTTTCAACTGCTCTCATCTTGCAGTACTTTGCATCAGTGTGCAGTATTCCCACATTGATTGGCTATCGTCTGTGCTAGGGGTGACCACAGCATGTCTAGACTAGACGTTGGTACCAGCACGCCTGTGTCGTGTTCAGAAACAAATGCCATGATTAGAGCTTACCCGATTCCTTACTTGCATGCCAGAGAGGTTGCATGTCTGTTCTACCCAATATATTTCTGTGTGTTCCACAACACTGTGCCCTGCTGAACTCAGACCAGGGCCCGTATTCCTAAGAGTGACTAGGTGTGCTGATCTATTACCAGCTAGCTTTGACTTTTAGATTATAATGCATGGATAGTAGGGATCTAATTATAGAGTAGAACTTCTAGTCTGATATGCCTTATAAATATGGGGCCTGATGACACTCACTCATTTTATGCTCTCGAGATTTTGAGGAGCTTGTCCATGAATCATGATAATTTGAACCGGGCGTTTTACTGCAGGGCTGGAACAACTGAGCCAACTGCCATCATCTGAACTAAATTTCTAAATTACTCCTAAGTAGGCCGATATATACAAGAGACGTTGTAAATCCATTCTCGAAAACAAAGGAGTTGAGCAACTAAGCCGCTATTTGACCATAGTTTCCCCACATAATCAGTCGACGTCAGCGTGAAACAGCACTTTAACTTGGAAGACCAAATCATAACTGACGGTTGAAGAAAGGTTTCATCCTAATCATTTCCCTTATATGTATGTTTCCGCTTAATAACTTTGGCAGGTGACTGAGGTCAACTTCACGACAACACTTTATTATCCCGTAATCTGTGTCCGTTCCATCAAATTCATTGAAATACTTGCCATATTTCCCGCGCAACCCACGTGCTCAAACTCTTTTCTTTCAGAAAATATCTCTCCCGTGTGACCTTTTTGAGCCTATGACATAGGTGACTGGATAAATAGAGGCACTTTTGTGGCTACAATCACATGTACCAAAAGGGGCATTTCCGAAAAGGCTGGAGAGACTATATGCTCTGTGCTAAAGCTGATTCCTTCCAATAAATGTTTAGTGTGTAGCCTAACGCTCTAACAGCAAAGCTATGTACTAATGCAAGTCATTGAGCAATACGTTTATGTAGTTTTTGCTTCCCCGGCGTATTTATCGGCAGTGATTCACTTTAATATGTCTCAGTAGGTTCTTCACTCAATAATATATAAATAGTGTTACAAAACTTTGTCTGACCGTAATTTGAACCAGCAATAACTCTTGACTTGCCGGGTTAAATTTGAAAAAAACTCTTCCCGCAATTGGTTCATTGCCCTGAGCATTATGTAACACCAAGTGTACTATTGGCTCATGGTTCACAATGTTATTCCTACAGTCTCAACTAAAGCATTGTTTTCTTAACATCTCCTTCAGTACCCCCAGCCATTCCACTGATCTAATCCAGTACTCGTCTCGCACACAACTATAATAGGGCTTGATGATTGACAGGGTGAATCAGGCGTGCTAAAACTGGGATAGGTCAAATCAGTGGACTGACAGTTGAGGGGAGGTTTGGTAAACCCTATCGTCTAAATTTGACTGCCTCCTTTACTTAATATCAAGACAGTGCCCTGGAGGGGGGTCACGTGATGGCTTCCACTCTGAGAAGTTTGCAGTGACTGATCTTAGTCGCCCGGGAAATCACCATCGATATTCCGATCACATGCTACCCCCAAAACGTGTAAGAACAGTGTGCTCTGAAAAAGGAGAACCCCATACTCCACCTGGTAGGTCTGGTAGCTGATGGCCATGCCATAGCGGCAGTACATGACGTAGTGTTCACAGTTGTACCACAGCAAACTGTAGGTCATGGAGCCCATGAGCTTCTCTGCCCTCCTGGCCACCTCGTCCCCCTCCAGGGGGGGCTGGCTGCACAGCTTGTCCATGTGGTTGACAAGGATCTCCGAGCCATAGGCAAAATCCGCCAACGAGTCCACCCTGACGCTCGCCGACTTGGCGATCACCCCTAGAATCAGCCGGTTGTTGGTCACCATCTTGCTGATGGCAGCCTTGTTCTTGGTGAATACCGGAAGGATGTCCGGGATGAAGTGGGCCACCCGGTTGTTGCCCAGGTAGATGCCGAAATGGGTGAAGAGAGTTCTAGGAACTTCCAAAAGGTCGCCACGTTTGTACAAGGACAGGTCATACTTAGAGTCTTTGTCCTTGTCCTCTTCATCCACTTTGGAAGCAATGAAGAAGAGGCTGAGGAGTTGGAGGAAGGTAATCATGGTGGCAGAACTATATCCAACGGTTCGACACCTGGCCGTTTTATCGGGGCTAAGGGTCTGGGAGGAGCAAAGTGCGTGGGATTAGAGGTTTCGCAACTTTGCAGTGCAATTTCGACAGAAATAATAAAGGAGCTTTCTGCTAATCGTGTGGTTTTGAGGGCGGCTTAATTTCACAACCGAGGGTTTACTCGGGGGAAGTGTTCCGGCTATGTGGCTGTCAATGGCAAATCAGAAAAACAAATCCCCAGTTTAGAAGGTCATAAATATTTTCTAGCCTGAATAAACAGTCAGGTTGAGCTGTACAATGCTGACTCACTCTTGATATGTCTGGAACTGTGAATATGGTACAGTAGAAAGAAAGTAATAAAGCATAGTCATTACTAAGAAATACTACCCAGATACTGTGTTTATTTTATGAGTGTGGCTCTTTATATGATATCTACTTTATATGATTAAGTATTTGGGTTTGGAAATACTATGGGGATGTATTGGGGATTTTATGCGGCCAATATTCCATCAATAACATGATCATTTGAAAAAGCTGCGGGTGGTATTGACAGAGATGCAATGTGAGTATTAAGATGCACTGTGATTGCATGTACCTAACTGTATTGAAAAATACAGTAAATTATTTAAATTGTTCTTGAAACCAGACCAAAACAAACCAAATGCTGGCTTCCAATATCTTTATTAACATTTCTTATATTTACAATGTATTTGATGGAAAACAAAATGATTTGCTCTCAAAACACATTCGTAAAAGTACTGTATTAATCAGCGTAGTACTCTTAGAGTTTCAAACTGAATGTATCTAGATTTTAAAAAATATACAAGAGTATCGTTATTGAAGACATGAAATTATTTACAGATTAGACGACATTGACTTACACAGTAAGATTAAAAAGTAGAAAATGTACCTTGGCCAATCTTTTGGGGGGGAAATAGGGATGATACTTCGGTCACAGAGGGGATCATATGGCCTTTATAAAGGCTTTATAATGCCTTAATGGCCTACATTCAATACAGTAAGTGTTGACATGAACACTCAAATGTAAATTGCTAGGCCTACAACCACATTGCCCTCTGTTTTCCTTTGGCTGGCCAGTATCAAATCAAAAGTCAAGTATCAAATCAAAAGTAGCTCTTGCTGTAACAATGGCCTATTATATGATATGCCACTTTAGGCCTATACCAAAGGCGTATGAGTTGGGAGGTGCCAAGTAATGTCACCACAAGGACCAATGAAAAGACACGATCCTAAATAGCTTCCATTGAAATGTCCATCGGAGTGTTTGAAGGTTTGAACTTTGGCCTCTCAGCCGGCCATCCACAGAGTGAAGGAGATGAGGGTTGTGGGTAATGTAGTTGAAGGTGCGAGGCCAAAGCAGACGATGTAGATCATTCCCAGGAGAACGCTGAGAAAGACACTCCTCTGGTCTTGGATGATTGATTTCAGACACTCACAAAACTGCATAGAAAGGAGATAAATAATTCAATTAATAAACATGTATGTATAGGACTTTTATGAGCAATTCATTTCAGGCAAATTCAATTTTTTTATGTTACAAGTCTAAACTTTTATGAAATATGGAAGAAAAGAGAGAAGACCTTGCATGAAACAACACCAAAACAACAAACCAAAGCCCAAATATATGTATTTTCCGGTAACACTGAATAAAACACAATGTTTCTGAATATAGTTGCCTATTATAGCATAATGGCATAATGTAATGTCAAATGGAGATGCATTATCATGAATATAAATAGAAAATATGGGATTGGAAATTTCAAAGGTTGATGATGCTGTTCCCAATAAGTAATACAACCAGGTCTAACCTAAATCAACAATTCAATACATTTGTAATAATATTAATGGAAATGCAAATCTCTGAAAACATTATCTATGCCATAATCTAAAGATAGCTGTCCTCACTGGGATACAGGTTATGCACAGGCAAAATATTTTAAGAAGACACTACATTTATCTCCTGTAGCGTAAAAGGGCCAGACTTATGCACAACGTAATTGTGAAAATGAAATAAATAAATGAAATAAATGCAAGGAAAATGAATGACCATTTCCGTTTGCTGACTTTTCGCTGAACCGTATCTGCAGTATGTAACAAAATGTTCACAGTTATTCCATAGTAAACTGTAAGGGATGGCGCCGACGAGTTGTTCTGCCCTCTCTGCAACCTCTTCATTTGGGAACGGTTGTTGCGCCTTGCATTTTCTATCCATATGATTCACCAATATGTTTGAGCCATACACAAAGTCCTCCAAAGTGTCCACGCGCACCGTGGCACACTTGTACAAGCAACCCATGATGAGTCTCTTATTTGTGATAACTGTTTTGATGATCATCGTATCGTTGGTTAGCACGGGCATGATATCCGGGATCAGGTGAGCGACTTTGTTGTCACCCAAGTAGATACCGAAGTGCGTGAACAAAGTTCTCGGCACCTCCAAAAGGTCCCCTCTCTGGAGAGACAACGGCGCGTGACTGTGCATCGTGCGCTCTTTGCATCCCGCCTCATTGCGTTTCCTATCCGTCCATTTAAACTCGAAAAGTTTGAAGTTGGAGAGAAGGGATAGCTTCTCGACGAGAAATGTCAACGAGTCGAGCATGTTGAAAGTTCCTGTCCAAAGTTTTCTGAGAGTTGTCTGGAAGTGGGTTTATATGGTAAGTGCACTAGGAGGGGACAGTGCAGCTCGAAGGTAAACCCCGAAGACACGATTGGCCACAAAGGACATTGCTATGGTATTTTTGGCACGTATGTCTTTTTTCTTTAGTCTACATAATTTGGCATATTGTTTACTATACTTTTAATAATTTGTTTACGCTGAAGATGTACATTGATTTGCGTAATTTAAATTCACAACCATTACATTTGTAGGATATACAAATTATAATTACAGGCTCATTGGAATCATATCAACCTACTTTGGAGCCTTTGTTATGGACTCAGGACCTCAAGTTAATGTACATTTTCAATGATAACATGATAAGCCACTAGTTTTGGGGTTGAGGGGAAACGTTGGAGTAAGAGTGAAGGCAGACCGAATATTAGACCGAAAAAATTATGACCTTGTGCCCAGAATCTTGAAGTTTTTTCCCCTTTATTATTGTATTATATACAGTAGGCCCAATGGGACAATCAATACAACATTATGAAGAGCACCTTGTCTGGCCTAATAGGCCTATACTGTCTTTTAATCTAATCTACCTCAGGGATCTTTACAGTTGTTGTATTCTAAGTAAACTGACCTTGTCTGCCAAGCATTGTGCTACTTTTGGAGCAAGCCCTTTGTTTTTTTGCTTTTTTTTTTGGGGGGGGTACCCCATTTTCTCCGCCCCATCACTGCAGCTCCCATATGGATTCCAGAGAGGTGAAGGTCGAGAGCTATAGCAAGCCATTTTTAACTCATTTACAGTATCTCCCGATACAGTATCCCCAACATGTTAGCCTCTCCCATCCCATTCATTGCCAATGACCCGGAGTAAAATGGTTGACTTTTGTTTGTACTGTAGTTGGTCTTGGTTTGTGAAATGTGAGATTCTCTAATTAGGCTATTTAGCTGATTGCTTTGCGGACCGTAGGCTTTTGGCCTGCTTTGCTGACTCATAGTGGCGGGTCTGTTAGGACTATCTCCAATCCAGGATCATTTAGCGTGAATATAAATATTGTATTCAGTGATCCAATTTAGCTACCTGACACTGGCATATGATAACAAAGTGGCATTCCATAGACCAGCAGATTACTTGATAAAATCCTACTGGCTCCAATTTCACGTTCATCGTTTGGACATGAATAGCTCCTTTGGTGAAAGGAGTTCAACTCATTTGATATGTCTTTCAATATATACCAACCTGAATACATGGCTGTTCATTTCAGAGTATAGCAAAATAAGTGTGTGACCTATAACGCCTCAGGTTTTCAAGGTTAACTGGAATCTGGATGGATACAACTACGTCAAGTGTTTATTAAAAACTTGTGCCCCTTGACCCCAAGAAACGGAACATCAAGTACAAACATCAAGCATTCCCTGTTAACATGTATAATATGTTAGTGTAAATGGGTCCATTCCTTAGCTAGCTAACTACCTAAAGAATGAGGCGATGGTAGCTGAAGTTGAACAGGAAAACTGGGTTTTATTGCCTTCAAATTAGAGGCTAACAGAGTTTTAAGATGGCTGCTTTGGGGGGCTGTCGCTGTCAGTCCATATTCGGTCTGCCTTCACTCTTACTCCAACGACTCCCCTCAACCCCAAAACTAGTGGCTTATCATGTTATCATTGAAAATGTACATTAACTTGAGGTCCTGAGTCCATAACAAAGGCTCCAAAGTAGGTTGATGTTTGAAAATACAGGATTTGCTGTTCAGTGTCTGTGTTTATCTAAGTCTGGACAGATTAAAGGCTCCAAAGTGGGTCGATGTTGTATAATTCAGAAGTCAACAAAGATGGAGTCGAAACGTCTTGCATGAACTTCTAACCGTCCTCTTATCAACCAAAATATTTGGGGTTAAAAGTTGTTGTCTGACCGCCATTGACCTTTACAAGACTGCAGATGTGAAGTGGTCTTGTTGGGGTCAGAAAAGGGTTCTGTTGGGGTCATATCCAGGGCAAGTCAAGAGCATGTTGACATCAAACTCCCCTCAACCCTAACTGACTGGTGTCTTAAGATGTCCAATCCAACAGGATTTGCAGTTCAGCGCTTGTCTAAGTCTGGACAGATGATCAGATCTTGACAGTGCCTGGAGAAGTGACAGATAGCCTAGCGATCCTAACAGAACCTGTTTAAATGCACCCAACTCCTGTTAGAAAGTAATGTGACATTTTGTAACGGTAAAAATGAGAGTCCATGTGCCTCATTTATAAAACGTTCTGGTGCACAGATTTGATCGTAAATTGTGCTAATACGGAACGTGAGCTGGGCTTAGACCGTTGTGAGACAGGTTAGTTTTACCCTACTGATGATGTGTTGTTGTAATAGTAATCCTGTCACACCCTGATCTGTTTCACCTGTCCTTGTGCTTGTTTCCACCCCCTCCAGGTGTCAACCATCTTCCCCATTATCCCCTGGGTATTTATACCTGTGTTTTCTGTCTGTCTGTGCCAGTTCGTCTTGTATTGTCAAGTCAACCAGCGTGTTACGCCATGCTCCTGCTTTTTTTTCCTCTGTTTTTTTTTGCTAGTCCTCCCGGTTTTGACCCTTGCCTGCCTTGACTCTGAACCAGCCTACCTGACCATACTGCCTGCCCTAACCTCGAGCCTGCCTGCCACTCTGTACATCCTGGACTCTGACCTTGTTATTATATTTTGCCTGTCCACGACCATTCTCTTGCCTGCCCCTCGGATTACAATAAATATCAGAGACTCGAACCATCTGCCTCCCATGTCTGCATCTGGGTCTTGCCCTGTGCCCTTATAGTACGAACTGGCCATGACAGACCCAGCAGACTTGGACCATCTCCGCCACGCTGTCTCCCTGCTCCCCGAGAACCCTGCTTACCTCCTCCGGAGCGATATTTTGGGGATCCTGGAACCTGCCGGGGTTTACTTTCTCAGTGCTCCCTTATTTTTGAGCTACAGCCATCTTTGTTCCCTTCGGACCGGTCAAAGATAGCATATATTATTACGCTAATGTTGGGAAGGGTGCTGGGTGACGGAATTTTGGGAGCAACAATCTGCCATTTGTCGTCATCTGGAAGATTTCATGGCAGAGGTGAGGAAGGTGTTAGATTCTCCGGTATCCGGGAGAGAGGTGACCTGCAAACTACTTGAATTACGTGAACACTCCCGTAGTGTGGCAGACTACGCAGTAGATTTTCCCACGTTGGCCGCTGAGAGTGTCAGGAATCCGGAGTCCCTATTCGATACCTTCCTTCCACAGACTTTCAGAGGGAATAAAAGACGAGCAGCTCGGGAGTTACCGCTTGGCCTTGATTCCCTTATCGCCCTTACTCTTAGGATTGATGGCCGTCTACGGGAACGCAGGAGTGAGAGGAGGTCTGGTCTTGGGCACACTTGTTCATCCGCTGCTGCTCATTCATTTCCAAAGGAATTCGGAAGTCCCCGGAGGCTGTATTTCCGAGAAGACCCGAAGCCACCCGAGATCCCTCGAGAATCATCAGCGACGGGTGAGTCAGATACACCGGAACCTATGCAACTGGGCAGAGCTAGATTATCACCTAGGGAACATTCACATAGGCTAAGTTCCAACAGTTGTCTGTACTGTGGGGCTGTGGGACATTATATAGCTACCTGCCCGGTTAAAAGACCTATTTCTTTAGTAGGTACAAGTACTCGGGTGAGGCAGACTGGGAATCCTCTAATTTCCATCAACTGCACTCCCTTTTTTGTGAAACTGCTGTGGGGAAACCAGTCTCTCCGGGTGCTCATTGACTCTGGGGCAGATGAGAGTTTTATGGACGCTACCCTATTTTCTGAATTAGGTAACCCCACTCAACTCCACTCTGTTCCCATGGACGCTAGAGCACTGGACGGCCGCTCCATTGGTAGAGTTACCCACAGCACTGTTCCTGTTAACCTGCGGGTTTCAGGAAATCACAGTGAAGCTATACAGCTTCTCCTCACCCCCCCCCCTCCCATGTTCGTGTTTTGGGATTTTCTTGGCTCCAAAAATACAACCCCGTTAATGACTGGACCACGAGCTCAATCCTAGGTTGGAGTCCGTTCTGCCATTCCCTTTGCCTCAAAGCAGCGCAGCCTTCCCAAGACAGCCTCCCCAGGGCTTAAGTCAATCCTCGGATTTCTCTGCCATCCCCGCAGAGTACCTTGACCTCCTGGAGGTCTTCAGCAAGGCATGGGCTACTTGTCTTCCCCTGCATCGTCCCTACGATTGTGCCATTGACCTTCATCCAGGCACCACACCACCTCGGGGTCGGCTATATTCCCTATCATGCCCAAAGTCCAAGGCCATGGAGGAGTATATTGAGGACCCTCTGGCTGCTAGAGACATCCGTCCTTCTGCATCCCCTGCCGGCGCCGTTTTTTTCTTTGTGGAAAAGGACAAGACTCTGTGTCCGTGCATTGGCTACCAGGGCCTTAATGACATAACGATCAAGAATCGTTACCCCCCTACCACTCCTCTCCTCAGCTTTCGAACCTCTCAAGGGGGCTACCATCATCTCCAAGCTGGACCTTCAGAATACCTACCACCTGGTTCGGATACGCAAAGTGGATGAGTGGAAGACAGCCTTCAAGACTGCCAGTGGACATTATGAGTACCTGATCATGCCGTTTGGACTCACCAACGCTCCCTTCCAGGCCCTGGTAAACAATGTGCTCCGGGACATGTTAAATCATTTTGTGTTCGTCTATCTCGATGACGTCCTGTTTCTTCCCCCATCCTGCCCAAGAATACGTAATCCATGTTCGACAAGTCCTTCAGCGCCTCCTGGAGAATCAGATATTTGTGAAAGCGGAGAAATGCCAGTTCCACCTTTCCACCCTCTCGTTTCTGGGATATGTCATCGCTGAAGAAAATGTCCAGATGGACATGCAAGAGGAAGGCCGTAGTATCATATAGGAGTTTAGGTGCAATTTAGATTTTGGACACCAGATGGCAGCAGTGTGTGTGCAGAGACAAATCAAATCAAATCAAATTTTATTTCAAATCAAATCAAATCAAATTTTATTTGTCACATACACATGGTTAGCAGATGTTAATGCGAGTGTAGCGAAATGCTTGTGCTTCTAGTTCCGACAATGCAGTAATAACGAGCAAGTAATCTAACTAACAATTCCAAAAAAACTACTGTCTTATACACAGTGTAAGGGGATAAAGAATATGTACATAAGGATATATGAATGAGTGATGGTACAGAGCAGCATAGGCAAGATACAGTAGATGATATCGAGTACAGTATATACATATGAGATAAGTATGTAAACCAAGTGGCATAGTTAAAGTGGCTAGTGATACATGTATTACATAAGGATGCAGTCGATGATATAGAGTACAGTATCAACGTATGCATATGAGATGAACAATGTAGGGTAAGTAACATTATATAAGGTAGCATTGTTTAAAGTGGCTAGTGATATATTTACATCATTTCCCATCAATTCCCATGATTAAAGTGGCTGGAGTAGAGTCAGTGTCATTGACAGTGTGTTGGCAGTAGCCACTCAATGTTAGTGGTGGCTGTTTAACAGTCTGATGGCCAGCAGGGGTTCAAACTGTAGAACCCAGTTCCTACATTTTAATATAAAAATAAAACAAAACTATGCTATATTTTATCTCTGTGACCCTCAGGATGACAAATCAGAGCATGATTGCTGAATGTAAGTACATTATTTAGAGGTGAATGTATCACACCAGTTGCCATAAGTTGTATGTTGTGCACACTTCTCAAACAAAAGCATGGTATTTTTTTCACCGTAATAACATGCTGTAAATTGAACAGTGCAGTTATATTAACATGAATTTAAGCTTTCTGCTTATGTAAGACATGTCTATGTCTTGGAAAGTTTGCCGTTACTTACAAAGTCATTCTAGTCACATTAGCGAACGTTCACGGCATAGGAACAGGGACACCGATCCCGTAGATCCTTGAGATAGCTGTAACGATGTGCGGAGAGGGAGTACACGTGACAATAGCAGATAAAATATCAAATGTGGGCCTCCTGTGGTGGGCCGGGCTCAGTGCACGCTAACCAAGGTTGCCAGGTGCACGGTGTTTCCTCCGACACATTGGTGCGGATGGCTTCCGGGTTGGATGCGCGCTGTGTTAAGAAGCAGTGTGGTTTGGTTGGGTTGGGTATCGGAGGACGCATGACTTTCGACCTTCGTCTCTCCCGAGCCCATACGGGAGTTGTAGCGATGAGACAAGATAGTAGCTACTAACAATTGGATACCACAAAATTGGGGAGAAAAAGGGGGGAAAATTCAACAACAACAAAAATAGTAAATGTGCCTAGTCTGGTCTAGCCAAAAGCTTGCAGATACTGTGCGTCTACAATAGCCTACATGATGAGATTATTATGGATAAGAGCAATAATATTTGTATTTACAAAACGGCAGTCAAGCATCATGTCACCAGAATAAGACCCTCAACAATTATTGGAAAGGAGCATCAAGCTCAACACCGTGCACGTTCACAACCCTGTGACGTTTATCATAATTGATTTCATCTGTAAACTAATAAACTACATGTGTTCCCGAGTCGTAGTGGGAGGACCACACACCATGTCATCATGTGACTCCAAGTTGACTTCGATATGTTGGTTATTGTATCAATATTTGTGCATAAAGGAGTTTCCACCACCATTTCTTGCATAATTAATTTTATCATCACAAAAAGATCCCACCATGTCGAACAAACAAATACTGTAAGCATTTATACAATTGTACCGAAACTTCCTGTTTCCATCACAGCTGTCATGTGACTTTACCTGCATAAAAACTCTAGATGGAAACGTGGTTGGAGTGATTCATAAATCTTGAAGTTTACATTAAATTATGCCGTTTACATAGATTTTGCATGACATTTTGTGATTTACAAATGAAATATAGGCCTACTTATTTTTGAACAACAACTGTATTAATGGGGGTATATATTATTATATAAACCAAATGTCATATTTTAAGAAATTACCATATGCAGAATGTGGTATAAAAATGAAGAACATTATGATAACCAAATGTCAACCAGCGCTCTCATGTCCCACTTTTGGTGGTAATACCACATTCAGCTGAATGAGCTTACGGTCCGTGACCATAAATTGAACTCCTGGGTGGCATTAAAACAAACCTTTGGCCTCTTCCCACTCAGAGATTTACACCCCAGTCAAATGGCCAGTTATAGTTATAGCAGCCACCACTGGGGGACTTTTAACAAGGGTCCTGAAAGGTAATTCCATGAAGGCCACCAATAGTCAGTGTCGGCTTTGTTCTTGACTTCATAAACTTGAGATTATTACTGAGAGAAGCATGTTGGCTAGGTGAGAGTCACGAGTTTGAGGATAACTCAAAAACTGCTCGTTATGCATATTGCTTTCTTCTGACTGAACTGTCAGTGATATACACTGTATAACTCATTGAACCATTTAGGGTTGCAAAGGCGAATACGGGTGAATCTTAACTTCCACTTAAAGCTGGAATCCTTGGCGGTCAAACTGCCAGGTCCGTTTGCGATGCAACAACAAAGAAGTCACTGCAAATCCCCTCTGACGTCATTGCACTTGTGATAGGAGAGCGCAATATGCACTGCACATGTTTTGTTATATGCTGCGTGAAACCCCTCAATTCGTCAACAAAAACAAAAACAGTGGTGGGGCAGCCAGTGGCGCTCTTTCCCCCTACTGCGGATTCTATCTTTAAGCAGAATTTCCACTTGGTCATGCTTTGATGTCAATGGGAGACTAAATAAACATTTGACTGAAGTTGAAGTTAGGATTTTCCCCATACTGAGACTTGAAATTCTTAGACTAACTGACTTAACAGCTAACTGCACTGTATATGCAATAAAAAATTTGAACACAGCTATCTCTTAGTGTTGAAGCCAATGTAATGAGAGGCTTTGATGCTGTCGGCCGCCATATTGGTATTCCCAGAAGGAGCAGTCCCCCATAGGAATTAAGGGAATTCGACATGACAAAATTACATGTATTTTAGTATTTCTTAATCGTAATGAGGACAGCAGCATTAGTACTTTTTATGTTCCATTTTGATTTTTAGTTTATATAATCTAATTCAAAAGTATTTATTAAGGTGTCTGTAAAAGAATATAATTCGCAAAAAAACAAATGTAGACCTTAATAAATACATTTTTATAGCTTCTCCCCCCCCAAAAAAATTCAGTGACGGCGTACCACCAAACTGGCAGCGCGGTGGTATTAATACAGCGGCGCTGAGAGTCATCCACGTTTTATAAACACCAGTGGGTGCAGCAGACTAGATACAGAACTGGAAAAAGGCAGATTGCAGGTTCAAATGTCCATGCAGTTACCTCAGTGTAGCTAACTGATAAACAAGAGGAGGTGTTCTTGTTTTCTCATGGTAAATGCAATACGTGATTGAAAACTCTCCAACACAAATTCCTCTCAACAGACAGTCACACCAACATAGGACAGAGCATCCAAGCCCTATCTTATCAGTTGGTCCCAAGTATTTCTTCCTGGCACTTGCGAGAGTCCGGGAGCATTAGGAAACTATTTCCATCTGGCGTCTTTCTCCAGTCTCAAGGAGGAGGAAGAGGGGAGTTCAGCGAAAGTTCGTGGAGAGTTTTTTTTAGGTTTGATGGGCCCAACAGTTCACTCCCAGGTCAGCAAGGCCTTATCTGTCTGGGTGCCTGGGTTTCGTATGTTGTTTCCCAAAGTAAAAGTGGGTTACGGAGAGGTAGCCAAGGTGTGATTTTTTTCTTTCTTTCTCACCAATGTCAACAGCGGGGGCTACAGATGTAGCTTCATGAGCCACTAGGTATCGTTATGACTCCTCCAACTGTTTGCTTTGGCGTGGAAAGCAAAAAAAGAACTGAAAGAAGATGTTGGACACCCTTGCCAGAAATGTAGCCTAGCTACCAGTAAATAAGATACAACTAGCATTGTGTTTATGGTGGTGTGCATGGTGATGCATGGGTGTCCAATACAAGACAGTAGGCTATTATGAGTGTCAGTTACGTTTCATTTACAGCATATTATATATAGATCCATCAATGAAGACCCTGGTGGAAATAAGAAAATACCGGAGCACTGCCTGGGTGAAAATGTATAGACCTATTTGTATGCACCTATTTGTATGCACCTATTGAATGCATTCAGATGGCACTGCCCAGAGCAGTGTACCACTACTGCCCAGTCAGAGATCCCAATTCTTCAGATTTCTCAACCGCCCCCGAATGCTTGAAATCTGTTGGACGACAGCGTAGAGGGGTGTCGGGCATTTTTGCTGGGATTGAACTCCTGGCCTTAATAGCCTATATGAAGCTAATGCCTCACATCTCATGCCCAACCTATCAAGAACTCTGACCTCAATTCAATCAAACTCTCGTTCTGGGATTATTATTATTTTTGCCTGTGGTCTTACGTGAGCGCCACTACATTGACATTGCATTCCTAGTCGTCTTTATTGAAGTCTAGTTGGGCATCTCAGTACAATTGCTGAATCGTATTGTAACAAACAGCGACAGGGCAATGTCCCTTGCGGGTCTCGAACCCCTGGTCTCCCAGATTCGAAAGCCTACCTAAGGCAAGGGTCTTGACACTGCGCTTCATTATACCAAGTCCTCCACATGAACACAACTCTCCGATGACCTCACGGACAGCATCCCACTTCTGACACCAGTGTAGCGAACGGTGATAGTGAAACCCCCTTTTGCGGGTCTTTTGCCACGCCAGGGTCATGGGTTCAGTTCCTGCTGGGGCACCCATACGAAAATGTATGGAGGCACTACTGCAAGTCACTTTAGATAAGAGTGTCTGCTAAATGACATACTTCTGGAGATCATAACCAGGCTGTTTCGGCTAGGGTCAAGGCTGATAATCTGTGTCGGGCGACTGAAAAAACAATAACCTAGAACGCCCTGATGGTTCCTATTCAGTAGTAGGACTTTATTAAACAAACAGGAAATATTGTCTCTTCCATGGCCTCAAAATAAACCAAGACTCTCCAAGTCTTGGGACATATGAGGACACTGATATGTTGTTTATAGTCTCATTGCCAGAAACAAATGGCCATCTGTTTCCATCCTCCAGAAGTTCCTTAAAAATAGAAAACATACCAGATACCACAGCCAATTAGGCGCAAAGTTGCCCATTGGAAGCCTTGTTTTTATTCATAGGCTTTGTGGCTAATAATGTGTGCAGTGTTGGAGCTACACAGTACACACAATGTGTAGCTTCAGTGTTAGATTCAGGGCTAACAATGTGTGTAGCTAGGAACAACTCTCTTCCCAGGAGGACCACAATGAAAAGGACTGTCACGGCATTTTTTTGTAATGGTGGTTCATGTAATTGATTACAGACCGATTTATTGATTTTGGACAATGAAATGTGTCATAGCTTTCACATCCTGACTCATTGTAAAACTTGATGTGTCAGTACGTCTGGAAAAACTCAGGAGGTTTAAAGCCACTTTAGGACAACAACTGGCTTCCGTGATGTTTATTCTTTTAGACAGGACAGGAGATGCATGCGTATTCCTGAATATAAATACTGAATATTCTCTTGTAATATATCCAGGGGGATAAATGCTTTACCAATTTTCCACAACAAACAAGTATTTGTATTTTCAAAAGGAATTATAATTTAATCAATGTGTAGGGTATATACATTGAAATACAGTAAAGTCCCAAATGATTGGCACCCTTGATCAATGACTGTATATATGACTGGACAAAGCCGTCGATCACCTGACACCATTCCTTCCTATGTGAAGACTCAATAGCGCATTGAAGCCGGTTAAACTGCCGTCTCAGGTCGGAACAGTTTGTGCTGCAGGCTGAGATTAGCAACAAAATGATCATTAAAACTTGTTCTGTGTGCGATTTAAAAAATAATTGGTGGAAGGACATACATCTGGTGTATTAGAAACAAATGTTGGTACCATGATTGTCTTCGAAAAAATGGTCTTTATTTATATGAAGATTGACCCCGAAGACTTTTCCCATTCACTAAAATGGGGGATCCTGTTTTCAGCTAACATTGCCGGCAGTACCGAGGTCAGCCTTGAACTACCATGGCTTCAATGAGAGGGTGCAGTCGTTCTCCCCTGCCCTTTATAAAGATTAGCAAAAAAAGACTGTATCAAATAAATAATATACAGAGCTACAGTAGCAGTCAAAAGTTTGGACACACCTACTCATTCAAGGGTTTTCCTTTATTTGTACTATTTTCTACATTGCAGAATAAGAGTGGTCATCAAGACAAAGAAATAACACATTTGTAATCTATACCGCATGCTATGATAGAAAAAACCCCAGTGTTCGTTGTTTGCAGTTCGTTGTAGCTGTTGCATGGAAGTCAGGCGCAGGAGAGCAGAGATGAGTGAACAACGCACTTTACTTAAGAAATAGCACACAGTAACAATACCAATGTGCGAACAATAATGGTTGCCACAAAGCACGGGTGAAAACAGCACCCGGAAAAACACACCCGTGAACTTACCGACCTGAACAACAAACAATCACACACAAAGACATGGGGGAAACAGAGGGTTAAATACATGACCAGTAATTGGGAAATGACAACAAAATGAAAAGTGGATCGGCGATGGCTAGAAGACCGGCGATGGCTAGAAGACCGGCGATGGCTAGAAGACCGGCGATGGCTAGAAGACCGGCGATGGCTAGAAGACCGGCGATGGCTAGAAGACCGGCGATGTCGACCGCCGAGCGCCGCCCGAACAAGGAGAGGAACCGACTTCGGCGGAAGTCGTGACAGTAGTAACTTCTTTGTTGTTGTAGTAGCAAACAGATGTGGCTCTTTCACCATTAAGGCTTTCACATTTAAACTAATACAATTGCTCATAAAAAATAGATTTTGTTAAACAAGTAACATTTGGAATCATGTAGGAACCCCAAAAAAGGTTAAACAAATCAAAATATATTTATTTGAGATTCTTCAAAGTAGCCTACCATTGCCTTCATGACAGCTTTGCACACACTTGGCATCCTCTCAACCAGCTTCATGAGGTAATCACCTGGAATGCATTTCAATTAAACTAATACAATTGTTCAGAAAAATTGATTTTGTTAAACAAGTCATATTTTTTCTCTTAAAAAGATAGGGGTCAAAATAATTTGTCTCTCCTGTTTTCAATATCTTGCAATGCCTCACCTTCCGAGGATAACGGCACTGATCTTTTTTCTCAAATATTTTAGGGAATCTTAGACCAGTCCTCCATACAGAATATTTCCAGATGCTTGATATCCTTCATTTGCACTGATGACCTGCCCTCTTCAATTCAAACCACAGGTTTTCAATGGGGTCCAAGTCCGGAGACTGAGATGGCCTTTGCAAAATGTTGATTTTTGTGGTCAATTAACTATTTTAGAAAAAGGTATTATTGCAAGGTATTGAAAACAGGGGTGCCAATAATTTTAACCCCTATCTTTTTGAGAGAGAAGCATGTTACTTGTTTAAAAAATCTATTTATCTGAGCAATTGTATTAGTATATAATAATTTTATTTTCCAAAAGTGTTGAGCATGCAATATAGCTCTATTTGTGTTATTTATTTTATAGTCTTTTTTGCTCATCTTTATCAGGAGTTCCAATCATTTTGGTCCTGACTGTAGCTCACCTTAACTGTGAAACAAAAGTAACCTCTTATCGTTTCGCTCTCTTACCAGTAGGCATGCTTTAACGACAACTCACTGACGTCAAAAAAAAGCCCACTTGAAACATACGGCATTGTCCCTGTGACTTTCGAGTGGGGACATTTGCATGCAATGTACGTAGGCAGGTCTTTTTGGGGCGCTACAGCAATGGAAGTAGCCTCCATTCCAACTGTTCTCTAAACTATTTTTCCCTTACGTGCTCTGCTAGGCTCCAATTCAAATCACAAAGTCCCAATAGCCTAATTGTTGGTGTGACAGCGTCTCGAGAATACAAAATAAAGCTTTTAAGAGCTTTAAAAAATAAAAAGCTGCATTGTTTTTTTGCGCAACATCAACACATGGAAACGTGTTTGCCCAACAGGCCGAAGCGAAACTAACAGTTAATACCCACATTATAATTCAAGGCCCTCTCGTAAACAATCATTTCATGACAGTGAGATATTGGCGGGGAATATTGTGTTGACATGCATCACCACTGACAGCGCCGCCTTCGCCTGCGTTGTTCTGTCTCGACATAAAAGCCTCTTTCAGAAGTACCATAAACACTATTTGTGTTTTGTTCATTAAGTTTGATTCACTTTATAGGCTTAAACAACTCTCATTCGGATAGATTGACCGGTTAAAATAGATTTCTCTGTCATGCTGTGATTCACAGGCCTCTTAGTGGTTGTGGGAACGTTTCCTCTTTTTCACTGTAAGAAGCTGAGAATGGCTGTGAAAATGTTTCCTATTTTTCAACGTCGGTAAGAAGCATGTTTGTGGTAACGCTTCCTATAATTTCAACGTTGGTAAGAAGCATGTTTGTGGTAACGCTTCCTATAATTTCAACGTCGGTAAGAAGCATGTTTGTGGTAACGCTTCCTATAATTTCAACGTCGGTAAGAAGCATGTTTGTGGTAACGCTTCCTATAATGTTTGTGGTAACGCTTCCTATAATGTTTGTGGTAACGCTTCCTATAATGTTTGTGGTAACGCTTCCTATAATGTTTGTGGTAACGCTTCCTATAATGTTTGTGGTAACGCTTCCTATAATGTTTGTGGTAACGCTTCCTATAATGTTTGTGGTAACGCTTCCTATAATGTTTGTGGTAACGCTTCCTATAATGTTTGTGGTAACGCTTCCTATAATGTTTGTGGTAACGCTTCCTATAATGTTTGTGGTAACGCTTCCTATAATGTTTGTGGTAACGCTTCCTATAATGTTTGTGGTAACGCTTCCTATAATGTTTGTGGTAACGCTTCCTATAATTTCAACGTCGGTAAGAAGCATGTTTGTGGTAACGCTTCCTATTTTTCTATGTCTGCAGAAAGAAGGGTTGTAGGAATCTTTTTGTAACTGTCTGTAAGGAGCTGAGGCCCTAACTGAGGCTGTTATAGTATAGACAACGTTGTCCTAAATTGTAGCTCCTGGGTGAAGTTTCCCCTCGACACAGGTCTAGGATCTGCTTCGCCTCCCCCAATCCTAACCTTTACCATTAGTGTGGAAAATTCTAAAATAACCCCAGATCAGTGTCTAGAGGCAACTTCACCCTACACCTGAATTGTATGGCCTCTCCAGTGTTCCTCAGATCACGGTAGCTCAACTCCCACTGGTGGTTATCCTAAGAAATGCAGCCACGGTTGGAGTAGGACCAATTTGCCCGCCCCACTACTGACAAAGGGTCATTCCATGGGGTGGAAAGAGTACTGAAATATCCTACTCAAGCAGAAGTACTGTTACTTTAAGGACATTTTATTACAAGTAGATGTACAATTACTACTATTAAAAAAAAGCTACTCAAGTGAAAGTAAAAAGTAACTGAGGCACATTCAAATTCATAGACAGAGCTATGGATGAAAGGACTGGCCATCCATGATATCCAAATGATAGTTTTAACAATGTTTTAAGGTTATACAGCCCTTGTTTACAATTGCATTGTTTACAAACAAAGCTTATACACTACATGACCAAAAGTATGTGGGCGCCTGCTTGGCTTGCCGAGCATCTAATTCCAAAATCGTTGACATTAATATGGAGTTGGTCCCCCCCTTTGCTGTTAAAACAGCCTCCGCTATTCTGGGAAGGCTTTCCACTAAATGTTGGAGCATAACTAATGCCACAAGAGCATTAGTGAGGTCGGGCACTGATGTTGGGCGATTAGGCCTGGCTGGCAGTCGGGCGCTCCAATTCATCCCAAAGGTGTTCGGTGGGGCCAGTCTAGTTCTTCCACATCGATCTCGACAAACCACTTCTGTATGGACCATGCTTTGTCCACCCGGGCATTGTCATGCAGTTGGAAGCACAGAATCATCTAGAATGTTATTGTATGCTGTGGCATTAAGATTTCCCTTCACTGGAACTAAGGGGCCAAGCCCGAAGTATGAAAAACAGCCCCAGACCATTATTCCTCCTCCACCAAACTTTAAAGTTTGCCCTATGCATTGGGGCAGGTAGCGTTCTCCTGGCATCCGCCAAACCCTGATTCGTATGTCAGACTGCCAGATGGTGAAGCGTGATTCATCACTCCAGAGAAAGCGTTTCCAATGCTCCAGTGTCCAATGGCGGCGAGCTTTACACCACGCCAGCCAATACCTGGCATTGATTTGTACACACTATGCACTTCAACACTCGGTGGTCCTGTTCTGTGAACTTGTGTGGCCAACGACTTTGAGTTGTTGCTCCTAGACCTTTCCACTTCACAATAGCAGTGGTTACAGTTGACCGGGGCAGCTCTAGCAGGGCAGACATTTGATGAAGGAAAGGTGGCATCCCATGACAGTGCCACGTTGAAAGTCACTGAGCTCTTCAGTAAAGCCATTCCACTGCCAATGTTTGTCTATGGAGATTGCATAGCTGTGTGTTCGACACCTGTCAGCAACGGGCATGTCTGAAATAGCTGGATCCACTAATTTGAAGGGGTGTCCACATACAGTATATACACAAAAGTATCACTCTCGCCACAGAAACAGCCAAATGGTGGAGGACTGTAACTTGAGGGAGTGATTGCGGTCCTAAAAGAAACTTAAAGGGGGCTCACTAATTGTAGACAATTTTATTTAGATAGCACTCTAATATAATATCTAATGCAGTATCTTGTCATATGTTTTATACTGGTTTGAGTGGAATTTGCAAGGTAATGATATGGCATGATTGACCCAGTGTTGTTTTGACCCCAACGAAGTTCACCACACGATCCTGCTGCCCACGACTTTCCCTGTGATCAAAAAAGCCGTGGAAGGAACCACACCACACCTGTCAATCAATCCCAGTCACATCTGGGAAATTATGAGTAGTAGGACATTTGAGTCACAATTTTGTCCCAACATTGAGTCATCTACTAGGACATGAGTTGGATGACCTGGTTCTGTTTACACGCGGACCCCTTATCTGCTGCAGGAAGGAGGACCTTGATCAGATAAATACACCGTCAGGGGCCAGAGGCTCTTCATTCTCCAACTGTACAACACCACAACTGGTGCACCAAAGACTAGCAACATGGCTCCTTCACTTTTGTCCACAGCCACAGGCGTTCTTTTGCTATTCTCCCTCTCCTCTGCAGTAAGTGTCACATTTCAATGAACCTGTTTCAAACGAAGGTGTGTTCTCTCATAAACAGTGTTCTGCAAAAACAGTAGATACAGTAGCATCTACTAAGATAACAGACTGTGCTGTTTTGCTTCTGTTCCACAGCAGATGAGGGGAGACTATTCCGAGGACTGCACACCAAGGGACGGATTTGTAAGTATGATTGTAGATGGGATGCACCGATGTACTCTACTCCACTCATTAAGTGGTGTGTGTGTACAGGAAGAAATCCTCCATCTTGCTATTTCATCCTCTTTGTACTGTATGCTTATTGACATTGTTATTTAGATTGAGTTGTTGCTAAATTATAGTCCCCACGCACATATGATATGTAGTTAATTCTGGGGTATTACAACCAATTTTGTTGGTGCCTCTTTAAGAACACATGTAATTAAACATTTTGTAGTTTCTTTGAATCCAATGAAAATGTCCAATGCTCAACACATCCAATGTCACAATATAACAATATGTTGTGACTATGTGTCACAAATGGCACTCTGTTCCGTATAAAGTGCTCTACTTTTGACCAAAGATCAACGGGCCCTGGTCAAAAGGCAGCGCACTGCAGAGGGAATAGGGTGTCCTTTGCAACACAGACACATCTCTCACAGAGTGTTCAAATGAAAGCATCCGTGTTCTGTGTCTGTTGTAGGGCAAGTACTGCCCGACGACATGTGGCGTGGCTGACTACCTCAACAAGTACAAGCCGGTGGTGGACAAGGACCTTGATGAAATGGAGGACATCCTGGATAGAATAACCAACCTTACCACGGGAGCCACGGAGAAAGTCACCTATATGAAAGATTCGTCAACACAACATCAGAAGTCTGGTGGAGGTAATTGACTTTTCTGTATCTTGGGCTATTTGACTGTGTTAAACTAGCTAACACGAAAATCAACACTATTAGATGTGGTGCTAAGAAGTGGGGATGTCAGTAGCAGAAAAGTCGAAACTTTCAAGAAGAATATCGATGAGGCACACTCCGCTTTTCATGGCTATGTGATTTAGTTTACATCACTTCACAAACAGTTTGTCTATAACCTTTGTCAGGGTTGTGTTCAATAGGGAGAAAACATTTTGAAACAGAGTGAATCCGGGAGATACTGTCTGAACTCGTCCAATAAGAGCACGTTTTTCTACAGTTTGCCCTACTGAAGACACCCAGGTGTTAAGCTGGGTTTCTATAGTTCTTGTAAAAGAACTATAGACTCTGGAAATTCATGTAGGTTACTGTAACTGAAGCAGGTATTGTGATTGTTCCACAGACGTCCACTATAAAAGGTCAGCCAGCATACTGGATGATGTCCTGCGCTTTGAGAAGACCATCGTCTCGCAGGAGGAGCAAATATAGTAAGTCCTTCTTTTTCTGTTTTTTTTTTACATCAGAATCTAATTTGGTCTCAATTCACTTAGAATTGGACTTGGAACTTCTCCTTAGGAGAGCAATTGACTTCTGGAATTGATTGCCATTTAATTGGAATTGACCCCCAATGCTCGTATGTCTCTCAGCGGCTAAAGCTGGTTGAAACCAGTCATTGATATTACATATCATTTCAACCGGTTTTGCCTGCTGGAGACGAATTACCTGGAAATACCAGGACTAAGGGTACAGGTGTCAAATGCTATGTACTTAAAACACATTGATAGTCAAGTCATGCACCCACTGACCTACAATATAAACCGCAATCTAAGTTAATATCCGCGTCACCTGAGAAACATTTTCAATCTGTTCCCCTCTTTTGCTCAGTCAACTCCAGGGGATACTGGAATCCAACAAGAAGAGGATGTTAGACCTCAAACAGATGTCCATTCAGCTGGATCAGAAATGCAAAGATCCCTGCAAGGATACTGTGGAAATCAAACCCACCACAGGGAAAGGTAAAATCAACAGCGTTCTGCAGGTCGATCCCCAGTTCATCAGAGGTTGCTCAACCCTGCTCCTGGAGAATTCACTCTACATACCCGTTGTTTGTCCTTGTTGCGTGTTGAGTCAGAAGCGAATCAAAGGCATCAATCAATAGAGGCTGAGCCGATTTGTCCCAATCCAGTTATTTGGATGTACTTTAGCAATGGTTAATGAATTAATTGGTTTATATAATTTGTTGGCATTTATAAGTGATATTCTTTAAGCAATGGGTATCAATCCAGTTATATGGATGCACTTTAGATTAGTTCAATTAATTTGCTTATATAATTTATTGGTATTTATAAATTATTCTTCCATAAATAGGTATAGCTTTAATTTAAATGATTGATCAAAAAACGTCTGTTAATAAAATACCACAGAGTGGATCTTTACCAGGGACAAGGGACAATAATCAGCAATGCACAAGATCATAAGAGCATAATCAACACAATCAGCAAGGTAATAGAGCCAGAGCTCATTTCCATCTGGAACAGGCTAAAAGCAGAATCAAAACACTACAAAACTGTTGTGCATAGCGCGTTGCCTTATGGGAACAGTAGTCTTTGTTATTAACACATATCAACATGATCATGACATGTTGTTTTTCTCATATTAGATTGCCAGGATATTGCCAACAAGGGTGCCAAAACCAGCGGTCTGTACTACGTGAAGCCACTGAAGGCTAAGGAGGAGTTTCTGGTCTACTGCGAGATTGACAGCTTCGGCCGCGGCTTTACCGTCCTGCAGAGGGTACGTGTGTTCATTATGGTTGGCTCATGCAGGATCCAAACCCCCAACCCCACCATGCTCCAACCCACTGAGCCATTGGGAGTTGCAACCAGGGTTGGGGACAATTCTATTTCAGGAAGTAAACATTCCAATTGGGATTTCAGTTTCCAGATTGACTAAAGTGAAATGGTATTGACCCAAACCTGGTTCTAACCACATACTGTATTATTATCATGACCACCGTCCGACATATATCCCCACAGAGACGTGATGGCAGCGTGGACTTCAACAAGGACTGGGTCCAGTATAAGGAGGGCTTCGGCTACCTGAGCCCAGATGACACCACCGAGTTCTGGCTGGGCAACGAGAAGATGCACCTGCTCTCCACCCAGTCCTCCATCCCATACGTGCTGAGGATCGAGCTCACCGACTGGGTGGGCAACAAGAAGTACGTACTACTAAATGCTCTACTAAGCCTACTACTTAGTGCATGCTTAGGGCCTACATTCCTCAAACTGAATAGATAAATGGTGTTCAAAATATAGTGGGAACAGATCAAAGACTTATCCCAGCAGGTAAACTGGTTCCGATGATGTCACTCCAACCCGTTGCAAAGGAGGTTACAATGACATCATTGCAACCAACTTGACCCCCTGGGATGCTTATCAATCCAATTCTGTGGTGTCTAGGTTTCACGCTTTAAAAATGCTATAAATACTGTATTTCGCTATTATCAATTCCCCCTCAAAGTTATTGGGGGCTTGGCATCATTGGTCTTGCCTATATGACACATTTACTAGCGCAATTCTCTCCACTAAATTAATGAAATATTTAAGGTAAAATCTTAACTTCAGCAAGCCAAATTTTCACTTAGTCATAATGTCAATAGGAGACTAAGTTGAAATTTGACTTAAGGCCAAGTTAGGATTCGCCCCTTTAATATATTTAGTGCTGAAATATTTAGTGCCATTTAGTGCCATTTTTTTTAATGAGGAATTGTGGAAATACGCAGCAGTAAGCCTTTTCTTGGTGAGGTGACTAACTTCAAAATAGCATGTTTTTCCACTCTTCAAATCAAAATGAATCACATGTTATTTGTCACATGCTACAACAGGTGTAGACCTTAAGGTAAAATGCTTACTTTACAAGCCCTTAGTATCCAACAATGCAGTTCAAGAAAGAGTTAAGAAAATATTTACTAAATTAACTAAAGTAAAAATAGTCAAATTAAAATGAAAGGTAACACAATAAAAAAGGACAATAACGAGGCTATATACAGGGGGTACCGAGTCAATGTGTGGGGGTACAGGTTAGTCAAGTTATTTTGTACATGTAGGTAGGGGTAAAGTGACTATGCATAGATAACAGCAGTGTAAAAACAAAGGGGTGGAGGGGTGGCCGTGTCAGTGTAAATATTCTGGGTGGCCATTTAATTAATTGTTCAGCAGTCTGATGGCTTGGGGGTAGAAGCTGTTTTGGTCCTAGACTTGGTGCTCCGGTACCGCTTGCCATGCGGCAGCACAGAGAACAGTCTATGACTTGGGTGACTGGAGTCTTTGACAATTTTTTGGGCCTTCCTCTGACACCGCCTATTATATACGTAGATCCTGGATGGCAGGAAGCTTGGCCCCAGTGACGTACCGGGCCGTACGCACTACCATCTGTAGCACCTTACGGTCAAAAGCCGAGCAGTTGCCATACCAGGCGGTGATTCAACCGGTCAGGATACTCTCGATGGTGCAGCTGTAGAACTTTTTGAGGATCTGGGGACCCATGCCAATCTTTTCAGTCTCCTGAGGGGGAAAAGGTGTTGTCATGCCTTCTTCACGACTGTCTTGGTGTGTTTGGACCATGAAAGTTCGTTGGTGATGTGGACACCAAGGAACTTGAAACTCTCAACTCGCTCCACTACAGTCCCGTTGATGTTAATGGGGGCCTGTTCGGCTCTCCTTTTCCTGTAGTCCACGATCAGCTCCTTTGTCTTGCTCACATTGAGGGAGAGGTTGTTGTCCTGGCACCACACTGCCAGGTCTCTGACCTCCTCCCTATAGGCTGTCTCATCGTTGTCGGTTATCAGGCCTACCACTGTTGTGTCATCAGCAAACTTAATGATGGTGTTGGAGTCGTATTTGGCCACGCAGTCGTGGGTGAACAGGGAGTACAGAAGGGGACTAAGCATGCACCCCTGAGGGGCCCCAGTGCTGAGGATGAGTGTGGCAGATGTGTTGTTGCCTACCCTTACCACCTGGGGGCAGCCCGTCAGGAAGTCCAGGATCCAGTTGCAGAGGGAGGCGTTTAGTCCCAGGTTCCTTCGCTTAGTGATGAACTTTGTGGGCACTATGGTGTTGAATGCTGAGCTGTAGTCAATGAACAGCATACTCACATAGGTGTTCCTTTTGTCCAGGTGGGAAAGGGCAGTGTGGAGTGCGATTGAGATTGAGTCATCTGTGGATATGTTGGGGCGGTATGTGAATTGGAGTGGGTCTTGGGTTTCTGGGGTGATGGTGTTGATGTGAGCCATGACCAACCTTTCAAAGCACTTCATGGCTACCAATGTGATTGCTATGGGGCGGTAATCATTTAGGCAGGTTACCTTCACTTCCTTGGGCACAGGGACTATGGCGGTCAGCTTGAAACATGTACGTAGGTATTACAGACTCGGTCAGGGTTGAAAATGTCGGTGAAGACACTTGCCAGTGTGTCCGCGCATGCTTTGAGTACACATCCTGGTAATACATCTGGCCCCGCGGCTTTGTGAATGTTGACCTGTTTAAAGGTCTTTCTCACATTGGCTAGTGAGAGCGTGATCACACAGTCATCCGGATTGGCTGGTGCTCTCATGCATGATTCAATGTTACTTGCCTCGAAGCGAGCATAAAAGGCATTTAGCTCGTCTAGTAAGCTCGCGCCACTGGGCAGCCTGCGGCTGGGTTTCCATTTTATATTAATACTTGTCGCCTGTGTGGTCTAGTGCTTAGTGTCATGGACACAGGCATATGCACCACAGTAGGCATGGGCTCAAATCCAACCCAATGCCTTTCTGACCTGCACCGCTCCTACCTTTGTTGTCTTCTTCTCACTGTCTTATTTATTCAATAAAACCACACACATAAAAAATAGCTAATAATTAAATTTATTTTTTTTCTTTAGGTATGCCGACTACGCCATGTTCAAAGTGGGGCCGGAAGTCGACATGTACCGCCTGACCTACGCCTACTACTTTGGCGGTGACGCGGGGGATGCGTTCGATGGCTTTGACTTCGGAGATGACCCCAGCGACAAGTTCTACACGTCTCACAACGGCATGCAGTTTAGTACCAGCGACAAGGACAACGACAAGTTCCAGGGTAACTGTGCTATGCAGGACGGCTCCGGTTGGTGGATGAACCGATGCCACGCCGCCCACCTCAACGGGAAATATTACCAGGGTAAGGACACGCACGTACACAGACACGTGCACACTCTCACACACAGACACGTGCGCGTTCTTGCATTTTTCCGTTGAAAGAATACTACTCTCCAAGTAACATGAACCATACTACAGTTATACATGTATGCAAATCACTACCAGCCTATACCAATGTTAGTTTTGGGGGGGTTCTCTGACATTTTTACTGTTAACTTTCCAAGAAGGCCACATTTATGAGTCAGTCCAAACACTGTGATTTTCTTACTTGTAACAAACTTTTCATTGACACCTCTGCCTTTCCGTCTTTCCATCCCTAGGTGGGAAGTACACGGAGAAGGACGCCGGCGAGTCAGGCTACGACAATGGCATCATCTGGGCCACGTGGCACAGCCGCTGGTACTCCATGAAGGAGACTACCATGAAGATCATCCCCACCAACAGGATCACGGCGGGGGACGGACAGCAGACTGGAGGGGTCAAACAGTTTGGAGGCCTGTAAACACTACTGAAACAAATACTGCAATATTGACTGAGCTAGAACTTTTCCGGACACAGATTAAGCCAAATCCTAAGAGGCACATGGGGAGTCTATCAAACATGTAGTCCAGGACTAACCTTAGGCCTAAAATGTGTCTGGAAAAATGGCCCTCTGTCTTGTTCTATCTAGTGTTTTATTGGTTCGATCAATGTAGTTTTTTTGTCCTCTTGCCTAAAATATTGTCTTTGATGAAATCGCTGTTGTTGGACCTTGGAAGATTGCACCTTCTGTTAGAACAAACTTTATCTAGTGTCTATCTGGTTGGTGTAACCAATTAATAAATGTTGTATTTTTCTAAATATAGATACCCCTGCTCCGACTACATGATCTAAGACAGGGTTTGAACCTGGGTGGTCTGAAGGCCATAAGACTGTGTAAGCTCTCTGAGCTAAAAAGGCAATAGCTCCGTGAGCTAACGCAAGTCTTCAAGTCTCAGGCCAAGGCACTGAATCACCTCGGTTACACAAGGGTCTTGCATTTAAAAGACCATGCCCATTTCTTTATTGTACTTTTCCTGATATTCATTCCTGGTAACGCTTGTAATGGTGCTAAATATGATAAATGATACCCACATTTATATGACATAGAAGTTGGTGGCGGCATTGAAAGACATTTAAAGAGAAGGCACTGTGCTGGGAAGACCTAACTCATTGCGTTCAACTATTTTGAACTATTCCAGATACCGATTTGCAGAAGCTATTTTGATACATTGGGGGAAGTTCTTGGAAATCACCTATTGGAAGTCCTTTGAACCAATATTCAAATAGCCTGGGTTGAATTCTGAGAGGATATGTCAACGGGAAGGAAAGTAACGCTATTAGGTAGGAATGTGAAGTAGGAATTTATCGTATTAAAGAGGGTATGTGTGTGTTTTCCCTGCCTCTAAGACCAAAGTGCCCACCAGAGCCAGGTTCATGTTCAGCATGGAGAAAACGTTCTGAAACAGAATGTAACTATTCAAAACTATTCAAATGTCCTATATGCTGTTCTATTGCAAAATAAATACCTACCTGAACATAAGACTTTAGTCAGTTAATCAATCACATGTATTTATGAAGCCCTTTTTACATCAGCCGATGTCACAAAGTGCTGTACAGAAACCCAGCCTAAATCTCTGGTGGAGATTATAACAGAACAGGGCCAAGATGCTCAAACATTCATAGATGACCAGCAGGGTCAGATAATAATAATCACAGTGGTTGTAGAGGGTGCAACAGGTCAGCACTTCAGGAGTAAATGTCAGTTGGCTTTTCATAGCCGATCATTCAGAGTTAGAGACAGCAGGTGCGGTAGAGAGTCCAAAACAGCAGGTCCAGGACAAGGTAACACGTCCAGAGAACAGGTCAGGGTTCCATAGCCGCAGGCAGAACAGTTGAAACTGGAGCAGCAGCATGACCAGGTGGACTGGGGACAGCAAGGAGTCATCAGGCCAGGTAGTTCTGAGGCATGATCCTTTGGCTCAGGTCCTCAGAGAGAAGAGAGAGAAAGAGAGAAAAAGAGAGAGAGAGAATTAGAGAGAGCATACTTAAATTCAAACAGGACACCGGATAAGAAAGGAGAAATACTCTAGATATAACAGACTGACCTTAGCCCCCCGACACATAAACTATTGCAGCATAAATACTGGAGGCTGAGACAGGAGGGGTCGGGAGACACTGTGGCCCTGTCCGGCGATATACCCGGACAGGGCCAAACAGGCAGGATATAACCCCACTCACTTTGCCAAAGCACAGCCCCCATACCACTAGAGGGATATCTTCAACCACCAACCTACTACCCTGAGAGAAGGCAGAGAATAGCCCACGAAGATCTCCCCCACGGCACGAACCCGAGGGGGGCGCCAACCTGGACAGGTAGATCACGTCAGTGACTCAACCCACTCAAGTGATGCACCCCTCCTAGGGACGGCATGGAAGAGCACTAGTAAACCTTCACACCCCCGGGCCAGACTACACTCAATCATAGGACCTACTGAAGATATGAGACTTCAATAAAGACTTAAAGGTTGAGACCGCGTCTGTGTCTCTTACATGGATAGGCAGACCATTCCATAAAAATTGAGCTCTTTATGAGAAATCCCTGCCTCCAGCTGTTTGCTTAGAAATTCTAGGGACAGTAAGTAGGCCTGTGTCTTGTGACCGTAGCGTACGTGTAGGTATGTACGGCAGGATCAAATCAGAAAGATAGGTAGGAGCAAGCCATTGTAATGCTTTGTAGGTTAGCAGTAAAACATTTAAATCAGCCCTTGCCTTAACAGGAAGCCAGTGTAGAGAGGCTAGCACTGGAATAATATGATAACATTTTGGGGTTCTAGTCAAGATTCTAGCAGCCATGTTTAGCACTAACTGAAGTTTATTTAGTGCTTTATCCGGGTAGCCTGGAAAGTAGAGCATTGCAGTAGTCTAATCTAGGAGTGACAAAAGCATGGATTCATTTTTCTGCATCATTTTTGGATAGAACGTTTCTGATTTTTGCAATGTTACGAAGATGGAAAAAAGCTGTCCTTGAAATATTCTTGATATGTTCGTCAAAAGAGAGATCAGGGTCCAGAGTAACGCCGAGGTCCTTCACAGTTTTATTTGAGATGACTGTACAACAGTCAAGATTCATTGACAGATCCAACAGAAGATCTATTTGTTTCTTAGGACCTAGAACTAGCATCTCTGTTTTGTCCGAGTTTAAAAGTAAAACATTTTCCGCCATCCACTTCCTTGTGTCTGAAACACAGGCTTCCAGGGAGGGCAATTTTGGGGCTTCACCATGTTTCATCGAAATGTACAGCTGTGTATCGTCCACATAGCAGTGAAACGTAACATTATGTTTCCGAATGACATCACCAAGAGGTAAAATATATAGTGAAAACAATAGTGGTCCTAAAACGGAACCTTGAGGAACACTGAAATGTACAGTTGATTTGTCAGAAGACAAACCATCTTCAGAGACAAACTGACATCTTTTCCAGACAGATAAGATCTAAACCAGGACAGAACTTTTCCGTGTAGACCAATTTGGGTTTCCAATCTCTCCAAAAGAATGTGGTGATCGATGGTATCAAAAGCACCACGAAGGTCTAGGAGCATGAGGACAGATGCAGAGCCTTGGTCTGACGCCATTAAAAGGTAATTTACCACCTTCATGAGTGCAGTCTCAGTGCTATGATGGGGTCTAAAACCAGACTGAAGCATTTCGTATACATTGTTTGTCTTCAGGAAGGCAGTGAGATTCTGCGCAACAGCTTTTCAAACAATTTTATAAGGAATGGGAGATTCGATATAGGCCAATAGTTTTCATATTTTCTGGGTCGAGATTCGGCTTTTTCAAGAGGCTTTATTACTGCCACTTTTAGTGAGTTTGGTAGACATCCGGTGGATAGGGAGCCGTTTATTATATTCAACATAGGAGGGCCAAGCACAGGAAGTAGCTCTTTCAGTAGTTTAGTTGGAATAGGGTCTAGTATGCAGATTGAAGGTTTAGAGGCCAAGACTATTTTCATCAGAGTCAAGAGATATAGTATTAAAAATGTGTCTCCCTTAATCCTTGGTCCTGGCAGTGTTGAGCAGACTCAGGACAACTGAGCTTTGGAGAAATACGCAGATTTAAAGAGGAGTCCGTAATTTGCTTTCTAATGATCATGATCTTTTCGTCAAAGAAGTTCATGAATTTATCACTGCTGAAGTGAAAACCATCCTCTCATGGGGAATGCTGCTGTTCAGTTAGATTTGCGACAGTATCAAAAATAAATTTTGGATTGTTCTTATTCCTCAATTTGTTGGAAAATAGGATGATCGAGCAGCAGTGAGGGCCCTTCGATACTGCACGGTACTGTTTTTCCAAGCTAGTCGGAAGACATCCAGTTTGGTATAGCGCCATTTCCGCTCCAATTTTCTGGAAGCTTGCTTCAGAGCTCGGGTATTTTCTGTATACCAGGGAGCTAGTTTCTTATGACGAATGTTTGTTTTTTTGAGGGTGCGACTGTATCTAGGGTATTACGTAAGGTTAAATTTAGTTCCTCAGTTAGGTGGTTAACCAATTTTTGTACTCTGACATCCTTGGGTAGGTGGAGAGAGTCTGGAAGGGCATCTAAGAATCTTTGGGTTGTCCGAGAATTTATAGCATGGCTTTTGATGATCCTTGATTGGGGTCTGAGTAGATTTTTTGTTGCGATTGCAAACGTAATATAATGGTGGTCCGATAGTCCAGGATTATGAGGAAAAACATTAAGATCCACAATATTTATTCTACGGGACAAAACTAGGTCCAGAGTATGACTGTGGCAGTGAGTAGGTCCGGAGACATGTTGGACAAAACCCACTGATGATGGCTCCGAAAGCCTTTTGGAGTGGGTCTGTGGACTTTTCCATGTGAATATTAAAGTCACCAAAACTTTGAATATTATCTGCCATGACTACAACTCAGTCAATCCTTTATTTCCTACAATACCAACAGTACAGGAATTAGAACCCATACTGTTGTTGTCCCATTGATGCATGGCCTTATCAAGACAAATGTTCTCCATGCATGTTTTGAGAACAACATTTGTAATCGTTCTCACACGATCTATTAGACTGTACATGGACAAAACCATGTTTGGATGTCATTCGGTAGATGTGACACTATGACCAAAAATACTCTCTCTCTCCCGATCTCTCTCTCTTTCTGCCATCTAATCATATTGATCTCAGAAAGGCCTTGTGTGTGAGCCCGTTTGCATGTGTGAGTGGGCGTGTGTGTCTGTGTGGGTTGATGCGTGGGTTTCAGCTGACTGGTATGTATGCTCTGTGTGAGTGATTATTTGTCTTTGTTTGTACATTGTGCAGGTCCCCTATGTGACCACTCTTTATGTCAATATTACCCAATGTACATGACATTTTCCTATCGGTGTTTATATGGGGTCAACCAAAAGCCAAAACGAGTAAATTAGTGTATTTCATAACGCACTACTGCAATAGTCATCGATGGACAATCACTTTTCCATCCAGTAGATAGAAAGTAGGATCAGGGAAAACTTGAATTCATCACTTTGGGATAGTAGCATTGATGTTGGTTGATTAGAAGTCCCCTGACGGACATTCCATATTTGTATGGCAGTTACTCATATTGAGTCAAATATGTTTAGTAAATGGATAATACTCATTGCGGAAATATGCTTTACTCATGTTTTCCAAGATGCATCGTACTGCAGGGAAAAAACAGAAGTAGGCAGGAATCTACAGGAGATGTGAACAGATTTTGTACTCGTTTAAAATTGCAGAATGCAGATGTGCATCTTGAATGGGGGAACCCTAACCCAAATTTAGAATCGATAGTGGTTAAATATTAATCAGCCGTACTTTAGTTGACAAACATGGTCCTAGTGCCGTAGTTTTCAGAGGTTTTCAAAATGCAGTGTTGTCGTATTCAGGACAAAGTCTGGATGAAATCCAAATCGACAACTTTGAACTGTCCAAAAGCATCACAAAAAATGAACGGGCCTAGGCTTTACATGTGATTAGGGCTTGAAATGAATCTTGAAAATAGCGGTTTTGCCAGGATAGTCATCATAGCTTGTTTATCTTGAATAAAAATCATTATATAAACTATAAATAAGGCCTGAATGGTTATTAGTAACACTGCAGAAGACATCATATAAAACTCAGCAGGATCCTGTCTTTCAAAGATAATTCGTAAATATCCAAATAACAGATTTCTTTCTTCACAGATATTCATTTTAAAGAGTTTAAACATTGTTTTTCATACTTTTTCAATGAACCATAAACAATTAATGAACATGCACCTGTGGAACGGTCGTTAAGACACTAAATGCTTACAGACTGTAGGCAATTAAGGTCACAGTTATGAAAACTTAGGACACTAAAGAGGCCCTTCTACTGACTCTGAAAAACACCAAAAGAAAGATGCCCAGGGTCCCTGCTCCTCTGCATGAACGTACCTTAGGCATTCTGCAAGGAGGCATGAGGACTGCAGATGTGGCCAGGGCAATAAATTGCAATGTCTGTACTGTGAGACGCCCAAGACAGCGGTACAGGGAGACAGGACGGACAGCTGATCGTCCTCGTAGTGGCAGACCACGTGTAACAACACTTGCACAGGATCGGTACATCCGAACATCCATCTTGCGGGACAGGTACAGGATGGCAACATCAACTGCCCGAGTTACACCAGGAACACACAATCTCTCCATCAGTGCTCAGACTGTCTGCAATAGGCTGAGAGAGGCTGGACTGAGGGCTTGTAGGCCGGTTGTAAGGCAGGTCCTCACCAGACATCACCGGCACGACGTTGCCTATGGGAACAAACCCACCGTCGCTGGACCAGACAGGACTGGCAAAAAGTGCTCTTCACTGATGAGTCACGGTTTTGTCTCACCAGGGGTGATGGTTGGATTCGCGTTTATTGTTGAAGGAATGAGCGTTACACCGAGACCTGTACTCTGGAGCCGGATCGATTTGGAGGTGGAGGGTCCGTCATGGTCTGGGGCGGTGTGTCATAGCATCATCGGACTGAGCTTGCTGCCATTGCAGACAATCTCAATTCTGTGTGTTACAGGGAAGACATCCTCGTCCCTCATGTGGTACCCTTCCTGCAAGCTCATCCTGACATGACCCTCCAGTATGACAATGCCACCAGCCATACTGCTCGTTCTGTGTGTGATTTCCTGCAAGACAGGAATGTCAGTGTTCTGCCATGGCCAGCGAAGAGCCCGGATCTCAATCTAATAGAGCACGTCTGGGATCTGTTGGATCGGAGGGTGAGGGCTAGGGCCATTCCCCACAGAAATGTCCAGGGACTTGCAGGTGCCCGGAGGAAGAGTGGGGTAACATGTCACTGCAAGAACTGGCAAATCTGGTGCTGTCCATGAGGAGGAGATGCACTGCAGTACTTAATGCAGCTGGTGGCCACACCAGATACTGACTGTTACTTTTGATTTTGGCCCTCCTTTTGTTCAGGGACACATTATTCAATTTCTGTTAGTCACATGTCTGTGAAACTTGTTCAGTTTATGTCTCAGTTGTTGAATCTTGTTATGTTCATATACATATTTACACATGTTAAGTTAAATAAGTTTGCTGAAATTTTTATTTTATTTTATTTCACCTTTATTTAACCAGGTAGGCAAGTTGAGAACAAGTTCTCATTTACAATTGCTACCTGGCCAAGATAAAGCAAAGCAGTTCGACACATACAACGACACAGAGTTACACATGGAGTAAAACAAACATACAGTCAATAATACAGTATAAACAAGTCTATGTACGATGTGAGCAAATGAGGTGAGATAAGGGAGGTAAAGGCAAAAAAAATGCCATGGTGGCAAAGTAAATACAATATAGCAAGTAAAACACTGGAATGGTAGATTTGCAATGGAAGAATGTGCAAAGTAGAAATAAAAATAATGGGGTGCAAAGGAGCAAAATAAATAAATTAATTAAATACAGTAGGGAAAGAGGTAGTCGTTTGGGCTGAATTAGGTGGGCTATGTACAGGTGCAGTAATCTGTGAGTTGCTCTGACAGTTGGTGCTTAAAGCTAGTGAGGGAGATAAGTGTTTCCAGTTTCAGAGATTTTTGTAGTTCGTACAGGTCGCAATGGTGGGTAGTATATGGGGCTTTGGTGACAAAACGGATTGCACTGTGATAGACTGCATCCAATTTGTTGAGTAGGGTATTGGAGGCTATTTTGTAAATGACATCGCCAAAGTCGAGGATTGGTAGGATGGTCAGTTTTACAAGGGTATGTTTGGCAGCATGAGTGAAGGATGCTTTGTTGCGAAATAGGAAGCCAATTCTAGATTTAACTTTGGATTGGAGATGTTTGATATGGGTCTGGAAGGAGAGTTTACAGTCTAACCAGACACCTAAGTATTTGTAGTTGTCCACGTATTCTAAGTCAGAGCCGTCCAGAGTAGTGATGTTGGACAGGCGGGTAGGTGCACCAAAATAAACGCAGTTTATTTGTATCATAAAAGTTACTAGATGTGGCCATGTGGTGGCGATAATCGTCAGCCGTAAGGGGGAATATTTGACCCGGAAATTAACACGTGAACTGATGGTTTGCATCCGGTGCATCTGAACAGCATTTGTGCGTTTGTTTAGCAAGCGGTGTCTAGCTAATTTATATATCTGTTTTATCGAAAGTTTTTACAGATTGCCAAGCTAACTGGCTAAGTAACATCAGAAATGACTGAGGTATGTGCTCTTTCGTGCATATTTTTGCCGGTAAAACTGAAATTACAACAGGTGTAGCTAGTGGCGCATAAGCTAACGTGATAGCTAGCAAGCAACGTTAAGTTACACTTAGCCCTTTTTGAAATACACTGGAAATAATTCCATTTGGAAAATTAATATTAGCTAGATCAGCTGTGTAACGTTATTTGCACTTACATCCGCGAATGTGGTATCGTGGAGTTGAGATGTAAGTTAACGGACCGTGGCTAACTACAGTAGCTCGCGTCATGAATAAGTAGCTACAGTAGATGAGTTAGCTAGCAAATAAAATATAGCTTTTGTCGAAAGTAATATGTCCGTGTATTTCATTTTTCAGGATGTGCAGAAGCACTCTGTGCACACGCTCGTGTTCAGGTCCCTCAAGAGGACTCATGATATGTTTGTTGCTGACCATGCCAAACCAGTCTCCTTGGATGAAACAAGGTACTCATGTTTTGTATAACAATATGCTGTCGCTGTGTGTGGGTCCAGTCTGTCTGTTCAGCATAGACATAATAGTTAACGACCCTACACTTGCTAACAGCCGCACTGGGGTCGGACAGGCTTCCTGTTTAAATTAAGACACCGGGACCCAGCGCGAGATAAGACTCGGGAAATCTACTTCCATCCAGGGATGAGAAATGCGTTGTACTCCGAAGGAAGTGTCCCGTTATTTGCCAAATGCTTCGTAAACAGGTGTGGTGAAATGCTTACTTTCCAAACTGCAGAGAAAAATATAAAATTTTAAAATGTATATATTTGTAACTCGAGGAATTAATAAACTGTGAATAACAAATAAAAAAATAACATGGCTATAAACAGGGAGTACCACTACCGAGTCGAATGGTGATTGAGGTAGCTATGTGCATATAGGTAGGGACTAGGCAAAATGATAGATAATAGACAGTAGCAGCAGTGAATGGGGTGTGGAACTGTGGTGTCAGTATGCATGTGTGTGCATTTTATGTGTGTGTGGGGGCATACATAGTCTGTGTGTGGATAGTCCACTGTGTGAGCATAGGAGAATTAGTGAAAACAAGTGTGTGTGTCTTGGGGTGTAAGTATGTGAATTACACTCAGTTACATCGAAGATTGAATGACACATTTTTAAGTAAACTGACGTTTTCATCTTCATGCTAGCTAGCAGTAGCCACAGCAGCCGTTGTGGAATGGCACATCACATTGAACAACAAAGGAGCTGATTGGCTGACACTGCCCTTCCAAAATGGCGGCTGTGGCTTCTGCTACCTAGCATTAGGATGGAAAATGCAGTTTTCCGGAGAAACTAGCAGTCGTTCAAACTTCTCTGTGTAACAGTTGGGATAATGAGACAAATCAGAGTACAACGCATTTCTCATCCCTGGACTGAGGTACGTTTTCCGGGCCATATCTCGCACTGCGGTGTCTTAATCTGAACACGAAGCCTGTCAGATCCCAGTGCAGCTGTAAGCAAGCATAGGGTCAGAATCTATTTGGGTTATGTTGAGGACAGAGGCTCATTCTCTGAAATGACTACGGTTTAAGGTAGTGCTGGGCGATATATCTCATTCAGTTGAATATATGTTTTAGTATGATATTCCAAATGCCTGTATCGCAATCTCGTTTTTTTGTTAGCGTTTATGTCCGCTTGTTCTCATGTTGTCTTTTGGTCTTGTCGCCTTCGCTCCTTCTGCTGTGACGGCGCACCTCATTTACACACACGCACCAAGCCCCTCCCCCACACGCACTGAAACACATTGAGACATTATCTTACTGTTATAGGGGGAGAACTTTCTAACTATACCTTTTCTATGTCTCTACTGTTGTGTGAAGAACAGACCCTACTAAAATGGGAATATCAATAGACATTGATTCTGGAAAATGAATGCTCAGTTTCTGTCACACGCAACATTCCAGGACCATGTACCGCTAGCAGCATTTTAGCCACAGGACTGTTACACGAGCTGTCCGGTTTGTTTTATAAATGTACAAGGAGCTTTAAAAAAGCTATTATATAATGGCAACTCATTCTGAGAAATAAGGTAGGCCACTTGATTTCAACATCTGAACAAAGTGGACAGGCTAGTATGCTGTTCAAACAGTTGGAGATGTGCAGGAGGGTGAGTTCATAACAATTAAACTTTTCTACTTTGTTGGCTAGCAAATAGATTCAAGTTGGCTAGACCATAAATACAAAGAATAGCTGGCTAGTCACTAGCATGTGGGCTTGTGCTTGAGATTGTTTATGAAACCGGTGTTCATTTTCCAAAATGCCTGCTACAAGAGGTTGGTCATTTTTAGTGAATGTACAGTACCAGCCAAAATTTGACACCTACTCATTCCAGGATTCTTTATTTTTACTATTTTCTACATTGTAGAATCATAGCTTTCTATTTCGCAACAAAGCCTCCTTCACTCACGCCGCCAAACTTACCCTAGTAAAACTGACTATCCTCTTGATCCTCGACTTCGGCGATGTCATCTACAAAATAGCTTCCAATACTCTACTCAGCAAACTGGATGCAATTTATCACAGTGCCATGCGTTTTGTTACTAAAGCACCTTATACCACTGCAACCTGTATGCTCTGGTTGGCTGGCCCTCGCTACATATTCGTCGCCAGACCCACTGGCTCCAGGTCATCTACAAGTCCATGCTAGGTAAAGCTCCGCCTTATCTCAGTTCACTGGTCACGATGGCAACACCCATCCGTAGCACGCGCTCCAGCAGGTGTATCTCACTGATCATCCCTAAAGCCAACACATAATTTGGCCGCCTTTCCTTCCAGTTCTCTGCTGCCTGTGACTGGAACGAATTGCAAAAATTGTTGAAGTTGGAGACTTATCTCCCTCACCAACTTTAAACATCTGCTATCTGAGCAGCTAACCCATCGCTGCAGCTATACATAGTCCATCGGTAAATAGCCCACCCAATTTACCTACCTCATCCCCATACTGTTTTTATTTATTTACTTTTCTGCTCTTTTGCACACCAGTATCTACCTGCACATGACCATCTGATCATCTATCATTCCAGTGTTAATCTGCTAAATTGTAATTATTCGCCTACCTCCTCATGCCTTTTGCACACAATGTATATAGACTTTTTTTTCTTTTTTTCTACTGTTATTGACTTGTTTATTGTTTACTCCATGTGTAACTGTTGTTGTCTGTTCACACTGCTATGCTTTATCTTGGTCAGGTCGCAGTTGTAAATGAGAACTTGTTCTCAACTAGCCTACCTGGTTAAATAAAGGTGAAATAAAAAAAAATGTGAAGACAAACTATGAAATAACACATATGGAATCGTGTAGTTACCAAAAAAGTGTTAAACAAATCAAAATACATTTTATATTTGATTCTTCAAAGTAGCCACCCTTTGCATTGATTTCAAGAAATGTGAATGAAAGTTTTTTTTATAAGTGCAGTCGCAAAAACCATTAAGCGTTATGCTGAAACTGGCTCTCATGAGGACCGCCACAGGAAAGGAAGACCCAGAGTTACCTCTGCGGCAGAGGATAAGTTCATTAGATTTACCAGCCTTAGAAATTGTAGCCCAAAAAAATGTTTCACTGTGTTCAAGTAACAGTCACATCAGGTGAATAAGGCCTTCAAGGTCGAATTGCTGCAAATAAACCACTACTGAAGGACACCAATAAGAAGAGCCTTGCTTGGGCCAAGAAACACAAGCAATGGACATTAGACCTGTGGAAATCTGTCCTTTCGTCTGATGAGCCCAAATTTGAGATTTTTGGTTCCAACCGCCGTGTCTTTGTGAGACGCAGTGTAAGTGAACGGATGATCTCCCAATGTGTGGTTCCAAGCATGGAGGAGGTGTGGGGGTGCTTTGCTGGTGACGCTGTCTGTGATTTATTTAGAATTCATGGAACAGTTAACCAGCATGGCTACCACAGCATTATGCAGCGATACGCCGTTCCATCTGGTTAGGTCTTAGAGGAACTATCATTTTGTTTTTCGACACGACAATGACTCTAAACACACATCCAGGCTGTATAAGGGCAATTTGACCAAACACTCCAGAGTGTTGGAGTGCTGCATCAGATGACCTGGCCTCAACCCAGTTGAAATGGTTTGGTGTGAGTTGGCCCGCAGAGTGAAGGAAAAGCAGCCAACAAGTGCTCAGCATATGTGGGAACATTCTTCATGAAGCTGGTTGATAGAATGCCTAGTGTGCAAAGCTGTCATCAAGGCAAAGGGTGGCTACTTGGAAGAATATCAAATATATTTTGATTCAACACTTTGTTTTGGTTACTACATGTTTCCATATGTTATTTCATAGTTTGAATGTCTTCACTATCATTCTACAATGTAGAAAATTGTTTTTTTTTAAATGAAGAAAAACCCTTGAATGAGTAGGTGTCCAAACTTTTGACTGGTACTGTATATTGTGAATCGCCTATCTGTTTGAAAAGATCAAGACATCGTTTTTTAGTCCGTATCGCCCGGCCCTACTTTATGCCTGATGTGTTCCATTGAGTTAACTAGGGTTTCCCTTCGTAGTCACAAGGTGAAGATGGCTGCGAAGCTAAGGGCAGACTACAGTGCCGTTCTACACATGCCCGTTCTGAAAGAGGGCAAGGACAGACCACTGGGATCCAACATGCCTGCCAATCAGAACTATCTCCAACCCGGTAAGAATGCCATCACGTCAACGTCAATTATTGGCAAATCAGTATTGTTTTCACGGGCAACGAATGAGCACTATTACAAGTCAATACTTCCAAGTATTTCTCATTACAACTCTCTGGTCTTCCAGGTGATGATCCAGAGTACTTGATCACTGGGACCCACGCATACCCCTCAGGACCTGGTAATTACAACAGTCTTACCCAGGGATCCCTTACTCTGGTCCTGGAGAGGTTCTTGGGGTGCGGGCTTTCGTTCCAGCCCGATCCTAACACACCTGATTCAGCAAATCATGGCTGAAGATCAGGATTTATTTGAATCTGGTGTGTTAAATGATTGGCCAGGAACCAAAACCTTCACACCCATTATCTCTCCAGGACCAGACTTGGAGAACCCCTCCCTCTGGTATAACCTCAATACCAATGCTACTGTTGCAAGTAAAACCACATTCATTCATATTGTGCCCTCGGGGGTGTTACATCACTTTTATAATGCTGTGTATTGTCATCCTCAGGGGTGGCTCTGACGGCAGACACTCAGATACATAGGAACCCCAGTGAGGGGGGAGTTCATGCCATGGCTCTTGCCCTGCCACCATCACAAGCCAGGTACTTACTTCAGATGATGCCCGGTAGATTTGTTGAAGTGAAAAGACACTAGAACAAACATAATTCGATAGTTCACGTCAGACATTCATCTGTTTGACACAATTCTTCTGTAATTCTATAGCACTACAACCGTCTGTACAGACCCCCAGATTTTAGAGAAATAAGCAAAGGGTTATTGTATCCAGTCAACACGAGACCCCAATCAGGGTTGCCTATCGTATGAGTGTACTTTGAGGTATCCAGCATCCATTTAGTTTTTTTGTGTAATTGCAGGCTGGACGCCAGTCACACAGCAGCCAGTGTTGGGGACATCCACAGACACGCAGTGGGGGCAGAGAGGCCTCACGCTCCTCACTCACACGCTATGGTGGGTAAACGCTCTCCGATACGTATTATTAGTCCTACACACCTTTTTGTGTCTAACACTTCACATGTATTTCGGCACCAACATTCCACTAATGAGACAACAGCCTTGTATGATCTTCGGATAATCATTTTCTGTCTTCTTTCTAGTCTCTTTTGGAAGGAGGCGGCACCAAAAACTCTTCCCTAATTGCCAGAAAAGCCCCCACTATGCCCAAGCCCCAGTGGCACGCGCCGTGGAAGTTGTTTCGGGTAAGGACATTATTTTGTCACGTCAGGAGCATCTGAATACACTTACTTGCTCTACAGTGCACACACTTTATCAAAGCACTTGGCACACTTACCAAAGGTTGATGTTTTGTAAGGAACTGTCCCTAGTCCTTCAAACGTACTACCATAATCTTAGAATGTCTTTTATGTAGGGCCTCTGTGTTTCAGATGCCTTCGGGGGTATTGACTTGCCCCCTGTTTTGTGTGGTAGCTGATACAGGTTTGCTTTATCCCTTCCAGGTCATCAGTGGTCATCTTGGCTGGGTGAGGTCCATTGCCGTAGAGCCCGGCAACCAGTGGTTTGTGACCGGCGCTGGCGACAGAACCATTAAAGTGAGTACAGAGAGAGACTGGGAGATCTATAGCTTTGAAACGGCAGTTTGAAGCGGGTGTACAAAAATAAAAGACGCAAAAATGAAACTTAGGAACGGGAAGCATAGAAATGGCACACACAGAATAGATATACTGCTGCTTCAACTTGCTTTCAATGAAAAATCTATAATGTGTTTTTCTATGTGCATTTGGTCGAGTCGCCAAAAAGTTACATATTGCAGCTTTAAAGGAAGATTAAGTCCTTTGTTTAATCAGTGTGTGTGATTGACAGGAGGGATGGGGGGCTGTGTTTTTACCACTATCATCACTCGTAGATATGAGAATAATAAGTGACAAGGGTATTGGGGCACCCATTTGATCTATTCAATGTCTGTCAAATGGTGGCATTTAGTCATGTATCTCGTAATAGATCAGCTATAAGTTTGATCGTGATTTCAAAACCCATTGTTTCTTCTTCTCCTGACAGATCTGGGACCTGGCCAGTGGGAAGCTAAAGCTTTCCCTTACGGGACACATCAGCACGGTGCGCGGCGTGGCCGTGAGCACCCGGAGTCCCTACCTGTTCTCCTGCGGTGAGGACAAGCAGGTCAAGTGCTGGGATCTGGAGTACAACAAGGTGCTGCACTAGTACCCTTTCATTTCTGCTTTACTTTATATGTTGTGTTTGAATGGACTGTAGGTCCATTATTATTTAGTTAAGTATTTAGTATAGTTACGCCCACTCATTTCTGCTCTACTACACGTTTCAATGCCATATTGTTTTTCCAATTATGATTGCTGTGTTTAGGTGATCAGGCACTACCACGGCCACCTCAGCGCTGTGTACGACTTGGACCTGCACCCAACCATCGACGTGCTGGTCACATGCAGTCGAGATGCCACGGCCAGGGTAAGTGTTACTAATGACGAGTTGTCTTGACTTTCAAAAACGTTATTTTTAGTGGAACATTTTGGAATGTTTTGAGACTTCGATATGAAATCTGTGCGTCTATAGGTGTGGGATATCAGGAGCAAAGCCAACGTGCACACCCTGTCCGGACACACCAACACAGTGGCCACAGTCAGATGCCAGGCCGCCGAACCTCAGATCATCACAGGTACGGACGGATACGTTTACAACTGCTTTGCCAAGCTGTGTTCATATATTGGCTAGTTGACTCACTGCAAAGTACCATCAATGGCTTATTATATTGTTATGTTCTATTATGAGCTGGTGCGAAGAGAAATCAGAATTTTGACCTTTTCTCCTGGGTCATGTTCTGGTCGGGAGAAAATAGGAGATACCACTTGAACTTGTCCAATAAGAACACAGTGTTTTGTTAGTTTCAAGACGTTTTGCTACGGCGTGACCTTCTGAACCCTGCTCTTTTCTATTCCAGGGAGCCACGACTCCACCATCAGGCTATGGGATCTGATAGCTGGGAAGACCAGAGCCACTCTCACCAACCACAAGAAGTCTGTCAGAGCACTGGCCTTACATCCCAGACAGTATGTAAATTCCTCATACGTAGCTAGTATTGATGCATATGTCACACCCAAGTTGGTCAACTTCTATTACCTAGTTGTAGTAAATGATAGGATTGATAGCTGATAGGGTCGCTCACTTTATTTGTGCGTTTGTATTTTTTATTTTGACACTGAACCATTGGTTGGCTGCACATTACAGGTATACCTTAGCCTCTGGCTCTGCCGACAACATCAAGCAGTGGACGTTCCCCGACGGCAACTTCATCCAGAACCTCTCTGGACACAACGCCATCATCAACGCAATGGCAGTCAACTCGGACGGCGTGCTGGTATCTGGAGGTATGAAAACGCCCGTTGCTTTTTCCAACTGGGCCTTGTATATATGTTGTTAGTGAAATAGACAGTTTTGAGCCTCTGTCATGATGATTGGGTCAGATTCTTTCTAGTCATAGTACATTGAAGGGCGTTGTTGCTTTGAAGGCACATTACTATAGATGGGCAACAAACAAAAAATAAGTGATAGCGGAAGAGGCTGGAAGCAAAGATATTGGAATGGCTAAGTAATAGGACATCCTATAGGCAGCCGTGTCTAGGTCCTAGCCCTATATCTATACCAATGTTTTGATCTACAGTACCAGTCGAAAGTTTGGACACACCTACACATTCCATTATTTTTTCCTACATTGTAGAATAATAGTGAAGACGTCACACTATGAAATAACACACATGGAATCATGTAGTAACCAAAAAAGTGTTAAACAAATCCAAATATATTCTAGATTCTTCAAAGTAGCCACCATTGAGGACAGCTTTGCAAACTCTTGGCATTCTCTCAAGCAGCTTCACCTGGAATGTTTTTCCAACAGTCTTGAAGGAGTTCCCACACATACTAAGTACTTGTTGGCTGCTTTTCCTTCACTCTGCTGTCCAACTCAACCCAATTGAGATAGTTTGGGATGTAGTCGGGTGATTGTAGAGGCCACGTCATCTTATGCAGCACTCCATCACTCTCCTTCTTGGTCAAATAGCCCTTACACAGCCTGGAGGTGTATTGGGTCACTGTGCTGTTGAAAAACAAATGATACGCCATCCCATCTGGTTTGTGCTTAGAGGGACTATCAGAATGCTGTGGTAGCCATGCTGGTTAAGTGTGCCTTGAATTCTAAATAAATCAGTGTCACCAGCAAAGCACCATCACACCACCTCTTCCATGCTTCACGGTGGGAACCACACATACGGAGATCATCCGTTCACTTACTCTGCGTCTCACAAAGACACGGTGGTTGGAACCAAAAATCTCAAAATTGGACCCGAGACCAAAGGACAAATTTGCACTGGTCTAATCTCCATTGCTCTTGTTTCTTGACACAAGCAAGTATTCTTCTTGGTGTCCTTTAGTTGTGGTTTCTTTGCAGCAATTTGACCATGAAGGCCTGACTCACGCAGTCTCCTCGGAACAGTTTATGTTGATGTGTCTGTTACTTGAACTCCAAAGCATTCATTTGGGGTGCAATCTGAGGTGCAGTTAATTGCCAATTTCTGATGCTGGTAACTCTAATGAACTTAACCTCTGCAGCAGAGGTAACTCTGGGTCTTCCTTTGCTTTGGCGGGGTCCTCATGAGAGCCAATTTTAACATGGCGCTTGATGGTTTTTGCGACTGCACTTGAAGAAACTTTCAAAGTTCTTGACATTTTCTCTATTGACCTTCATGTCTTAATGTAATGATGGATGTTTCTCTTTGCTTATTTGAGCAGTTTTTGCCATAATATGGACTTGGTCTTTTACCAAATATGGCTATTTTCTGTATACCACCCCAACACGACTGATTGGCTCAAACTCATTAATAAGAAGGAAATAAATTCCACAAATTAACTCTTAACAAGGCACACCTGGTAATTGAAATGCATTCCAGGATACAGCTAAACCTAACAGCTTCTTATTGTCTCCGTTAGCTGACAACGGCACCATTCACCTGTGGGACTGGCGGACGGGCTACAACTTCCAGCGTATCCACGCCGCCGTGCAACCTGGCTCGCTGGACAGCGAATCGGGGATCTTCGCCTGCATGTTCGACAACTCAGAGAGCAGGCTGATCACGGCCGAGGCTGACAAGACCATCAAGGTGTACAAAGAGGACGACACCGCGGTAAGAGATACTTTCATCCCGTGCTGTATATCTACATGAGTTTTTGTTTTGAGATGGGATTCAATAGTGGATTTTGATAATTTTTTTTACTACCTCATTGTGGATGTTTATTCAATCTCGAAAAATGACAGTCACTAAAACATTGCTAAGCTAATGAAACTGAAGTATTCCTTGACGTATTTCATAAGTTCTTGTTTCTGACTAGGGTGAGATTTTATTTTTTATTCCTTTCAGACCGAGGAAAGCCACCCAATCAACTGGAAACCGGAGATCCTCAAGAGGAAGAGATTCTAGTTTTGGCCCAAAAATAAATACTTTCATTAATTTCTGTTGTCAATATTCCCATCAATAGAACCCCATAATTTTTGTAACAAGAATATTCACTCAAAAACATACTTTGAACAAGTTGGCTTTTATTTTCATTTGAATCTTTTTTGTTTTCAATGTACTCATTATTCTAAGTACCATTTTCAGTCTTCAGTGTACGATGTTAGTCCAACAAAGCAGCCATTATGGACAGCCTTTAACCTTCCAGAATGTTTGTTCTTGATGATGACCGCTCTCTCATACCTCTGGTCATTCTCGTCCACCATGAGAAGCCACTCCTCAGCTCCGTAAGGGCTCTCCTTAGTGTGCGCACACATCCGGTAAATGTGTGGAAAAATCTAGATTTCTAGGTCAGGTTTTATTTTTTTGTATTGATCCAACAGAATCACCGACTGTATATACAAGATAAATGTAATTTGTTGTGCAATCTGGTGTATCAAATAAATCACTGTATGATCAACAGAACCATTCAAATAAAAAACATGTTGCTTCTCATTTTGAAGTTCCGTCAAGCGTGACTCACCAATGATTACATTGGTGACAACATTCCGGTAGTCTTTGCAACTGTTTCCCTTGATCTCCTCCCACTATCCGTTGTCTCCTGGTTAGTCCTGGAGCTCAGCCGTATTCCTGGTTTCACTGATAATGTGTAAGTTCTGCTCACCTGTTTGACAAAGCAGAGGTACACTGTAACGTGAAACTAATTCATATGGCAATTTTGGGTATTATCAACTGTAAACTGCTCCAAACGTTTTACTGCAGCATACAGTAAATTGTGGGGAAATAATTGCTGTATTTTGAATGGTACTGTAATTCCACCCCACAGAATACCGTGCTGTATAGTTGGGAGTGCCAAATGTTTTATTTGTTTCTGGCTTATTGACATTTTCAGGCGTGCCTTGTAAGAGGCTATAGTGCACCCGTGAGTGAGAGTGCTGTACCAATTTAACTCCTATATGGTTATAGTTCCCCATCAATTTAAAATGTATAGGGGACAGGTTAGAGTGGGGAAGTCTTAAACGGTTGAGCATTTTGCTTTCCCCTGTAGTCGCTGCCAGTTTGGAAGCTTCCAGAAGTGTTATAAGACATCAAATATTAATTATATGCTGTAATTTCTAAACTGCCTAGCAGCCAACCTGCTTGCACCAATCCCTTGTATTTACAGTAAATTATTTTTCATTCATTACGATTACGGTAGTATTAACTTTACAGTATAATCAATGTTATGTTTTGTATTGTCATTACACAGTACTTGCTTTGAGACTATTACAGTCGATGTACTGTAATGTGAAATGCAGGCAGCTGTGGCAAGTTAGTGTCAAATTCTCTGCAACCCCTTTACAGTGTAAGTTAACTCGTCAATGTGCATTAAAGGGGCAATCTGCGGTTTCTACATCAATTGTTACTTTTAAATTATGTATACCCATTCATTCTTGAAGAATATAACTTATGAATGCCTTGTGAGTTTAGTTCAACTGTCGTACCTGATCAGAACCCAAAATACAGTTGAAGTCAGTTTACATACACCTTAGCCAAATACATTTAAACTCAGTTTCGCAATTCCTGACATTTAATCCGAGTAAAAATTCCGTCTTAGGTCAGTTAGGATCACCACTGTATTTTAAGAATGTGAAATGTCAGAATAATAGTGATTTATTTCAGCTTTTCTTTCTTTCATATTCTCAGTGGGTCAGAAGTTTACATACACTCAATTAGTATTTGGTAGCATTGCCTTTACATTTTTTAACTTGGGTCAAACGTTACGGGTAGCCTTACACAAGCTTCCCACAATAAGTTGGGTGAGTTTTGGCCGATTCCTCCTGACAGAGATGGTGTAACTGAGTCAGGTTTGTCGGCCTCCTTGCTCACACATGCTTTTTCAGTTCTGCCCACAAAGTTTCTATAGGATTGAGGTCAGGGCTTTGTGATGGCCACTCCAATACCTTGACTTTGTTGTCCTTAAGCCATTTTGCCCAACTTTGGAAGTGTGCTTGGGGTCATTGTCCATTTGGAAGACCTATTTGCGATCAAGCTTTAACTTCCTGACTGATGTCTTGAGATGTTGCTTCAATATATCCACAATTTTCCTGCCTCTTGATGCCATCTATTTTGTGAAGTGCACCAGTCCCTCCTGCAGCAAAGCACCCCCACAACATGCTGCCTCCCCCGTGCTTCACAGTTGGGATGGTGTTCTTCAGATTGCAATCCTCCCCCTTTTTCCTCCAAACAATGATGGCTATTGTAGCCAAACAGTTCTATTTTTGTTTCATCAGACCAGAGGACATTTCTCCAAAAAGTACGATCTTTGTCTCGATGTGCAGTTGCAAACCGTAGTCTGTTTTTTTATTGGTGGTTTTGGAGCAGTGGCTTCTTCCTTGCTGAGCGGCCTTTCAGGTTATGTCGATATAGGACTCGTTTTACTGTGAATATAGATACTTTTGTACCTGTTTCCTCCAGCATCTTCACAAGGTCCTTTGCTGTTGTTCTAGGATTGATTTGTACTTTTCGCACCAAAGTACGTTCATCTCTAGGAGACAGAACGCGTCTCCTTCCTGAGCGGTACGACGGCTGCCTGGTCCCATGGTGTTTATACTTGCATACTATTGTTTGTAGAGATAAACGTGGTACCTTCAGGCGTTTGGAAATTGCTCCCAAGGATGAACCAGTGGATGTCCACAAAAGAAATTCTGAGGTCTTGGCTGATATCTTTTGATTTTCCCATGATGTTAAGCAAAGAGGCCCTGAGTTTGAAGGTAGGCCTTGAAATACATCCACAGGTACACCTCCAATTGACTCAAATGATGTCAATTAGCCTATCAGAAGCTTCTAAAGCCATGACATAATTTTGGGGAATTTTTCAAGCTGTTTAAAGGCACAGTCAACTTAGTTTACGGTAACTTCTGATTCACTGGAATTGTGATACATTGAATTATAATTATAAGTGAAATCATCTGTAAACAATTGTTGGAAAAATTACTTGTGTCATGCACAAAGTAGATGTTCTAAACGACTTGCCAAAACTATAGTTTGTTAACAAGAAATTTGTGGAGTGGTTGAAAAATGAGTTTTAATGACTCCAACCTAAGTTTGTAAACTTCCGACTTCAACTGTGTATGCTTTTTTTACTCCATTGTTTGTAAATAATGTAATCGTAAACAAACACTGAAGCCTCGACATGTTTTTTTGTTTTTTTCTCCCCAATTTCGTGGTGTCCAATTGTTTAGTAGCTACTATCTTGTCTCAGCGCTACAACTCCCGTACGGGCTTGGGCTTCGGCACTGAGCCGAAGCAGCTCTCACACATTGACAACCGTCTCCAGCTTCTCCAGAGCTTCCTATCCCTAGGGTGCACCCCTCCACTCACCAAGGACTGGTCTGAGGTCAGTGTTCACAGTGATGTGTGTGGGGACTGTGGGGAGAGCTGTGTCTCCTCCGGAGGAGATACTGAATAAAGAGATGGAGAAGCTCTGACTCTGGGGTCGGATTTACAAAACATTACTTACGAAAAAACGTAGGAAGTTCATAAGACAGTTCGTAAATTCAATTCCTCAAAATATTCTTAACTACGAATTGCTTTCATAGGAACTTCGTAAATATCTTTATTATGAACTTCGTAAATGTCTTATGTAACATTGACATTAGTGATGTGCTTGAAACCATTAAATAGGCCTATGTGACAGGGAGGATCGGATTTGATCATTACATTATAGCCATCAGATCAGCTGTATCGAAATCAAAAAATGGATAACCAAGAAAAGAGATTGAAGTGATGGTGGAGGAAATAGCAGCCAGGAAAATGTTGCTGTTGGGGAGACTTGATAACTGCGGGGTCACTGCTGAGACCACCAAGAAAGGATGGGTGAGAGTGGCGGGGGTATGGCAAGGGACAGTCTATTATCTGCCGTCGGGGGGAGATGATTCACGCCAGCTGGAGGGACAGTGAGAGGGACTGCCGTAAAAAGCTAGCTAACAAAGACATTATAGGTCCGGCATCAGCCTGTGTGCAATAACATGATTAAGTTATATGGATTATAGCTAACGTGTAAAGACATTATAGCCAAAATAGCTAACGCTGTCCGGGTAGCCAACTGTTAAACATTCATGGTTACAAAAGTATCCATTCGTCTCAAGACAAGGGTTTAGTTAAGGGGAAAATGGCAGTTAAGAAATGTCTTCTTAAGAATGACACACAGCTGCCATCACGCAAATACACTCCCCTGTAAAACTACAAAGAGCAGCCTGCAACAATAACGAGCTTAGAAGTGCCAAGCTATCTCACTGACATTGACCCTTTCATGCACTCCTGCATAAACAGGAAACACCTGCGCCTAAAGCAGACACTGCTAGTTTCCCCTATCTTTCGTTCATGGACACACAAACATCTCATGAAGCACTGTACACTCACACTCTACCCCCCCCCCCCTACTGGTCGGGTGACAAGAGCAAAGGACTTTGCTGTGCACCAATGGGGCCCGCTCTGGCTAGAGCAAGGCCTGCCTCCAGCTCTTCAGGACCAGTCAGAAGATCAACACGAGAGACTCCACCTACATTATTCTGTGTATACATTCTGCTGTAAACTCTGGCTGAGCAGCCTAATTATTCTGACTCCTCACAGAGTCACATTCCTTAGGTCCGTGCACGATAACGGCAGGACAAAATATCTTTGACTCAATAAATTGCCTTTTGATACACCTGATTCCACTCTGTCCAGCGTCGTTGTTTTGCATTCCCTCTCCAGTATGCAAACACCAACAGGACCCCGATACAGCACATCTATATCTCATCCTGTTTGAAGATGGAAAACAAGTAAGATGTGGAGACACCACAGAATCTTCCTGAAAATCCAAAAAGGTTTGATCGTTTTGCCATTGTCCTTGGAGAGGATTTCTTCTCCTCAGAGAGATTTTACTTATGAAGTGACGGTTAAGGGGACGACTTCATGGGTTTTAGGAGTGGCAAGAGAGTCCACTGACATGAAGGTGAATATCACACTGACACCTGAGGATGGACTCTGGACTGTGATGCTAAGGGATGGAAATGAGTACCAAGCCTGTACATCCCACTCTATCCTCCTCTCATTGAGAGAGAAGCCCCAGAAGGATGGGGGTGTCTGTGGACTACGAGGAGGGTCAGGTCTCCTTCTATGATGTGGCCAGGTCTCATATCTACTCTTTCACTGGCTGCACCTTTACAGAGACACTCTATTCTTACTTCGGTCCCTCTGGTAATGATTATGGTCAAAAATCTGCCCTTCTCTCCTGTCAATCTAAGGCATTTATAAGTTACGTTTTTCAAGAATCAATGGGGTTATATCATTCATTTATAAGTACAAATAGGCATGTAGAAGCTACAGATGGACCCTTTAAGCTGGTTGTTGATACTGTATAAGTGAATGTGGTAAAGGACATACTCAGCCCTTTGAGCCGGTTCCACAGTTCTGCACTTTGAAAATGGACATACTTTTCCATTGTTACTGCGGATCTAAGACAGTGAATATAATAAGGGAAGTACTGTGCCTTTGAGCAGGTTGTTGGTTACATTTTTATGATGGAAAATTTATAATACACACCATAATACACACACACACATGCACACAAAAACGTACAGACATATACACACAACTCACTTTGTTTGTAGTCATGTTATAGTCAACTCATGACTTTTGTATGAATTATTTTTAATAAAATATTTGTATCTAGTTGTCATGTATTCATTATCTTTAACTGGTTAAATGTTTGTAAGTTTGCATGTTTCAGTAATGACCAACATGGTTAAATAGTCGTACATCTCTGTTTGATTCAGCTTTTGGTATATTTGGCATTTTTATAATTAATCAACAAGCTACTGTAAATAAATGGATACTGCCTATAGCAAGCAGCGTACCACCTTGCATGCCACTGATGGCTTGCTTCTGAAGCTAAGCAGGGTTAGTCCTGGTTGCTCCCTAGATGGGGAGACCATATGCTGCTGGAAGTGGTGTTGGAGGGCCAGTACGAGTCACTCTTTCCTCTTGTCTAAAAAAATATCCCAATGCCCCAGGGCAGTGATTGGGGACATTGCCCTGTGTAGGGTGCCGTCATTTGAATAGGACCTTAATCGGGTGTCCTGACTCTCTGTGGTCACTAAAGATCCCATGGCACTTATCGTAAGTGTAGGGGTGTTAACCCCGGTGTCCTGGCTAAAATCCCAATCTGGCCTTCAGACCATCACGGTCACCTAATCATCTAATCAAGTGGCTCATTCATCCCTGTAGCTATTTGTTAAGGGAATTTTTATCAATGATGACTAATTATGTATACATTTCAATCAGGACTGACTAGTCCGAATGCTGTTATGTTACTGAACATGTATGAATTTTCTCTCTTGCTCCCAGTATTGAATATAATGTAGTCAAGAGTTTGGAACAATGACGGTCTGTTCCTTGGTACAAATGAATGAACTATCTCCAGATGGCAGGGACGGACTATCTCCAGACTGTCTAGAATGGTTATCTACACTGACTGACCTTGGCTCTAGGCGAGGAGGGAAGGCTTGAGAACTATAGGTCCTTTCTACCAGTGTCAAGAAGAGACGGAACATTTAGAAAACACTGACGTCATTTTCAGTTTATAACCTGTGGTAAAATGTGTATGAACTCAGTACTCTCTTGAATTAAAGGCTGTCACTTGACTTTTAAGACCGGGGCTTGGTCCATTCTTATAAAATAAGGGTCTTACAAACCCTTATGCATTGACAGAGTGTTTAATTTTGATTGGGAATTAAAACAGAGGAATTAAATTCCTTCAACACTATTCCCCAGGCCATTGCTGTAAATGAGAATGTGTTCTCAGTCAATTTACCTGGTAAAATAAGGGTAAAAAAAAAATGTCTTCATAAAAAACAGAAATTGCTCTCTGTAAATAAATGGTGAGAAATGCTCAGTCTTTAGCCATTCGGCAAAGGGTTACCACAGCCCTATAATCATGATAATATCATATTAAGAAGGGTTTATTTACAACCTATCGGTTATAAGATGTTGGGAATAGTGGTATAGGTGAGTCTGATATTAATTAAATACCCTAAACTATGTTCAATGTCAGCAGCAATTTCCAGGGAGAAATGCTCAGTCTGAAGTCATTCGGCTATGGGTTTCACAACCCTATAGCAATGATACAAGTTATATCACCGTAAAAAGGGTTTATCTACAACATCTGGAGTATCACATGTTTGGGAGTCTGACGTAACTTGAGTTCAGTCTTCACCAGTGAGAACCAAGAGGGGCCGAGCTTCATCCTTCATGACTGGGTGTTTGTATATCAACCCTACACCCATTTCATTAGATCAGAACAGGATGGATAACAGTGATTCATATAACTGGTTTGCACCCTAAAAAAAAGGATAGTTGTGTTTTGCTGCATGACACACTTACATTATGTGTCTACCCGCATGATGTGGATCATTGTCAGGTTATTGGATATAAACGTCAGTAACAAAAGAACACCATGGTTGTAAATGTGTACAATGTGTTTGTTTTGGGTCTTATGTAAATTAGACAGTCACGGAGGATTTTCTTCTGATTAACAGGTCAGGGCATAGCACTTTCTATTTGGCTTCAGAGAACTTTGATGTAAAAGGCTTGATCACACCTGTCGTGACGACTTCTATCCGTCACGCCCGTTGTTGCTTTATCCAACGCAATGTTGGAAAAAAAAGAATGCTTCCCACCACTAGATCACATAACTAGACGTGAGCGGGACGTGATCCCAACGCTGCCGCCAATTTAGGCCTACAAGGATGGCAAATGCCTTATTACAAAAGTATATAACATGATTGACACGGCCGCAATAATCGTCATGAAACAGCCTTCGAAGCTCCATAAATCTAAGCCAACATAGTTCATTGTTTTACATTAACCTGTTTAACTGCATTGATACGGCTTAATTGATTATAGTCCAGACTCGTTATAGTTGCAAGTACCATGCAGTTGCACCAGGGGAATTTAAACCAAACGTATTTTCTGCAGGTCTTCTGTTTATTGATGAATTACTTTCCCATCTTGAAAATGTATCCGCATTCCCCAATCAAATGCTTTCATTGATGCCACAAAAAAAAAAATAATCTGCCAACCCTCAAAAAATCGAACATAGCACCAGCATACAACAGTATTAAGCGAAAACAGCATTGGCATTAATAAAGAATTTCATAAAACGTAAGGATAGTATTATATTATAAGTATTTCGGGGACAACATGATTTGTTAACATAATTCGGTTGTTAACACGTTTGTTTTTTATATAAATAAATGTGGAACACAAAGACCGCGTAGAAAAGCATTGCCCAAAATGCATTGCTCCAATAACTTTTAAAAGATTGCTCAGAAGTTTTCCCCACAAAAACGTACTTTTCTGTGATTGAAGTGACACAAAAATGGGCTTTTCCTACGAATTAAGTTGCACAAAAAAAAGTATTTTCACACGAACTGAGCCGCAGAAAAATGCACGAAAACGCACAAAATCTGCTGAAATACTTTTTGTACGTATTTGCACGAATTGAGTGTGAGATTGTGATGCCACGGTTCTCCTCTGAAATATTATGACATTTTCTGTACATATGAATATACTGAGTGCACAAAACGTTAGGAACAAAACACTCCTCCCATTCATCCATATTGCTTGATGCGGATTTAATAAGTGATATCAATAAGGGATCATAGATTTTCACCTGCCCATATTGTTGACCTTCTTTGACAGAAGGAATACTATCCCTCAAAGGGGAGCTGAACCAAGAACACGTCTTCTCAGGTTGAAAGCGGCCCGCGGCACTTATTATTCCAAAATTAACTAGGGTACATAAGATAATTTGTCATATGGTCAGTATCTTTCAAAACAGATTTGCGAGATTCCGTGAATTGTATGACGTTCCTTGGATATTTGAGTGCTGAGTATGATTTCAATCATGCCCAGTCATGCCCACTTGGCCTCTAACACGGGGTGGTAACGCCTATGGAGAAATGCAATAAGGGAAGGTTGAATGGAAGAAAAGGTGGGCTGAGTGTGCTCTATCTAATCGTAGCATCAGAGTCATCCTACAGCCTGCTTATCTCTTCACAGACAGCAGAGAGGCACTACATCTCAGTGCTAGAGGTGTCACTGCAGACACCCTGGTTCGAATCCAGGCTGTACCACAACCAGCCGTGATTGGGAGTCCCATAGGGCGGGGCTGGGTTTGGCGTTGTCTGGGTTTGGCCGGTGTAGGCCGTCATTGTAAATAAGAATTTGTTCATAACCGACTTGACTAGTTAAATAAAGGTTCATTTGAAAATTTTTGAAAGAATAATAAACGGCATAAGGTTTACCACCTCAAACGTCCTCACATTTGTGAGATAATGTTAGCATCATGTTTATTAACGCTACTCTAGAAAGGAGGCAATGTATGGTTCTATTTGCAATTCTTGAACATTCATGTTCACATTGTCATGCTGCGTTTGCTACGCCAATAGTCACTTCATTCAAATTAAATGAAAAAGTAAATCAAGTTATGTTGCTTTAATTCGTCAAGTCAAATTGTAGAGCGGCATAGACTAAGACACAGTATAATGGGATCGAAAACAGTATATATATATATATATATGAGATGAGTAATGCAAAATATGTAAAAATTATTAAAGTGACTGGTGTTCCATTTTAATGTGGCCAGTGATTTCAAGTCTATGTATATAGGGCAGCAGCCTCTAAGGTGCAGGGTTGAGTAACTGGGTGGTAGCCGGCTAATGATGGCTATTTAACAGTCTGATGGCCTTGAGATAGAAGCTGTTTTTCAGTCTCTTGGTCCCAACTTTGATGCACCTGTACTGACCTCACCTTCTTGGATGGTAGCGGTGTGAACAGGCAGTGGCTCGGGTGGTTGTTGTCCTTGATTATCTTTTTGGCCTTTCTGTGACATCGGGTGCTGTAGGTGTCCTGGAGGGCAGGTAGTTTGCCCCCGGTGATGCGTTGAGCAGACTACACCACCCTCTGGAAAGCCCTGCGTTTGCGGGAGGTGCAGTTGCCGTACCAGGTGGTGATACAGCCCAACAGGATGCTCTCATTTGCACGAATGTTGCCATCTATCCACAGTTTCTGGTTAGGGTAGGTTTTAATAGTCACAGTGGGTACAACATCTCCTATACACATCCTGATAAACTCAGTCACCGTATAAGTGTATTAGTCAATGTTATTCTCTGAGTCTACCCGGAACATATCCGAGTCCCCATGATCAAAACAATCTTGAAGCGTGGATTCCGATTGGTCAGACCAGCTTCGAATAGTCCTTAGCACGTGTACTTCCTGTTTGAGCTTCTGCCTATAGGAAGGGAGGACCAAAATAGAGTCGTGATCAGATTTGCCGAAGGGAGGGCGGGGGAGGGCCTTGTAGGCATCCTGGAAGTTGGAGTAGCAGTGGTCGAGTGTTTTAGCAGCTCGAGTCCTACAGTCAATGTGTTGATAGAATTTCGGTAGTGTTTTCTTCAAATTTGGTTGGTAAAAAAAGGACTTGAGTTCCTGTATGTTATCACAATCACACCACGAGTAGCTAATCATGAAACATATATTTAGATCTAATGCTGACCTTTCACCAAAAGTTATACTATTTTTCTCTCTTAACCTCTTATTCTCTCTCAAAGAGAAGATAATGATATGGCACCTTCTTAGCCTTTGAGGTTGTTGTGGATGTAGGTGAATGTGATAAAGGACGTACTTTTCCTTTGAGCTGGTTGTGGATCTAGGTGAGGATGGTCACGGTATCCAGGTGGAAGTCGACCAATCGCAGCATAGAGGACAGGATGGGGGTCATGGTCAGCTGGGATTTATTCCTGATATCCACCACACGGTAGAGTAAAATTGAGTTAGAAAATAGTCAAACTGATACAGGACAGACCTGAATTCCAATTGTATTTGTTTTCTGACAGACACTTTGAGCATTTGATTGAGCCTGTATTTGGAGTGCCAGACATAGACATTTAATAATTCTAATTTTGTGGTGCCAGGTTGGTGGGGTTGTACTTTTGGGACTATTCTATTGGTTATAATGCACCAGGGAAGCTCAAGTGCAGCTAACGTATTTGACAGAAAAAATATACTTTGAAGCCTGTGCAATTTCCATTTCACCACATCCCAATCACAAGCATTCAATTTAATTCAATATATTGTTTTATTGTTGGGTATACATACATTATTGTTTTTATATTTGGGTATATTTCTCTCTCTTAGTGGATATCTTAGTGACATGCAGACACAAACCCATGTCCAAGATTGAACTGATTCTCTCTTGCCCCACAGCTCCGACAAAGACAAGAGGGCATTGATTGTTTCCTTTTATTCATCGGCATAAAAATGTTACAACAGTTCTGTGTCATGACACAAACGCATGAAGGGAATAAAGATCCAGTCATAGGGAATCCCTTTTTCTATGGATAGAGTATTACAAACTTAGTAAGCAGTAATGACTCAATGTTGCCACAATTTTGGGATTGTCAGTTATGATCAAGCATTGCCTCTGACATAAGGCAACTTCAGTGCGCTTGGGCCTGCATTTGCATGTTTCTTACAGAAGAAAAATGCTATGCATCAGCATAAGCATGGTAGCACTTGAAAAGGAAGAGTTTGGAGATTATGGGGAAATTATTAGACCAAAATTGATGAAACAACAGATCACCTGACAAGACTAAATCCAAACAGTACACTGCTGATTTTATGTGCATTTTACATGTACTATGTTTTTTGTTTTTATCAGCGTCATCATTTTGGGTGTATAACTCTAGATTATGGAGGTAAATGAATGTATTCTCTGTTGGAAAAGTTTTGTTAACTCACCATGGGCTTCATCTCACGACCGTCTCCACCTGCCTCGGCCCGGTCCCTTCCCGCCATATTCTTACTGTTCTCTACAAACTCCTACAGAGAGAGGTAGGGGGAGAAAGAAGAAAGAGCGTGAATGTGTGTGTTGGCTGTTGAGACAATAGGGGGCAAGTATCGCAAATGCTAGTTTGGTGTAAAATGTGCATAAACGCCATTCACAATATAGAAATGGATTAAAGTGGTACTCCGTAAAACCATTCAGGTACGTTAAACACTTCTTTAGGCACCACAAGCAGCATATGCAGGCATTCAGCATATGGCGAGCACAGGCATTTTCTTACATTCCCATTTTCTGGCATGACTTGATGAACTGGTAGTTTGTATGAGCGAAAGTGAGTATGTTTAAAGGCATAATTTGGGATATTTCGCTGCTTATGTACCCCTTTCCTGCAGCCAAATGATCTAGTGGCCTCATGTGGTGGCAGGGTAGCCTAGTGGTTAGAGCGTTGGACTAGTAACTGAAAGATTGCAAGTTCAAATCCCTGAGCAAATCCCCGAGCTGACAAGGTACAAATCTGTCGTTCTGCCCCTGAACAGGCAGTTAACCCGCTGTTCCTAGTCCGTCACTGAAAATAAGAATTTGTTCTTAACTGACTTGCCTAGTTAAAGAAAAATGAATATGTTTCATATTTTCATCATTAATCAAACAAAATAAATAATTCAACAGTCGAAAATCCAGTGTTCCTATGTGAAACCGTTTTGTTATATTTCAGTCTTCTGTGATGTATATAAAGTGTAATATCGGGGTTCAAACTCAATGTATTACATTTTAACTCTACATCTGACATGGTACAGGTGTCTTTTATTAAGCCCATAACCATGTGCGTGAGGTGTAGACTTTTGTTTCAAAGTAGATTTGTTGAAGACTAACAAGAAACACTGTGTGTGACCCTGATTTAGTCTACTGCAGTGAAAGGTTAAATAAGGATCAAATCTACCTAGACGGACTGTATTTGTTCATCCCCTGTGAATTCTATTGTAGTCGATGTCTTTAGACAACCTTCAATACATCTGCAGTAACTCCTTAACTAACATTTCTGATTGACGCTGTTTGTATCAAGAATGTATCATGAATGAAGAGAGATCAGACATGTGAAAGGGTTAATTCTGTTCCAGAGCACAGAGCAGCACTGGGTGGGGAGCAGCATGTCAACGTCATTTTACTACAGAGAAACTGAAGTGTATAGACATACTTTATGTTGCTCACACAAGCAAACGATCTCAAACTCTTCTGGAAAACCATTAAGACAGCTACGCAGTCTATGTTTTTTTTTATACCACAGTATATAGTTCCGATAAATCTGATAAAGTGCCCAAACTCTTTTACACACACATAGATACAGGTGAGTAGAGATTTACAAGGGCAGGTGAAGATACATTCTACTTTTTTGAATTCTTGTATTCTCCTGTTTTCTTTATCGGTTCCAGTACCTATGTTTAACTTTATTTTGTAGATTGACAAATTTATACCGTATGTTGTATGCAGGTTTGGGGAGTAACAGATTACATGTAATCTGTTCAATGTAAGGGATTACAAAAAAAGGTAGTTACGTTACGTTACCAGCAACAACAAAAAAATGTAATCAGATTACCGATACTTTTGAAAAACAAATTGATTACTTCAAGGATTACTTAAAAATTCAGAAAGGATGTTTGCGGAAAAAAAATCTTTGACATTCAAATCAGCATTGAAAAAAGGCACGTGTTTAAATTTGTTCTACCTGAGCGAGTCTGACCACAAGTCAGAGACCACTATGATGACACACCAAATGTGTTTGATGGATCACGGGAAAAGAGCAGGAATAGGCTTTTGTAGGCTACAATCCAACCTATGTCTTCCAATGGTGCGACTGCTGTCGGCATCCAAAGATTATCCAATTTGAATAAACGCTTGGAGGTAAAGATGACAGTAGTGGCGTAGTCTACGGCGATACGGAGATCACTTATTATTGATATCTACACAGCGCATTGATGTGAATCACACTGCTGCTCTCTCATTTAGCTATTTGCGCCACAGATTGTGGTTGTTGTGGATGGATGTTCACAAATCTAAATGTGTATTTGAACCCAATAACTTTTGAATTCAAGAAGTTTAAACTACCTATCAATCATTGTTCTTGAAAAACCAATGGACAGCCAGTGAAAAATGTGCTCTTGCAACAGCTGCATAGGGAGGATCCCAGCCTATGGAATAAAAGTGGGGCTTTTATTGCTCAATCTAATTCATGCTGATAAAAAAATGATCCATAGGCCTAATGGAGACTTGCTCAAACTTGAACACTTTTGAGAGACTTAAAGGGACAATCTGTAGTTGTTACATCCATTTTTGGATCTATAAATTATATACATATTCATATATCCATATATATCCATTGATTCTTGAAGAATATAACTTGTAAATGCCTCATGAGCTTAGTTCAACTGTCATACCGCATCAGAACCCGAAAATATAAACTTGTTTTTCTCCCGTGTTTATAAACATTGTAAGTGTAAACAAACATTGTATAGCCTCATAACATGGTTAAACAATAATGTTGATATCATGAATGGTCAGTCCTTGCATCCACAGCTCTGTCTATTAATCTGAGAGTGGTTATATTTCTCCAGGCCCATCCCTCAGCTTTTTACCAAAACAGAGTCGGGCAGCCCGTTTTGTTATTGTTTCAATTCTGGATTTGCCCTTTAAACAGCTGCATATTATCAAGATATCAAAGTGTCGCCAACAAAAAGGTAAAGAATAGGCCTATAGCAAATGCAGCATATGGCGTTTGTTTTTCACGTGTAAATAGCACTTTTCAGTAGTGCTCAAAGCATGCCATTCCATGAGCGCAGCTTTTCTTTTTCAACTCAAATCAATGAGCCTAATCAGTCCTCCATGACAACAAAATCATAAACAACAGAGTAGGCTGGCTAATAAGCCCTTAGTTTTGGGGTCATGCTCAGGTAAAACAATTTGGCTTAATCTATACTTCCATATTTCCAAGTCCTATTCCTGAAGATCAAGAGGTATAACATTTATTGGAATGACTGAAATTCTGATAGACTTTGGTTTTTAATTGTAAAGATATAATTTAATTGTGTTATTATATGTAGTAGAAAGCGATGGGTTTAGAAGAAGCCTACATAACCAATCCATTAAGTAAATTTAACATCCATATATTGCCAGCTATGTACATTTTAACATTGATTTGTCCTGCGATAGATGTCGTTCAATTGGTAACATACATTTTTGTTTTCTTCTAATGCCTCTTAAGGGGAAAGTAATCTAAAAGTAACGGAGTGCTCGGAACGTTACTGAGTTTGGGTAATCCTAAAGTTATGTAACTGATTACAATTTCGGACAGGTAACTAGTAACTGTAACGGATTACATTTAGAAAGTAACCTGCCCAACCCTGGTTGTATGTTTAAACGATTTTAATCCGTGTTGGTTAGTGTCTCTAAATGCCATGTTGACAAAGGCACTGAAACAATTCGAGAGCTGACTCATTCCAGGAAATAATTCAGAGTTCCGCCTTCTTTCTAGATATGGCTTCCTCCAGCAGTCTCCTGTCTGAAGAGCAGTTCCTGTGCTCTATCTGTCTGGATGTGTTCACTGAGCCAGTCTCCACTTCATGTGGACACAACTTCTGCATGGCCTGTGTCACAAAGTACTGGAATGGCAAGAACATGTGTCAATGTCCACTGTGTCAGGAGACATTCTCGAGACGACCTAAGCTTCACATCAACGCAACCTTCAGAGAAGTTGTAGAGAATTTTAAAAAGACGAGAGACAGACGTAAAGATGGGTCCCCTTCCAAACCGGAAATAGTTCCCTGTGACGTCTGTACTGGGATGAAGCACAAAGCCCTGAAGTCCTGCCTGGTGTGTCAGACCTCTTACTGTGAGACTCACCTTGAGCCTCATCAGATAGCCTTACCTTTAAAGAGACACAAACTGATCGACCCTGTGGTGAACCTGGAAGACAGGATCTGTAAGAAGCACGACAGATTCCTGGATCTGTTCTGTAGGACTGACCAGACATGTGTGTGTCAGTTCTGCACTGAAACAGACCACAAGACTCATGACACTGTTCCTATAGAGGAAGAGTCTAGAGAGAGGAAGGTTCAGCTGGGGAAAACTGAGGCAGAAGTACAGCTGATTATCCAGGGGCGACTGAAGAAGGTTAAAGATATCAAATTCTCAGTAGATCTCAGCAAGAGAGATGCAGAGAGAGAGATAGCAGACAGCGTGCAGGTTTTCACTGCTCTGGTACGCTCCATTGAGAAAAGCCAGGCGGAGCTAATTGAGGTGATTGAGGAGAGGCAGAAAGCAGTAGAGTGTCAGGCTGAAGGGCTCATTAAAGAACTGGAGCAGGAAATCACTGAGCTAAAGAGGAGAAGCACTGAGCTGAAGCAGCTCTCACACACTGAGGACCACCTCCAACTTCTCCAGAGCTTCACATCCGTGGTGTGCACCCCTCCACTCACCAAGGACTGGTCTGAGATCAGTGTTCACAGTGATCTCTGTGTGGGGACTGTGAAGAGAGCTGTGTCTCAGCTGGAGGAGACACTGAATAAAGAGATGGAGAAGCTGCTTGAAGTCAAACTGAAGAGGATTCGGCAGTATGTAGTAGATGTGACTCTGGACCCCGATACAGCACATCTATATCTCATCATGTCTGAAGATGGAAAACAAGTACGATGTGGAGACACACCACAGAATCGTCCTCCCAATCCAAAAAGGTTTTCTCAGTATCCCATTGTCCTTGGAAAGGATGGCTTCTCCTCAGGGAGATTTTACTATGAGGTGACGGTTAAGCGTAAAACTGACTGGGATGTAGGTGTGGCCAGACAGCCCAAAGGCAGGAAGGTTAATATCTCACCTAGCTCTGCGTATAGACTCTGGACTGTGTCTCTGAGGGATGGGAATACTTACAAAGCCTGTACCTTCCCCCCTGTCTTCCTTTCCTTGAGAGAGAAGCCCCAGAAGGTGGGGGTGTTCGTTGACTACGAGGAGGGTCAGGTCTCTTTTTACGATGTGGAGGCCAAGTCTCATATCTACTCTTTCACTGGCTGCACCTTTACAGATAAACTCTATCCATTTTTCAGCCCCTGTATGAATGCTGGTGGTAAAAACTCAGCCCCACTCATCATTTCTCCTGTCATTCACACACACTGATTAAACAATGGAGGGACATTTTCATCATAACATAGGTAATAAATGTTTTTATTTGCTGAAAAGACTATCAACTGAAATTGACTTATAGGTGTAAGTTGGTTCAACATATTAAAAAACCCAAATACATGTACAGTATCAGTCAAATGTTTGGACACCTACTCATTCAAGGGTTTTCTTTATTTTTACTATTTTCTACATTGTAGAATAATAGGGAAGACATCAAAACTATGAAATAACAAATAGTAGTAAACCAAAAAGTGTTAAACAAATCAAAATATATTTTAGATTTTAGATTCTTCAAAGTAGCCACCTTTTGCCTTGATGACAGCTTTGCACACTCTAGGACTACATTTTTTTCTAAGGTTTTGGCTGATGTCTTTTGATTTTCCCATGATGTTAAGCAAAGAGGCCCTGAGTTTGAAGGTGGGCCTTGAAATACAGCTACAGGAACACCTCCAATTGACTCAAATGATGTCAATTAGCCTATCAGAAGTTTCTAAAGCCATGACATCATTTTCTGGAATTTTCCAAGCTGTTTAAAGGCACAGTCAACTTAAGTGTATGTAAACTTCTGACCCACTGGAATTGTGATACAGTGATTTATAAGTGAAATAATATGTCTGTAAACATTTGTTGGAAAAATGACTTGTGCCATGCACTTACAAACTATAGTTTGTTAACAATACATTTGTGGAGTGGTTGAAAAACGAGTTTTAATGACTCCAACCTAAGTGTATGTAAACTTCTGACTTCAACTGTATAAACATATTTTTTTGGCGATAGGGGGAGACAAAAAAATAAGAGTACAGATTATATTATGGGACAATATACAAACTTTTTTAAGAAAGACGGAAATACAATTTTATTGAGTAAATGTATTTATTGATTCTCTTAATTTTGAAAAGAGAGATGAAAATATAATACATTTAAGGTTATTTGTTCATGTAAAAATCTAAATGTATTGACTTTAAGGTTGTCTCAGATTTGTGGTGTGGTGTGGTCACCAGAAATTCTGGCAAAAAAAGTGTCTCCACTAAATAAAGTTGTAACTGGTTGTGGATTTTGGGGAATGTGACAAAGGACTTACTCTGCCTTAAAGCTGTGTGTTCATACTGTATAAGTGAATGTGTTGAAGGACATACTCAGTCTTAGAGCTGTGTGTTCATACTGTATAAGTGAATGTGTTGAAGGACATACTCAGTCTTAAAGCTGTGTGTTCATACTGTATATGTGAATGTGTTGAAGGACATACTCAGCCTTAAAGCTGTGTGTTCATACTGTATAAGTGAATGTGTTGAAGGACATACTCAGTCTTAGAGCTGTGTGTTCATACTGTATAAGTGAATGTGTTGAAGGACATACTCAGTCTTAAAGCTGTGTGTTCATACTGTATATGTGAATGTGTTGAAGGACATACTCAGCCTTAAAGCTGTGTGTTCATACTGTATAAGTGAATGTGTTGAAGGACATACTCAGCCTTAAAGCTGTGTGTTCATACTGTATAAGTGAATGTGTTGAAGGACATACTCAGTCTTAAAGCTGTGTGTTCATACTGTATAAGTGAATGTGTTGAAGGACATACTCAGCCTTAAAGCTGTGTGTTCATACTGTATAAGTGAATGTGTTGAAGGACATACTCAGCCTTAAAGCTGTGTGTTCATACTGTATAAGTGAATGTGTTGAAGGACATACTCAGTCTTAGAGCTGTGTGTTCATACTGTATAAGTGAATGTGTTGAAGGACATACTCAGTCTTAGAGCAGGTTCCACAGTTCTGGATGTAGATGAGGACGATAAAGGACATACTGGCTGTGGATCTAAGACAGTTAATATGATAAAGGAACTACTTTCCTTGCAGCTGATTGTGGATGTAGGTGAGGATGAGGAGAGGGATCTCCACCAGGGTGATGATGAAGGAGCCTTTGGCCACGAAGCCCAGGTGATTTTTTTTAATTTTTTAATTTTTTTATTTCACCTTTATTTAACCAGGTAGGCTAGTTGAGAACAAGTTCTCATTTGCAACTGCGACCTGGCCAAGATAAAGCGTAGCAGTGTGAACAGACAACACAGAGTTACACATGGAGTAAACAATTAACAAGTCAATAACACAGTAGAAAAAAAGGGGAGTCTATATACATTGTGTGCAAAAGGCATGAGGAGGTAGGCGAATAATTACAATTTTGCAGATTAACACTGGAGTGATAAATGATCAGATGGTCATGTACAGGTAGAGATATTGGTGTGCAAAAGAGCAGAAAAGTAAATAAATAAAAACAGTATGGGGATGAGGTAGTTAAAAATGGGTGGGCTATTTACCGATAGACTATGTACAGCTGCAGCGATCGGTTAGCTGCTCAGATAGCAGATGTTTGAAGTTGGTGAGGGAGATGAAAGTCTCCAACTTCAGCGATTTTTGCAATTCGTTCCAGTCACAGGCAGCAGAGAACTGGAACGAAAGGCGGCCAAATGAGGTGTTGGCTTTAGGGATGATCAGTGAGATACACCTGCTGGAGCGCGTGCTATGGATGGGTGATGCCATCGTGATCAGTGAACTGAGATAAGGCGGAGCTTTACCTAGCATGGACTTGTAGATTACCTGGAGTCTATGCTGCATGATGGCAGGCCCGAGATTCATTCCTGATGTCCACCAGAAGGTAGAGGAAAAGAAGAGATAGGAATAGTCAAACTCATACAGGACAGACCTGGGTTCACATAGTATTTGTTTTGTTTCAAAATACTTTGGGTGTTTGATTGAGCAGGTATGTAGTGCCAGATTGGCGGGGTCTGTACATTTGGGACTATTCCATTGCTTCCGTTGCATCAGGCGAGCTCAATCAAGTGCAGCTAACGTATTTGACAGAAACGCAAATATATTGAGCCCTGGTCTGATACGGCTCTTTTTCCAAGATAATCACAAGCATTTAAATTCATTAAATATATTGTTTTATTGTTGGGTATATATAGTTGTTATTATTGGGTATATTCTTTTATTGTTCCTTCCTCTTAGTGGATATCTTAATGGCATTACAGACACAAACTCATATCCCCCACTGAAATGATCCTGTCTTTCCCGATAGCGCTCACAAACATTGCTTGTTTATATTTATTTTATTACTCTGTATAAACATTTTATCAAAGATATTTGGGGTTAAAACTCTGCTCTCATTCATGAATAGAGATACAGTCATAGATATTCAATTTTTTTCATGGATACATTGTCAACAACTCAATAAGTACTAATTGGTCAAATGTTGCATTATCGCCACAATTTCGGTATTGTCAGTTATGATCAAGCATTGCCTTTAACAGAAGACAATCCACATTTTTTGTAGGACCTGCATTTGAATTTTTTTAAACTAATATAAAACATCCTTATCAGGATACGTGAAAGTGAGTATGTTTAATGGCATAATCTTGATGTTTCCTGCTCATGTAGCCCTTTCCTGCATGGGTGGAATGTTATGAATGTTTCATATGTTCATAATTAGTAAACTTTTTTTATTTTAAACAGTCGAAAATCCAGTGTTGCTATGTCAAACCGTTTTGTTATATTTCAGTCTTCTGTGATGTATATAAAGTGTAATATCGGGGTTCAAACTCAATGTATTACATTTTAACTCTACATCTGACATGGTACAGGTGTCTTTTATTAAGCCCATAACCATGTGCGTGAGGTGTAGACTTTTGTTTCAAAGTAGATTTGTTGAAGACTAACAAGAAACACTCTGTGTGACCCTGATTTAGTCTACTGCAGTGAAAGGTTAAATAAGGATCAAATCTAGCTAGACGGACTGTATTTGTTCATCCCCTGTGAATTCTATTGCAGTCGATGTCTTTAGACAACCTTCAATACATCTGCAGTAACTCCTTAACTAACATTTCTGATTGACACTGTTTGTATCAAGAATGTATCATGAATGAAGAGAGATCAGACATGTGAAAGGGTTAATTCTGTTCCAGAGCACAGAGCAGCACTGGGTGGGGAGCAGCATGTCAACGTCACTTTACTTAAGTGAAACTGAAGTGTATAGACGTACTGTATGTTGCGCACACAAGCAAAGTGTCTCAAACTCTTCTGGAAAAATCTGATAAAGTGCACAAACTGTTTCACACAGATAGAAACAGGTGATTGACAAAAGCAGGTGAAGATAAATTATATTGTGTGAAATCTTGTATTCTCTTGTTTTCTTTATCGGTTATTAATACAGGTACGGTTGAAGTCGGAAGTTTACATACATTTAGGTTGGAGTCATTACATTTCTTGATAACCAAATATAGTTTTGGCAAGTCGGTTCGGACATCTTCTTTGTGCAACAGAGCACTCCATCTACAGTGGACTGATAGACAGTGCCAGCCCAGTTATAGTGTTTATCTCTCCCCTTCTGAATTGGCCGATGTATTTTATCATTTCGGCGCATTACATACGTATACATCTCAAAATAATAGACATTTAATAAGTGTGAAGCAGAAAGTGAATATCCAACAGAAATTGGTAATAAATATATAGAGTAACATTGTTAGGGTAGGCTAAAATGAAAACAGTGGCTTCCAATAAGGAGAAATGTATCATGTTTGTTTTGTTTTTTAACCTTACAATAGGGGTAAAAGCAGAACATTGTTTGAGAGTGATCCGTGTGTATTAGCAGTAGTGATTGAGAGGGTCTTCCTATTAGGAAGAAAGGGTCCTTAGTTGAATGAAACAGATATGGAGACTGGTGAAAGTAACAAAGTGGATGGTGATATTAGTGGCTTTCAAATAGCACTCTAATAATGCAATATTTTTGTAATTTGTAGAAGTAAATGTTTCGATGCAAGGTCACATGATGAAAAGAGGGATTGTGCCTTGGGACTGATTATATTAGAGGCTGCCATCTGGTGTTTAGGTTAGAGATAAGCTTCCTGTGGACAAATAGATAAGCCACCAGGGGAAAATGTAGTGGTACTCACTGAACTCAAACAGGCTGTAACGGACACAGTGGGACATGTGGGACAGAGGTATGTATAATTGAATAAGAGACATTTTTTACCATTTCCAATTATTATTACTGAATTTTATAGTTTGGTTAACTTCTTGATGCACCCATCCCATTAGCGGGATCATTTACGTCACCATCAGCTGGATTGCAGTGCACCAAATTCAAATTAAATTACTAAAAATATTTAATTTTCATGAAATCACAAGTGCAATATAGCAAAACACAGTTTAGCTTGTTGTTAATCCACCTGGCGTGTCAGATTTTAATAAAGCTTTTCGGCGAAAGCTATCCAAGTGTATGTAAGAACATCTCTCTCAGTAGACAAAATATTACAAACAGCTAGCCACCAAGTAGATTGGTCACAAAAGTCAGAAAAGCAATAAATTAAATTGCTTACCTTTGATGATCTTCGGATGTTTACACTCACGAGACTCCCAGTTACACAATAAATGTTCCTTTTGTTCCAAAAAGATGATTTTTATATCCAAAATACCTCCATTTGTTTGGCACATTATGTTCAGAAATCCACAGGCGCGAGCGGTCACGACATCGCAGACGAAAATTCCAAATAGTATCCGTAATGTCCACAGAAACGTGTCAAACGTTTTTTATAATCAATCCTCAGGTTGTTTTTTCAATATATAATTGATAATATATCAACCGGGACTTTAGCTTCGTCAATAGGAGAGAGAGACACAATGGCTGTTCCAAACTGTTGCGCAAGCAAAATTCTGGGAACACCCAGCTATACACTGACGCGATGTGATATTTCTTGCTAATTTTTCTCAATAAAAGCATGAAACTATGTCTAAAGACTGTTCACAACATGGGGAAGCCGTAGGAAAAGGAATCTGGTTGATATCCCTTTAAATGGAGGGAGGGCATTCAGTAGAATATGGAGCTTTCAAAATAGAGGCCACTTCCTGGTTGAATTTTCCTCAGGTTTTCGCTTGCAATATAAGTTATGTTATACTCACATACAATATTTTGACAGTTTTGGAAACGTTAGAGTGTTTTCTATCCGAATCTGACAATTATATGCATATTCTAGATTCTGGGCCTGAGAAATAGGCAGTTCAATTTGGGTATGTTTTTCATCCAAAAATCTAAATACTGCCCCCTACACTCAACAGGTTTTAACACCAGTGATATAAGTAAGAAGCTAAAACAATCATCTGTGGAACTGTGTCCAAAATTGAAGTAGATTGAAGTACATTTTTTAGTTCCGAATATTGAGCTGATAAGCCAGCACCAACTTTTTGAAGGACCTAGCAGATTTGTTAAACACCAGGTTCCATATTCTGATGACTAGTTGAGGTCACATGGACAGTCAGTACAGAACATATGTCAGTGCAACAGGTCAAAATGATAAGATTACAGGAAAAGGGCTTTGAGTATGTTTTCTTTAGAAGTATGACTATCCCACTTACAAGGAAACTGTATCACATGATGTGTCTCAAGTATGATTATGTATAGATCCTTTTTATCAAGACTTCCTGCCCAAGATGCAGTAAGCTCGGTTAAGATTACAAATTTTTAGGAAACCTGCCCACATCCTGGTTTACTCTCTCCACCTGCCCATTACTCTCGGGGTGAAGCCCTAAAGTAAGGCTGATCGAGACCCCAGACGTTCCATGAACGCCCTCCAGACCCTAGACGTGAACTGGGGACCTCGATCAGACACTATATCCTCAGGCACCCCGTAGTGCTTGAAGACGTGCGTAAACAAGGCCTCCACAGTCTGTAGGGCCATAGGGAGACCGGGCAGAGGGAGGAGACGACAGGACTTAGAGAACCGATCCACAATGACCAGGATCGCGGTGTTACCCTGTGAGGGGGGCCGTTGTGGAACGGGTAAGGGGTGTAGCTTCCCTCTGGGCAGGTGCCTAGGAGCCTTACACTGGGCGCACACCGAGCAGGAGGAAACATGAACCCTCGCGTCCTTAGCCAATGTGGCCCACTAGTACCTCCCGCTCAAACAGCGCACTGTCCGACCGATCTCAGGATGACCAGAGGAGGGTGAACAGCAGATGGGACGTACAGACGCCCAGTAAGATACTGGACGGGAGCGGGCTCTGCACGTAACACCTGCTCAATGTCAGTCCAGCTCCCACACTACCGGCGCAACCAGGCAGGAGGTGGGGAGTATGGGAGTGGGATCCATGGGCCTCTCCTCTGTGTCATACAGCCGGGACAATGCGTTTGCCTTCATGTTCTGGGAGCCTGGTCTACAGGAAAGGGTGAACACAAAATCGGTGAACAACATGGCCCACCTTGCCTGGCGAGGGTTCAGTCTCCTCGCTGCCCGGATGTACTCTAGATTGCGGTGGTCAGTCCAGATGAGAAAAGGGTACCTAGCCCCCTCAAGTCAATGTCTCCACGCCTTCAAGGCCTTTACGACAGCCAACAGCTCCCGGTCCCCCACGTCATAGTTTTGCTCCGCCAGGCTGAGCTTCTTTCTAGAAGAAGGCACAGGGGCGGAGCTTTGGTGGCGTACATGAGCGCTGAGAGATCACAGCTCCTATCCCAGCCTCGGACGCGTCCAATGTCTCCACGCCTTCAAGGCCTTTACGACAGCCAACAGCTCCCGGTCCCCCACGTCATAGTTTTGCTCCGCCAGGCTGAGCTTCTTTCGAGAAGAAGGCACAGGGGCGGAGCTTTGGTGGCGTACACGAGCGCTGAGAGATCACAGCTCCTATCCCAGCCTCGGACGCGTCCACCTCCACTATGAACGCCAAAGAGGGATCCGGATGGGCCAGCACGGGAGCCGAGGTAAACAGAGCCCTCAGGTGACTAAAAGCCCTGTCCACCTCAGCTGACCACTGCAAACGTACCGGGCCCTCCTTCAGCATTGAGGTAATGGGAGCCGCTTCCTGACCAAAACCCCGGATAAACCTCCGGTAATAGTTGGCAAACCCTAAGAACCGCTGCACCTCCTTTACCATGGTGGGAGTCGGCCGATTACGCAAGGCTGAAATGCGGTCACTCTCCATCTCCACCCCTGAGGTGGACATGCGATTTCCTAGAAAGGAGACGGACTGCTGGAAGAACAGGCATTCCTCAGCCTTGACGTACAGGTCATGCTCCAACAGGCGACCAAGTACCCTGCGCACCAGGGACACATGCTCGGCGCGTGTAGCGGAGTACATCAGAATGTCATCAATATACACCACTACACCTTGCCTGTGCAGGTCCCTGAAAATCTCATCTACAAATGCTTGGAAGACTGATGAAGCATTCATCAACCCGTATGGCATGACGAGGTACTCATAGTGCCCATAGGTGGTACTGAAAGCCGTCTTCCACTCGTCTCCCTCCCGGATACGCACCAGGTTGTAAGCGCTCCTGAGATCTAGTTTGGTGAAGAAGCGCGCCCCGTGCATTGACTCTATCGCTGTGGCTATGAGCGGTAGCGGGTAACTATACCTCACCGTGATCTGGTTCAGACCCCGATAGTCAATACACGGGCACAGACCTCCCTCCTTCTTCTTCACAAAAAAGAAACATGAGGAGGCGGGTGATGTGGAGGACCGAATGTACCCCTGACGCAGGGATTCAGAGACATATGTTTCCATAGCCTCCGTCTCCCCCTGTGAGAGGATACACGTGACTCCTGGGAAGTGCAGCATCTCCCAGGAGGTCTATCGCACAATCGCCCCGTCGATGAGGTGGTAATTGAGTTGCCTTCTTTTTGGAGAAGGCAATATCCAAATCTGCATATTCAGGGGGAATGTGCACGGTGGAGACCTGGTCTGCAAACCCCTAAACACCTCCCCGAGCACTCTTGCGACCACCCCGTGAGAGCCCTCTGTGGCCAAGAAACAGTGGGGTCATGACAAGCTAACCAGGGTAGTCCTAGCACCACGGGAAATGCAGGAGAATCAATAAGGAAGAGACTAATTCTCTCCTTGTGACCCCCCTGCGTCACCATGCCCAGAAGAGCGGTGGCCTCCCTAATCAACCCTGACCCTAATGGTTGACTATCTAAGGCATGAACGGGGAACGGCACTGCCACAGGAACAATGGGGATCCCTAAACTATGGGCAAACAATCTATCTATGAAATTCCCAGCCGTGCCTGAATCGACGAGGACCTTATGCTGGGAATGCGGGGAAATTCAGGAAAAGTGACATACACAAACATATGTGCAACAGAGGGCTCTGGGTGAGAATGGTGCTGGCGCACCTGGGGTGACGCCAGAGCGCCCTGCCTGCTGCCTCGATCCCCAGACGAACCAACCCAGCACCGACCGGCAGTATGACCTCTGCGGCCACTGATGGTGCACGAGCTGGAACCCCCTCCGGTCTCCCTGCGCACCGCCTCTCCCAGCTCCATGGGTATTGGAGAGGGGGACTCTCACCACCGCGCCGGTGGCCAGAGTCCGAAACTCCCGGGCGAACTCCTGGGCGCTCCTCGTCCCCTGCCTCAGATGGAAGAGGCGTTCACCCGCCGCTTTACCCTCGGGCGAGTGGTCGAAGACTGCCCAGAAGCGACGGGTGAACTCCTCAAACTGGTCCAACGCCACATCTCTCCACACGTCGTTGGCCCTTCCAGGGCTTTCCCGGTGAGGCACGAGACAAGAGCACACACCCTCTCACGGCCCGAAGGAGCCGGGTGGACGATCGCCAGGTAAAGGTTCAGCTGCAATAGGAACCCCTGGCAGTTCGCAGCCTTCCCATCGTATTCCTGGGGAAGGGAGAGACGAATCCCACTGGGTCCAGGAGAAGAAAGGGCGCATAGTGTAGACCCCGGTTGTGCTGGTGGAGGCACTGGGAGAACTCCCTGTCTTTCTCAGCGGTCCATTGTCTGGACAACGCAGTCCATGGCGGTACCAAGATGGTGTAGCATTGCTGTATGCTCCCGGACGCGCTCCTCCACCCCTGTACCTGCTCCTGCTGACTCCATAAGTTTGGTCCGGAATTCTGTAAGGGGTGCGTAGTGGAGGCAGAGAAGTCAGGTGCAGGAGAGCGAAAACTGTGTTACAACGGCGTATTTTAATAATAAAATCACCGTAAACAGAATAAATAATACAATAGGTACAAAACCTGTTGCACACCAGCATAACGTGCACAAGCACTTACAATAAACAATTCCGGACAAGGACATGGGGGGGAGCAGAGGGTTAAATACACAACATGTAATGATAGAATTGAAACCAGGTGTGTGGGAAGACAAGACAAAACAAATGGAAAATGAAAAGTGGATCAGCTATGGCTAGAAGACCGGTGATGTCTACCACCGAACGCCGCCCGAACAAGGAGAGGGACTGACCGTCGTGACACCAGCATACAAAAGTATTAAGCGAAAACAAGCATAGAAAACAGCATTGGCATTAATAAAGAATTTCATAAAACGTAAGGATACTATTATATTATAAGTATTTTGGTGACAACCTGGTTAATTAACAATATTGGGTTGTTAACACATTTGTTTTTTTTATATAAATAAATGTGGAACACGAAAAAGGCAGTGTAGAACACCACTGCCCAAAATGCATTGCTCCAATAACTTTTAAAAGATTGTTCCAAAGTTTTCCTATAATTGAAGTAACACAAAAATGTGTGTATTTTCCTATGAATGAAGTCGGACAAAAAATATATTTTCACACGAATTAAGCCGAACTAAAATGCACAAAATCTGCTGAATTACTTTCTGTACAGATTTGCACGAATTGAGTGTGAATTGAGTTGCCACGGATCTCCTCTGAAATATTATAAGGAAATTCTAATTAAAACCTTTCTGTACATCATAATATACTGCTGCACAAAACATGTTGACTCCAATGCTTCCCACAGTTGTGTTAAGTTGGCTGGATGTCCTTTGGGTGGTAACCATTCTTGATAAGCGTGAAAGGCCCTGCAGCATTGCAGTTCTTAACACATTCAAACAGGTGCGCCACGCACCTACTACCATACACCCCTTAAAGGCACTTAAATCTTGTGTTGTGTCTTGTGCATTCGCCCACTGAATGGCAGACATACACAATCCATGTCTCAACTGTCTCAAGGCTTGAAAATCCTTCTTTAACTTGTCTCCTCCCCTGCATCCACATTGATAAAGTGGATTTAATAAGTGATATCAATAAGGGATCATAGCTTTTCACCTACCCATATTGTTGACCTTCTTTGACAGAAGGAAAACTATCCCTCAAAGGGGAGCTGAACCAAAAAAACTGCATTTATTATTATTCCAAAATTGACTGCAAAGGGTAAATAAGATCATTTGTCATATAGTCAGTACCTTTCAGAACAGAGATTTGCGAGATTCTGAGAAATGTATGATGTTCTTTGGATATTTGAGGGTTGAGTATGATTTCAATCATGTCCAGTCATGCCCACTTGGCCTCTAACACGGGGTGGTAACGCCTCAGATTTGTTTATATGCATACCAGACATTGTCGCCAATAAAATGTTGAAAGAATGAGATTTCTTCATTTTAGTTTTTTCCACCTCAAACATCCTCACATTTGTGAGATAACATTGGCATCAAAAACCCAACTGCCATCAAAGCTACTCTAGAAAGAAGGAGGAAATGCATAATGCAATTTGGGATTCTTGAACATTCATGTTCACGTTGTCACGCTGCGTCACACGGTTGCTAAGCCAATATTCACTTCATTCAACTCAAATTAACTTAAAACTTAATACAAGTTATGTTGCTTTAATTTAACATAATTTAGATCTAATGCTGACCTTTGACAGAAAGTTATACTATTTTTCTCTCTTAACCTCTTATTCTCTCAAAGAGAATCTAATGATATGGCACATCCTTAGCCTTTGACCTGGTTGTGGATGTACATGAGGGTGGCCACAATGCCCAGGTGGAAGCGGGCCAGTCGCTGCATAGAGGAAAGGGAAAGTGGGATACCTAGTCAGTTGTACAACTGAATGCATTCAACTGAAATGTATCTTCCCCATTTAACCCAACACCTCTGAATCAGAGAAGTGCAGGGGGCTGCCCTAATTGACATCCACGCCATCGGGTTAACTGCCTTGCTAAGTGGTAGAATGACAGATTTTTACCTCGTCAGCTCGGGGATTCGATCCAGCAAATTTTCGGTTACTGGCCCAACACTCAAACCTCTGAAAGCTGAACCGTGAGGTGGACTATTGTTACAACTATTGTTTTAGGAAATTAGGCGAAAACCTCCCCAAAAATAGTCTATAAAGTTTTGCATTACCGACACATCGAAACACGATAAATAGTGTTTTTGTAATTTGTTATAGGCTGGTTATAAGGACACATAAATGTGGCTTATTTAGGCAACTTTCCTCATTTATTGATGGCGCTGGCTGCGCCATGTTGGATCTGAATGCATATGGATGCAGTTCCACGCAAACACAGTTCCACACAGTTCCACACAGTTCCACGTAAAGGAAACAGATTATTGTTTTAGATGACATTACCTTCTTACTGAAATCACTGGCGTTACCCAAACTATAGAATTGAGTCAAAATAATTGGAAATGGTCAAGCATGTCTCTTTTTCAATTATTTGTACCTCTGTCCCAAATGTCCCCTGCAGTCTCAGGGTCTGGGTAAGCAGTGGTCAACAATCCAGTGAGGTGGGCAGGGTACATAACAGCAGGAAGGCTCAGGGTCAGGGAAGACTGAACGGGCAAAACCGGGAAGGACTAGAAAACAGGAGCAAGACAGGAACAGGGGAACAAACGCTGTTAAGTTTCACAAAACAAAATGAACTGGAGACAAACAGAGAGCACAGGTATAAATACACAGGGGATAATGGGGGCGATGGGTGACACCTGGAGGGGGGTGGAAACAAGCACAAAGACAGGTGAAACAGATCAGGGTGTGACAGATGGCAACCTCTAATATGATATCAGTCCCAAGGCTCAGTCCCTCTGTTCGTCATGTGACCTTGAATTGAAACCTTTACTTCTTCAAATTACTAAAATATTCAGTTGTGGAAAAAAGACCCAGTTGTCATACTTGAGTAAATGTATAGATACCTTAATAGAAAGTTACTCAAGTAAAAATTGAAAGTCACCCAGTAAAATACTATTTGAGTAAAAGTCTAAAAGTATTTAGTTCTAAATATACTTAAGTATCAAAAGTACATGTAATTGCTAAAATATAAGTATCAAAAGTCAAAGTAGAAGTATAAATAATTTCAAATTCCTTATATTACGCAAAGCAGATGGCACCATTTTCTTGTTTTGAAAATGTACGGATAACCAGGATGCAAGATGCATTGTGTTGAGGGAGTCCGTCAGATCAGAGGCAATACGGATGACCACATATTCTGTGAATTGTGTGTGAATGTGACCATTTTCCTGTGCTGCTAAGCATTCAAAATGTAATGAGTACTTTTGGGTGTCAGAGAAAATGTATGGAGTAAAAAGTACATTATTTTCTTTAAAAAATGTAGTGAAGTAAAAGTGAAAGTTGTCAAAAATATAATAATCAAGTAGAGTTCAGATACCCCAAAAACTTATTAAGTAGTACTTTAGAGTATTGTTTCTTAAGTACTCTACAGCACTGAATATATGGTATTATTAGAAGGCTATCTGGAAGCCACTGATAACATATTACCATTCACATACTGTCAACACTCATTCAATTTGACATAAACTGATAGATCATGAGTACCGTGAATCTTTCCAATTTACCTTCTTTATGAATGTCTTTGTTACTCTCACTAGTCTCCATATCTGTTTCCTTCAACTAAAACCCACTCTAGTAGAAAAAACATTCTCAATCTCTACTGCTAATACACACGGAACACTCCTAAACAATGTTCTGCTTTTACCCCCATTGTAAGGTTTAAAAACAAAACAAATATGATACCTTTTACCTTATTGGAAGGCATTGTATTTATTTTAGTCTACCCTAACATTGTTACTCTATATATTTATTACAAATTGCTGTTGGATATTCACTTTCTGCTTCACACTTATTAAATGTCTATTATTTTATGATTAACATGTAATGGGCCAAATTTATAAAAAATACATCGGCCAATTCAGAAGGGAAGAGATTAACTTTGGAAGGAGCTCCTTTTTAAGGTAGCTCTCGAGACTAGGGCTTCTTTTTGGGATCAACATGCATTATAACTGGGCTAGCACTGCCTATCAGTCCACTATAGATGGCATGCTCTGTCCATAATAAGTCTGGCACCTGAGACAGGATAGACTGGGAAACAGAGCCAGTTTACACCACTTACGTAAGTCTACATGTGGGTAAGCAAGTTGTATGTTATTATTATTTTTTCCATTGTTACTTTATCAAACCTCTAGTAACCCATTATACTATTCATATAGCATATTCAATAATAGAACTCTCTCCTGTCATATCTTCACATCACACAGAATCCCTATATAACGTTATGAATCAACTTAGGTATTCACATTCACACCACCAGCAACGATCACAGTGCCGCCAGCCCGAGAGGTGCATGTTCTAAAAGAAATCTCAGTAGTCAGACCACATAGACAATTTCCAGAAATGCCTATAGACAGCTGTCAGTGGGTCTTCTCTACCCTCACTCATACTCTCAAACTTTTCAATGGCTTCTCCTGTCAGTGCTCACTACCTGTAGATTGACAGGCAGTGGTGGACAGAACCCCTAGATAACATTATAGATTGAAAAACTCACACAGAACTGGTTGGGGTATCAGTTGAGCATCACTACTCTGGATGGTTCTGACTTATCATTGATCAACTGCGACTAGTCCCCTGACAGCTCTCATTCACTCAGTACTAATAATATATCTTATTATCTAAATGTCAATCCTCTTATTATCCAAATTTCAAATCCCTTTATTGTCCAAATGTCAATCCTTTGTTGAACTTCAGCTTACCACTTATTATTCAAATTTCAATCTCTTACTATCCAATCAGCTTAAATTGTCATTTCAAGACTCACACAACTCTAACATTCACATTCACTTAGTACTATTCCCAAACACACTCAGTAATCTCCCTTATTACTCCATGTGCATCTTAAAACATTATAGTCATTACATCCTATGCACAATATGTATTTTCAACGGTTCTCTTGACGATACTTCCTGTACATATAAAATAACACCTTGTGCTCAATAACACTGTGTGCTATTATCAGTGGTTTCAGACCACGTAGACACTTCATTAATGCCTACAGACAGCTGTCAGCGAGGGCTTTTCTATGGTACCTTTCCTGCCCTCACTCTAGCCTTCTCCTAAGATTAGCTCTAGCCTTCTTCTTAAGACTAGTGGTACCTTTTTATGTTTAGTTTTCTTGGTTTTATTATAAGATCTTTTTTATGCAAATCTCTTTAAATTGACTCACTGAAATTCAGTCGCCATGTCCCTCAATTGTTTGCGGATGATGTGTCTCCTCCTGGGCAGCTCACAGTAAGGGTCTGGTCTGGGTGGGTCCTCGTCGTCTTTTGGTCAGACGGGAATTTCCCTCAAGCTTCATAAAATGCTACACCGGTTTCCCTCGCAGACCCTCACTGGAACGCTCCACAGGCAGAAACAATCATCCTGTTCATTGATGCCATTTTGTCGTACACGTCCCTCACTCTAGTAGTCTCCCTCACAGTCACTATGCGGCCGCTACCTTTCCCAGGAAGTGGACATAGTTGTCCATGGTGTTGATGGTGGCCACTCTGAAGACATTCTCTACTAGGATGACAAAGACGTCACGTGTCGACTTACAGAAACTGGTTATGTTGATATCTGTCGCCGTGTACGCATTCTGTGGTGAAAACAGACAAACAAGAGACAGAAGTATCATCAATAACCATGTGTGATTGCTGTCATCTTGGAATGAGTCTCCATTGTAAAATACATTCTGTCAATGATATAACATGTGTAATAGCAAGAATAATCAACATCGCATATGACAATCAATCTGATTCTGATAGGACACTTACTTGATTCAGGTATTTTAGACACTAATTCAGGCACCACAAGCAGCAGATGCAGTCTTGCAGCATACATCGAGCACAGGTATTTTCCTACCAACAGAAAATACTTTCAGCTTTAGTTCTCCACCCAGGGGCGCCGTATGGGATGGAAAAGTTAGAATGATTCTAAGGTCCTGTGACTGACAGGGGCCCTAAAAAATGATTAGAACATTGGGTACATTTTTTCCTATATTAAATGATTAACCTGTCATCATTAATATATTTTATTTACAATGCACTAATAAAACTAACGGTTTCTTTTTCTTTCTTTGTTTTTGGCAAAAAGTAAACATCCAGAGCATCTGTATTTAAAAAAAAAAAAATGTTTACCTTTATTTTACTAGGCAAGTCAGTTAAGAACAAATTCTTATTTTCAATGACGGCCTAGGAACAGTGGGTTAACTGCCTGTTCAAGGGCAGAATGACAGATTTTTGCCCCCCTCGATTTACATGAAATGGTTTGGTCCTGCCCCCAAACCAGGCGCGAACGGTACTTACTAGCAGTGAATTGCGAGTGAGGAGGGCCGGTGGAGCATCATGTCTCAGCTTCCGAAAGAAAAATCTGGCTTCCAAAAATGAAAAAGAAAGAAAAGAAAGACAGGAGAGAGAAAAGAAAGGGTGACAATATGTCACCCAATTTTTCACAAAGGTGGGTGAGTCCGTGAGTGGTGGAAATGAACCTGTTAGCTTAGCCCATAGTGAAATAGGCTACTTTTACTCCCCTAACATTAGCTACTTAATATCTTCACAGAAAATTCTGAGTGTTTACATTTCGCTCCTCTTTTAGCCGACATTTAATCAATGCAGGCAACCTTTTAGCAAGCTATTCAAACTCAATCCTTTGTCCCTGTCCCTGCCCCTGCCTGGTGCCAGGCCCAACATATGCAGCTTCAGGCTCAGCAGTCCTTTCTCCCCATCCCCGTACCCCTGAACCAGCCCTACTCCCAATTGAAGGAGGTGAGCAGCTTTGTGTTGAATGACACCGTCAGTTGGGAGAATTGCAGATACTGCAATGCATTGAGGACAGGAATGTGATTCTCCAGTCAGGAAAAATCTCACTTGACACAGAAGCAGCCAGTATCAGAGCCTTAAAGGAAGAGATGCAGGCTCTTAGAGATGGATGGGAGTCCCTCCTGTCTGAGTCAACACTGATTGCTACGCAAATGGATGTTGCACCTCAATTTAGCAAAGAACACAGCCACCAGAGGAAAAGGAAGAGATTCCATGGTGAGACCTCTCAAGAGAAGACAGCTCAGGACAGTGCAGCAACGGTGTTTCAGAACACAGTGTTGTTTTACTGCTATGGACAACATCATAAATGACTTGGACACTAGGTTCCACACCACTGCCATAATTTTCTGCTGTTCTGAAAGTTGGGCAGATTAGTGAAGATAAAGTCCCTTCTGTGTGCCAACCACTGATCATTAAGTATTCCAGAGAACTTACACCTGAGATTCAAAATGAAGTAAGACACCTGAACACTGTATATGCTGCCACTTCCCCCCCCTAACTTGTCCCCTGTTGGTCTCCTGAATGCAATTTGTAAGATGCAGCTGCAAAGCATTTTTGGTGAAGTATACATTGCCTTACGTCTATTTTGCACACTGCCTGTGACTGTTGCTGGTGGCGAGAGAGCTTTCAGTAAGCTAAAACTGATATAAAACTATTTGAGGTCCACTATGTCCCAGGACAGGCTTTGCAGTCTTGCCATGCTGTCCATTGAAAGTTAGTTAGCTAGAAAGCTGGACTTCAAAGACTTGATCAGTGACTTTGCTAGCAAGAAGGCTCGGTGCTGGGCTCTTGGTGAGTAAGGCTGAGCAAGGGCCAGTGATAACTGTTCAATGGCATGGCTATGGATATTGGATCACGACACAGATGATGCCCACAGGCTGAGAACAAGACTGAGAACAGACTGAGAACAAGATATATCTCAAAGTAATGGCTGGATTGCCATAAAATTAGTTGTGTACCATCAAGACCCCAAGTGGAAGAAACCTATTGATTTGGTGACCTCTTGACCTTTCCTCTAGTGCCACCATCAGGCCTTTTCATTTCCATTTGGTTTTCCATTTCCAGCTGCTTATTTTCTAGTTGGAATGTATACTTAGTTCAGAAATCTGCTGCTGATTTTATTATTTTGTTTGTTATATCATTCTATAGATGATAATGTTGCTTTATTTTAATTGAAGAGGTTAATGTATATTTAAGTTATATTTATTTTAAGTTATTCATTAATGTTAAGAGAATTTTCCATTCAAGAATTGTACCATTAAAACTACATTTAGACTGTAAAAGATGGCCTTTAGCACATTTCTTATAGAGGGTATCAGTCTTGCATCAAATAGTGAATTCCACTGTATGCAGAACATTGCATGCATTTCTGCACAGTGTTATATTTTCACAGCTCACTGTCAGTAAATATTGTACGGTAAATATTGGACTACAATAGAGTTTTAAGCCTGCGAAGGTAGAGCTATTTAAAGCTTTGAATGGGTCGATTGGATTCTGGAGGTGTGTGGTTACAGCAAACGCGCAGGGTTGGTGTGGCTTGCGGTGGTGGGGCCCAATGGGATATCTTTTCATGGGGCCCAAAATCCATGTGGTGCCCCTGTCTCCACCTATTGTTTGACTTGATGGCAGCATTCGTGCAGAACTGAAAGCGCGAACCACTGCATTTAACCATGGCAAGGTGACTGGGAATATGGCCGAATACAAACCGTGTAGTTATTCCCTCCGTAAGGCAATCAAACAGGAAAAACGTCAGTACAGAGACAAAGTGGATCCCAATTCAACGGCTCAGACACAAGACGTATGTGGCAGGGTCTACAGACCATCACGCACTCCCTAGCCTCTGTCCTCAGAGCATGTGCTGACCAGCTGGCTGAAGTGTTTACGGACATATTCAATCTCCCCCTATCCCAGTCTGCTGTCCCCACATGCTTCAAGATGTCCACCATTGTTCCTGTACCCAAGAAAGCAAAGGTAACTGAACTAAATCGCCCCGTAGCACTCACTTATTTCATCATGAAGTGCTTTGAGAGACTTGTCAAGTATCATATCACCTCTACCTTACCTGAGACCCTAAACCCACTTCAATTTGCTTACCACCCCAATAGATCCACAGACAATGCAATCGCCACCGCACTGCACTATCACATCTGGACAAGAGGAATACCTATGTAATAATGCTGTTCATTGACTATAGCTCAGCATTCAACACCATAGTACCCTGCAAACTCATCATTAAGCTCGGGGCCCTAGGTCTGAACCCCACCCTGTGCAACTGGGTCCTGGACTTCCTGACGGTCCGCCCCCAGGTGGTGATGGTAGGGGTAAAAAACTCTGCTTCGCTGATCCTTAACACGTTTCTCAGCCCCCTACTCCCTGTTCACCCATGACAACGTGGCCATGAATGCCTCCAACTCAATCATCAAGTTTGCAGACCACACAACAGTAGTAGGCCTGATTACCAACAATGACGAGGCAGCCTACAGTGAGGAGGTGAGGGCCCTGGGAATGTGGTGCCAGGAAAATAACATCTCATTCAACGTCACCGTCAACAAAGGAGCTGATCGTGGACTTCAGGACACAGCAGAGGGAGCACCCCCCTATCCACATCGACGGGACAGCAGTGGAGAAGGTGGAAAGCGTCAAGTTTATCTGCGTACACATCACTGACAAACTGAAATAATCCACCCACACAGACAGTGTGGTGAAGAAGGCGCAACAGCCCTCTTCAACCTCAAAATGCTGAAGAAATTTGGATTGGCACCTAAAACCATCACAAACATTTACAGATACACAATTGAGAGACTCCTGTCGGGCTGTATCTCCTCCGCGTGTTACGGCAACTGCACCGCTCGCAACCGCAGGGCTTTCCAGAGGGTGGCGCAGTCTGCCCAAGGCATCACCAGGGGCAAACTACCTGCCCTCAAGGACACCTACAGTGCCCAATGTCACAGGAAGACTAAAAAGATCATCAAGGACAACAACCACCCAAGTCACTGCCTGTTCACCCCACTTTCATCCAGAAGGCAAGGTCAGTACAGGTCATCAAAGCTGGGACCGAGAGACTGAAAAACAGCTTCTATCTCAAGACCATCAGACTGTTAAACAGCCATCAGTAGCACCTTAGAGGCTGCTGCAATATATACATATACTTGAAATCACTGGCCACTTTAAAATGGAACACTAGTCACTTTAATAATGTTTACATATTTTGCATTAGTCATTTCATATGTACAGTGGGGCAAAAAAAGTATTTAGTCAGCCACCAATTGTGTAAGTTCTCCCACTTAAAAAGATGAGAGAGGCCTGTAATTTTCATCATAGTTACACTTCAACTATGACAGACAAAATGAGAAAAAAAATCCAGAAAATCACATTGTAGGATTTTTTATGAATTTATTTGCAAATTATGGTGGAAAATAAGTATTTGGTCACCTACAAACAAGCAATATTTCTGGTCTCACAGACCTGTAATTCTTCTTTAAGAGGCATTTTGAAGTCCTCCACTGCGTTACCTGTATTAATGGCACCTGTTTGAACTTGTTATCAGTATAAAAGACACCTGTCCACAACCTCAAACAGTCAAAACTCCAAACTCCACTATGGCCAAAACCAAAGAGCTGTCAAAGGACACCAGAAACAAAATTGTAGACCTGCACCAGGCTGGGAAGACTGAATCTACAATAGGTAAGCAGCTTGGTTTGAAGAAATCAAGGCTGAGCAAGGAGCAATTAACTGTTCAATGGCATGGCTAGGACATACAAGACCACTGATAATCTCCCACAGGCTGGGGCTCACAAGATCTCACCCCAGACTGGGAACAAATATGATCACAAAGTAATGGTGAGCAAAAATCCCAGAGACCCCAAGGGGGACCTAGTGAATGACCTGCAGAGAGCTGGGACCAAGTGCCAAAGCCTTTTCATCAGTAACACATTTCGCTGCTTATTTTCTAGTTGGAATGTACTCAAATCCTGCTGCTGATTTTATTATTTTGTTTGCTTAAGCCAGTAAATGATAAGGCCCGTCTTTTAAGTTTGCTTATTTTAAGTTATTCATTTGTTAAGATGATTTTCCATTCAAGAAGATTAAGAATGTCATATGGTAGATGAAACCAAAATATAACTTTTTGGTAAAAACTCTACTCGTCGTGTTTGGAGAACAAAGAATGCTGAGTTGCATCCAAAGAACACTATACCTACTGTGAAGCATGGGGGTGGAAATGCTTTTTAAGCCTGGGCTGTTTTTCTGAATGGGACCAGGACCACTGATCCGTGTAAAGGAAAGAATGAATGGGGCCATGTATGGTGAGATTTTTTCATGGGGCCCAAAACCTCCCCTTCCATCCGTTTGAAGGGCATTGAAGATGAAACGTGGCTGCTTTAACAGCAAGGTGACTGGGAATGATCCCAAACAACCACCGGGCAATGAAGGAGTGGCTTAGTAAGAAGCATTTCAAGGTCCTGGAGTGGCCAAAGTCTCCAGATCTCAACCCCATAGAAAATCTTTGGAGGGAGTTGAAAGTCCGTGTTGCCCAGCAACAGCCCCAAAACATCACTGCTCTAGAGGAGATCTGCATGGGGGAATGGGCCAAAATACCAGCAACAGTGTGTGAAAACCTTGTGAAGACTTACAGAAAACGTTTGACCTCATTGCCAACAAAGGCTATAAAACAAAGTATTGAGATAAACTTTTGTTAATGATCAAATACTTATTTTCCACCATAATTTGCAAATAAATTCATTAAAAAAATCCTACAATGTGATTTTCTGGATTTTTTTTCTAATTTTGTCTGTCATAGTTGAAGTGTACCTATGATGAAAATTACAGCCCTCTCATCTTTTTAAGTTGGAGAACTTGCACAATTGGTGGCTGACTAAATACTTTTTTGCCCCACTGTATATACTGCATTCTATTCTAATGTATTTTAGTCAATGCTGCTCCGATATTGCTCGTCCAAATATTTATATATTCTTAATTCCATTTCTTCACTTTAGATGTGTGTTTTGTGTGTATCATTGTGAAATTGCTAGATCATTATTTTTTAGATATTACTGCACGGTTAGAGCTAGAAACACAAGCATGACGTGAGAAACACAAGCATTTCGCTACACCCGCAATAACATCTGCTAAACACGTGTATGTGACCTACAAAATTTGATTTGATTTGACTTGACAAACTGGTGGTCGGTATGAGCGAAAGTGAGTATGTTTAAATGCCTTTTCTGGGATACTTCTTGTTGCTAATGGTCAAATCTTGCCTGGCTGCCCAGACCCATTGCCAATGCCAAATACCAAACGCCAAACGCCACACCCATGAACTTTGTTTCTTATCAATAGAGCAGAGGAAGAATTCTGTGTGAGTCATCAGGCAAGTTCAAATCTACCTAGTTTAACGGTTCTTTCTCCTCTTCCTCTGAAGAGGAGGTGTAGCAGGGATCGGACCAAAATGCAGCGTGGTTATTTGTATACATCTTTAACAAAAACAATACACAGAGAAAACCTAAACACCCTATCTGGAACAAACACAGAGACAGGAACAATCACCCACGAAACACTCAAAGAATATGGCTGCCTAAATATGGTTCCCAATCAGAGACAATGATAAACACCTGCCTCTGATTGAGAACCACCCCCCCCCAGGTGCGGACTCCCGGCCGCAAAACCTGAACCTATTGGGGAGGGTCTGGTTGGGCATCTGTCCGCGGTGGCGGCTCGGGTGCTGGACGTGGCCCCCACTTCACCATAGTCTTGATCCGCCCCATTGTCCACTTCCGTGGCCTCCTAACCACGGCGACCCTTCTAAATGACCCCACTGGACTGAGGGGCAGCTCGGGACAGAGGAGCAGCTCGGGACAGAGGGGCGGAAGTTCTGGCGCCTCTGGTCTGAGGGGCTCTGGCGCCTCTGGGCTGACTGGCGGCACTGGTGGCTCCTGGCTGACTGGCGGCACTGGCGGCTCCTGGCGGCACTGGCGGCTCCTGGCTGACTGGCGGCTCCTGGCTGACTGGCGGCACTGGCGGCACTTCCTGGCGGCTCCTGGCTGACTGGCGGCTCCTGGCGGAACTGGCGGCTCCTGGCTGACTGGCGGCACTGGCGGCTCCTGGCTGACTGCCGGCTCCTGGCTGACTGGCGACTCCTGGCTGACTGGCGGCTCCTGGCTGACTGGCGGCACTGGCGGCTCGTTGCAGACTGGCGGCTCCTTGCAGACTGGCGGCACTGGCGGCTCCTTGCAGACTGGCGGCACTGGCGTCTCCTGGCAGACTGGCGGCACTGGCGGCTCCTGGCTGACTGGCGGCACTGGCGGCTCCTGGCTGACTGGCGGCACTGGCGGCTCGTTGCAGACTGGCGGCTCGTTGCAGACTGGCGGCTCGTTGCAGACTGGCGGCACTGGCGGCTCCTTGCAGACTGGCGGCACTGGCGGCTCCTTGCAGACTGGCGGCACTGGCGGCTCCTTGCAGACTGGCGGCACTGGCGGCTCCTTGCAGACTGGCGGCTCGTTGCAGACTGGCGGCACTGGCGGCTCCTTGCAGACTGGCGGCACTGGCGGCTCCTTGCAGACTGGCGGCACTGGCGGCTCCTTGCAGACTGGCGGCACTGGCGGCTCGTTGCAGACTGTCGGCACTGGAGAGGAGGAAGGCTCTGGCAGCGCTGGACAGGCGAAGCGCACTGTAGGCCCGGTGCGTGGTGCTGGCACTGGTGGTACTGGGCCGAAGACACGCACAGGAAGCCTGGTGCGGGGAGCTGCCACCGGAGCGCTGGTGCGTGGAGGTGGTACTGGATAGACCGGACCGTGCAGGCGCACTGGAGCTCTTGAGCACCGAGCCTGCCCAACCTTACATGGTTGAATGCTCCCGGTCGCCCTGCCAGTGCGGCGAGGTGGAATAGCCCGCACTGGGCTATGCAGGCGAACCGGGGACACCATGCGCAAGGCTGGTGCCATGTAAGCCGGCCCAAGGAGACGCACTGGAGACCAGATGCGTAGAGCCGGCTTCATGGCACTTGGCTTGATGCCCACCCTAGCCCGGCCGATACGCGGAGCTGGTATGTACCGCACCGGGCTATGCACCCGCACTGGGGACACCGTGCGCTCCACAGCATAACACGGTGTCTGCCCGGTCTCTCTAGCCCCCCAGTAAGCACAGGAAGTTGGCGCAGGTCTCCTACCTGGCTTCGCCACACTTCCTGTGTGCCCCCCTCCCAATACATTTTTGGGGCTGACTCTCGGGCTTCCTACCGCGTCGCCGTGCTGCCTCCTCATACCAGCGCCTCTCAGCCTTCGCCGCCTCCAGCTCTTCTTTGGGGCGGCGATATTCTCCAGGCTGAGCCCAGGGTCCTTTACCATCCAATATCTCCTCCCATGTCCAGAAATCTGGATTTCGCTGCTCCTGCTGCCGCTGCCTGTCACCACGCCGCTTGGTCCTGTTGTGGTGGGTGATTCTGTAACGGTTTTCTTTCTCCTCTTCCTCTGAAGAGGAGATGTAGCAGGGATCGGACCAAAATGCAGCGTGGTTATTTGTATACATCTTTAATAAAGATGAAACCACGAACAGTATACAAAAACAATAAACGTGAAAAAACCTAAACAGCCTATCTGGTGCAAACAAACACAGAGACAGGAACAATCACCCACGAAACACTCAAAGAATATGGCTGCCTAAATATGGTTCCCAATCAGAGACAACGATAAACACCTGCCTCTGATTGAGAACCACACCAGGCAACCATAGACCTTTCTAGACAACCCCACTAACCACAATCCCATAACCTACAAAAACCCCTAGACAAAACACACCACATAAATACCCATGTCACACCCTGGCCTGACCAAAATAATAAAGAAAACACAAAATACTAAGACCAGGGCGTGACACCTAGACTGTGTTTATTTGTTCATCCCCATGAACTTAAATTTGTTCTTTTTTTTACGTCTTTGGAAAACGTTCCACACATCTGCAATTCCTTGTTTAACATTTCTGATTCACACTTGTTTTACCTAGATCATTCCTGTTTAAAGATGTTCAACCTGGTTTGATTTTAGATGGTTAAACAATGTATCAAGATAGAAGAGAGAGATCAGCAACGTGAAGGGTTAATTCTGTTACAGAGTGCAGAGCAGCACTGGGTGGGGAGGAGCATGTTGATGTCAAGTTGCTAAAGTGAAACTTAAGTGGATAGACGTATGAACAGCAAAAGAGCAAACTATCTCAAACGCTCTCAAACTCCTCAGAAATCTTTATTAGACAGCTAAGCTGTCTCCAGGGCTTTTTTGATACTACAGTCAGAAAGATCAGAGAGAACCCACACTCTCTCTCACACACAAGTGAGTAGAGATTTACCAGGGCAGGTGAAGATACATTCTATTGTGTAACTTATTATATTCTAACTGTTTTCTTTTCTACAGTACCTATGTTAAGCTATATTTTGTAAATGTATTAATGCATAATGTATGTTCTGGGTTAAACAGGATTGGTTTGTATCCCTTAATGCCATGTTGATGGCACTGAAACTATCAAGAGCTGACTCATTCCAGGAAATCATTTATAGATCCTCCTTCTCTTTCTAGATATGGCTTCCTCCAGCAGTCTCCTGTCTGAAGAGCAGTTTCTGTGCTCTATCTGTCTGGATGTGTTCACTGAGCCAGTCTCCACTTCGTGTGGACACAACTTCTGCTTGGCCTGTATAACAAAGTACTGGGATAGCAGCGACCTGTGTCAATGTCCACTGTGTCAGAAGAAATTCTCCAGGAAAACTAAGCTTCGTGTCAACACAACCTTCAGAGAGATTATAGAGAATTATAAATTGTTAAGAGACACAGGTAAAGATGAGTCCCCTGCCAAACCTGGAAAAGTGCACTGTGACGTCTGCACTGGGACGAAGCGCAAGGCCCTGAAGTCATGCCAGGTGTGTCTGGCATCTTACTGTAAGACTCACCTGGAGCCTCATCAAATATCCCCAGCATTCAAGAGACACAAGCTGATCGACCCTGTGGAGAACCTGGAAGACAGGATCTGTAAGAAGCACGACAGACTCCTGGAGCTGTTCTGTAGGACTGACCAGACGTGTGTGTGTCAGTTCTGCACTGAAACAGACCACAAGACTCATGACACTGTTCCTATAGAGGACGAGTGTGGAGAGAGGAAGGCTCAGCTGGGGAAAACTGAGGCAGAAGTGCAGAGGATTATCCAGGAGCTACTGCAGAAAGTTAAAGAGATTAAACTCTCAGTACATCTCAGCAAAAGAGATGCAAAGAGGGAGATAGCAGACAGCATAAAGGTCTTAACTGCTCTGGTACGATCCATTGAGAAAGGCCAAGCTCGGCTCATTGAGGAGGTTGAGGAGAAGCAGAAAGCAGTAGAGAGGCAGGCTGAAGGGCTCATTAAAGAACTAGAGCAGGAAATCACTGAGCTCAAGAGGAGAAGCACTGAGCTGAAGCAGCTCTCACACACTGATGACCACCTCCAACTTCTCCAGAGCTTCACATCCGTGGTGTGCACCCCTCCACCCACCAAGGACTGGTCTGAGATCAGTGTTCACAGGGCTGTGAGGAGAGCTGTGTCTCAGCTGGAGGAGACATTGAATAAAGAGATGGAGAAGCTGCCTGAGGTCAAACTGAAGAGGATTCAGCAGTATGCAGTGGATGTGACTCTGGACCCTGATACAGCAAATCTCTTTCTCATCCTGTCTGACAATGGGAAACAAGTGAGAACTGGAGACACGGAACTGAATCTTCCGGACAATCCAAAAAGGTTTGATCGTTTTACTGTTCTCCTTGGAAAGGATGGCTTCTCCTCAGGGAGATTTTACTATGAGGTGACGGTTAACGGTAAGACTAGGTGGGATTTAGGAGTTGCCAGAGAGTCCACTGACAGGAAGGGGGATATCACACTGAGCCCTGAACATGGAGTTTGGACTATGATGCTAAGGGATGGGAATGAGTACACAGCCTGTGCCTCACCGCAAGTCCGTCTCTCCCTGAGCGAGAAGCCCCAGAAGGTGGGGGTGTTTGTGGATTATGAGGAGGGTGTGGTCTCTTTTTATAATGTGGAGGCCAGGTCTCATATCTACTCTTTCACTTGCTGCATCTTTACAGAGAAAATCTACCCATTCTTCAGTCCCTGTAGTGATGATAGTGGTAAAAACGCAGCCCCTCTCGTCATCTCTCCTGTCAATCACAAATACTGATTAAACAAAGGACTTAATCTTTCTTTAAAGCTGCAATATGTAACTTTTTGGGCGACCCGACCAAATTCACATAGAAATGTGAGTTATAGATCTGTCATTCTCATTCAAAGCAAGTATAAAAAGTGGTAGATCTGTTGTATGTGCATTATTTCTATGCTTCCCGTTATTACATTTCATTTTGGCATCTTTTACTTTCAGGTTTTGTACACCACCTTCAAACAGCTGAAAATACAATATTTTGGGATGTGGAAAAGATATTTCACAGCGGTTTAGATGGTACACTGATTCTCAACACTATACTTGCTTTTTTTGGGTCAAAAACTGAAATTAGGCGAACTATTAGAATTTTAGCAACCAGGAAACGGCAGAGTGATTTCTTTATTGTGCATCTTTAAGCTGGTTGTTGATACTGTATACGTGAATGTGATAAAGGACTTACTTTTCCTTTGATCTGGTTGTGGATGTAGGTTATTGTGAAAAAGGACTTTAAACTGGTTGTTGATACTGGATAAGTGAATGTGGTAAAGGACATACTCAGCCTTTAAGCTGGTTGTTGATACTGTATAAGTGAATGTGGTAAAGGACATACTCAGCCTTTAAGCTCGTTGTTGATACTGTATAAGTGAATGTGGTAAAGGACATACTCAGCCTTTAAGCTCGTTGTTGATACTGTATAAGTGAATGTGGTAAAGGACATACTCAGCCTTTAAGCTGGTTGTTGATACTGTATAAGTGAATGTGGTAAAGGACATACTCAGCCTTTAAGCTCGTTGTTGATACTGTATAAGTGAATGTGGTAAAGGACATACTCAGCCTTTGAGCTGGTTCCACAGTACTGCACTTCGAAAAAGGGCATACTTTTCCTTGGAGCTGGCTGTGGATCTAAGACAGTGCGTGATAAGGGAAATAATGTGCCTATAAGCTGGTTGTTGGTTTAGGAAAGTGACTGAAAAGTGACTGAACATGATACAATACATACTTTTCTTTTGAGCTGATGGTACAGTGCCTTCAGAAAGTACTCATACCCCTTGACTTATTCCAGATGTTGTTGTGTTACAGCACGAACTCAAAATATATATTTTTACACACAGTACCTGATAAAAACATAGTAAACATTTTTTAATATATGTGTCACGTTCTGACCTTAGTTCTTTTGTTATGTCTTTGTTTTAGTATGGTCAGGGCGTGAGTTGGGTGGGTTGTCTATGTTCGTTTTTCTATGTTGTGTTTTGTGTTTGGCCTTTGTGTTTGGCCTGGTATGGTTCTCAATCAGAGGCAGGTGTCGTTAGTTGTCTCTGATTGAGAATCATACTTAGGTAGCCTTTTCCCACCTGTGTTTGGTGGGTGATTGTTTCCTGTTTTGTTGTTTGTGTCACCATTCAGGACTGTTTCGGTTTTCGTTTCTATTCACTTGGTTATTTTCGTATTGAGTCGTGTTCAGTTCTTATTAAAGTATCATGGACACTTACCACGCTGCGTATTGGTCCGATCCTTGCTACTCCTCCTCAGAAGAGGAAGAGGAGAGCCGTTACAATATGCTACCATTCAAATGTTTGGGGTCACTTAGACACTTCCTTGTTTTTTAAAGAAAGCTATTTTTTTGTCCATTAAAATAACATCAAATTGATCAGAAATACAGTGTAGACATTGTTAATGTTGTAAATGACTATTGTAGCTGGAAATGGCAGATTTTTAATGAAATATCTACATAGGCTTACCGAGGCCCATTATCAACAACCGTCACTCATATATTCCAATGGCACGTTGTGTTAGCTAATCCAAGCTTATCATTTTAAAAGGCTAATTGATCATTAAAAAACCCTTTTGCAATTATGTTAGCACAGCTGAAAAGGGTTGTTCTGATTAAAGAAGCAATACAACTGGCCTTTAGACTAGTTGAGTATCTGGAGCGTCAGCATTTGTGGGTTCGTTTACAGGCTCAAAATGGCTAGAAACAAAAAAACGTTCTTCTGAAACTCGTCAGTCTATTCTTGTTCTGAGAAATGAAATCTATTCCATGCGAGAAATTGCCAAGAAACTAAAGATCTCATACAACGCTGTATACTACTCCATTCACAGAACAGCGCAAACTGGCCCTAACCAGAATAGAAAGAGGAGGCATCGGTGCACAACTGAGCAGGAGGACAAGTACATTAAAGTGTCTAGTTCGAGAAACAGTCACCTCACAAGTCCTCAACTGGCTGTGTGTTTCGGGTCGTTGTCATGCTGGAAGACCCAGCCATGACCCATCTTCAATGGCCCCATCCATCCTCCCCTCAATACGGTGCAGTCGTCCTGTCCCCTTTGCAGAAAAGCATCCCCAAAGAATGATGTTTCCACCTCCATGCTTCACGATTGGGATGGTGTTCTTAGGGTTGTACTCATCCTTCTTCTTCCTCCAAACACGGCGAGTGGAGTTTAGACCAAAAAGCTCTATTTTTGTCTCATCAGACCACATGACCTTCTCCCATTCCTCCTCTGGATCATCCAGATGGTCATTGGCAAACTTCAGATGGGCCTGGACATGCGCTGGCTTGAGCAGGGGGACCTTGCGTGCGCTGCAGGATTTTAATCCATGACGGCGTGGTGTGTTACTAATGGTTTTCTTTGAGACTGTGGTCCCAGCTCTCTTCAGGTCATTGACCAGGTCCTACCATGTAGTTCTGGGCGGATCCCTCACCTTCCTCATGATCATTGATGCCCCACGAGGTGAGATCTTGCATGGAGGCCCAGACCGAGGGTGATTGACCATCATCTTGAACTTCTTCCATTTTCTAATAATTGTGCCAACAGTTGTTGCCTTCTCACCAAGCTGCTTGCCTATTGTCCTGTAGCCCATCCCAACCTTGTGCAGGTCTACAATTGTATCCCTGGAGTCTGTTTGATTGAGTGTGTGGACAGGTGTATTTTATACAGGTAACGAGTTCAAACAGGTGCAGTTAATACAGGTAATGATTGGAGAACAGGAGGGCTTCTTAAAGAAAAACTAACAGGTTTGTGAGAGCTGGAATTCTTACTGGTTGGTAGGTGATCAAATACTTATGTCATGTAATAAAATGCAAATTAATTACTTAAAAATCATACAATGAGATTTTCTGGATTTTTGTTTTAGATTCCATCTCTCACAGTTGAAGTGTACCTATGATAAAAATTACAGACCTCTACATGCTTTGTAAGTAGGAAACACTGCTGATTTTGCAGGTTATCAAATACTTGTTCTCCCCACTGTATATATATATAAACTTATCAAAAAAAGTCCCTTTTTCAGGACCCTGTCTTTCAAACATAAACATCCAAATAACTTCACAGATCTTCATTGTAAATGGTTTAAACACTGTTTCCCATGCTTCTTCAATTAACCATAAACAATTAATGAACATGTACCTGTGGAACGTTCGTTAAGACATTAACAGCTTACAGATGGTAGGCAATTAAGGTCACAGTTATGAAAACTTAGGACACTAAAGAGTCATTTCTACTGGCTCTGAAAAACACCAAAAGAAAGATTCTCATCTGCGTGAACGTGCCTTAGGCATGCTGCAAGGAGAAATGAGGACTGCAGATGTGGCCATGGCAATAAATTGCAATGTCCGTACTGTGAGACGTCTAAGACAGCGCTACAAGGAGACAGAACGGACAGCTGATCGTCCTCGCAGTGGCAGACCATGCATAACAACACCTGCACAGGATCGGTACATCCGAACATCACACCTGCGGGACAGGCACAGGATGGCAACAACAACTGCCCGAGTTACACTAGGAACGCACAGTCCCTCCATCAGTGCTCAGACTGTCCACAATAGGCTGAGAGAGGCTGGACTGAGGGCTTATAGGCCTTGTTGTAAGGCAGGTCCTCACCAGACATCACCGGCAACGTCGCCCATGGGCGCAAACCCACCGTTGCTGGACCAGACAGGACTGGCAAAAAGTGCTCTTCACTGACGAGTCGCGGTTTTGTCTCACCAGGGGTGATGGTCGGATTCACGTTTATCATCGAAGGAATGAGTGTTACACCAAAACCTGCACTCTGGAGCGGGATCGATTTGGAGGTGGAGGGTCACAGCATCATCGAACTGAGCTTGTTGTCATTGCAGGCAATCTCAATGCTGTGCATTACAGGGAAGACATCCTCCTCCCTCATGTGGTACCCTTCCTGCAGGCTCATCCTGACTTGACCCTCCAGCATGACAATGCCACCAGCCATACTGCTCGTTCTGTGCGTGATTTCCTGCAAGACAGGAATGTCAGTGTTCTGCCATGGCCCAGCGAAGAGCCCGGATTTCAATCCCATTGAGCACGTTTGGGACCTGTTGGATAGGAGGGCTCGGGCTCGGGTCATTTCCCCCAGAAATGTCCGGGAACTTACAGGTGCCTTGGTGGAAGAGTGGGGAAACATCTCACAGCAAGAACTGGCATATCTGGTGCTGTCCATGAGGATGAGATCCACTGCAGTATTTAATGCAGCTGGTGGCCACACCAGATACTGACTGTTACTTTGATTTTGACCCACCCTTTTTCAGGGACATATTATTCCATTTCTGTTAGTCACATGTCAGTGGAACATGTTCAGTTTATGTTTCAGTTGTTGAATCTTATGTTCATACAAATATTTACACATGTTAAGTTTTGCTGAAAATAAACGCAGTTGACAGTGAGAGGACATTTCTTTTTTTGCTGAGTTTTTATATTGTATTTATTATTGGGTAGTTTGTTTTAATGTTTCTTCCTGAGTGGATATCTTAATGACATCCAGACACAAACCCATTCCCTCTTGCCCACAGCTCTCACAAACACAAGTGGACACTGCTTCTTTTTGTTGTTTTATTTCTCTGTATCAAAATGTAATCCAAAATATTCTGGGATAAAACTCTGTTTGCATTCACGAATAGAGATACAGTCATAGGGAATCACTTTTTCTATGGATACAGTATTCCAAACTCAAATCAGGAGTAATGACTCAACGCTGCCAGAATATAGAGATTTTCCATTATGGTAATGCATTGCCTTTGACATAAGACACCTCAGTACTTGTTGGACCTGCATTTCAAAATACTAATAACCAATATGAACATCCTTATCATAGTACATAGCACTGGCTATTTCATATTTGATTTACAACAGTAAAATGCTCCATTGGGAGCTGGCTTTTCACTGATCCTGTTAAAAAAAAAAAATCTAAATGCAGAATTAGTTTTTTCTTCTATTCCATGAAGGAAATCTTTCAACAGGGTCAAAAGACATTGGGGTTGGAGTTTTCCACAGAGAAAAGTGCCTGTTGGTCATCTGTTATGCTAGTTATTTGTCACAATCGAATTAGATGTACCAGTGCAGCGTAAGTAGCGACCATGATCCTCATTACCACAGTGTAAAAAGACATTGATATACAAACACTTGCAGTGTACAATATTAGTAGTTAAAAAAACAACAACAGTGATGACATGCTGCATTTGAATAAATCTCTCACACAATACTTCCACACACAAGAAGCTAAACTAAAAAACACCAACTCCACAGCCTGTACAATACCACAAAACTACACTAACAATATTATTGACGGATGTGCTACAAAAAGACATTGTGCTTTAAAAAAAAAAAACGAAGCTTTCATGTATAGTGTGCCATAAATTAATAAACAGGTTATCAAAAATATTGTCGTCCCTGGGACTGGAGTGATATCCTGGAAACGTTTAGAATGCCCTTTGGTTTCCGTCTTCTGGTTTGGTTTGGTCAAGCAAAAGTCCCTCCTCCATGAGTCTACAACAATAAACAAATGGAGTGTTAATCTTTACTATTGTCTTCATCAGCATCGTCATTTTGGGTGTATGACTCTAGATTATGGAGGTAAATGAATGTATTCTCTGTTGGAAAAGTTTTGTTAACTCACCATGGGCTTCATCTCACGACCGTCTCCACCTGCCTCGGCCCGGTCCCTTCCCGCCATTTTTTTACTGTTCTCTACAAACTCCTACAGAGAGAGGTAGGGGGAGAAAGAAGAGCGAGGGTGAATGTGTGTGTTGGGTGTTGAGGTAACAAGGCGAGTTTGGTGCAATACATACATAAACACTATTCACCATATAGAAATGGATTCAAAAGTGGCACTGCAAAAACAATGGCTACATTCCATTACCCACACTAGCATACCAGTGAGAATGTGTTGCCTGATACATTGGAATGTTAGTGTGGATAATGGAACAGAGAGATATATATATAAGGCTACGTCCCGATTCTCCACAATTCTACCAAAGAATTGAACAATGGTGGAAACTCCCTCTAGCCTGCGATTGCAGCAGAGAGGAAAAGGCGACATGAGAGGGATAACTGGGCCCAAGATGTGTCTTCTCCAGCAGATGGTGTTTTTAAAAAGGTTTTTGTATGGAGGTCAATGAGGGTCAAATTTGTTTCGCAAAAAATGGTATGGTTTAATTACTACATGAGGCTTATCTGATCGAATAGAAGTCTCGTATTGCTTAGGTTGTTTCAGTTGTACTGACATAAGTAGGACACATGAAATCCCGGCAAGCTGTGCCTGTTGTGCCTGTCGGAGTTGTGCCTGTTGTTCACACGTGTATCTGCCCACACATTGGCTAGAATGGTCCCACCAGATCTTGCCACGCCACGACTGGCAAGATACATTTTTTAAAGACATTTCTTTACATTGTTATCTGTGATACACCAATCCATTGCTTTTAATCCATGACTGGTGGAGAATCGGGGACCCAGCCATAATCTCCCACCCAGCCTCGCCTCCCTTCCCCTCACCATGAGGGCTTTGTCCATGTAGAACTCTCGGCCGGGGCTGCCGTCGTTGTGCTTGGTGTCCACGGCGAAGCAGAGGAAGAGCACGTCCACCACAATCTCAAAGACAGACAGGAAGCAGTGGGCTACCAGCCAGGAGAACAGGCAGACGATGAGCAGGGGCAGCACCCACACCGTGTAGTCACGCTGGTAGTTGAGCGACAGTACACCGACGAACGCTGTGCAGGAGACGATCAGTACCTGGACACACACACACAGGGAAAGACGGAGAAAAGTGGGGGTGGGAAAGGGAGAAAAGAGAAAAAGAGAGGGTGATAGATCGAATAGTATTATTATGCTTGAAATATCGCTAAAATGGCGTCGCTATGTGGCCGTTACCTTTCCCAGGAAGAGGACAAAGTCCCCCACGGTGTTGATGGTGGCCACTCTGAGGGCATTCTCTACCAGGATGACAAAGGCATCGCACGCCGACGTACAGAAACTGGTGCTGTTGATCGCGGTGGCCGTGTACGCGTTCTGTGGTGAAAACAGACAGAGGACAGGAGTATCGTCAATAACAATGTGTCATCTTGGAATGAGTCTCCCTTGTAAAATAGACTGTTGTCAATGATATAATGTGTGTAATAGCGAGAATAATCAACATCTTCGATGACAATCAGTCTGATAGGACACTTACTTGATTCAGGTATGTTAGACACTTCTTCAGGCACCACAAGCAGCAGATGCAGGCTTTCAGCATACAGCGAGCACAGGCATTTTCCTACCAACAGAAAACACATTCAGTTTTAGTTCTCCACCCATTGTCTGACTTGACAAACTGGTAATTGGTATGAGTGAAAGCGAGATCGTTTAACAACACAGTCTGGGATATGTCTTGCTTCTTCGTTAATTGTCAAATCTTCCAAGACTGACACTATTTTTTCATCCCAGTGTGGAATTTTAACTTGTTGTTGTTGTCTGAAAACCTTCCATACACCTGCAATAGGTCTTTATGTTTAAACATTTCTGATTCACACTTTTTCGACCTAAATCAGTTTTAAAAAATGGAACACTGTTTAAACTGTTCAACCTTGTTTGATTTTGAAATGGTAAAAGAATGTATCAAGAATGAAGACAGAAATAAGCCATGTGAAGGGTTAATTCTGTTCCAGAACACAGAACAGCACTGGGTGGGATACACCTACTACTGTATGTTGTACACACGAGTAAACACCCTCAAACTCTTCAGAAAAGTATCTTCACGATGCTGACTCTCCGGTCGCTTTTTTGATACTATAGTCCAGAAAATAAACATCGGAGAACACGTCCACACTCTTTTACACAGACACAGGTCAGTAGAGATTTACAAGGATTGGTGAAGAAATGTTACCTGATAACAGTTTATGGTCATCTCCTGTTTTCTTCATCTACCGTAGCTATGTTTAACTATATTTAGAACATTGATTAATTTCTACTGTCATTAGAGGAAATAAATAATGCTCTGTAAAAAAAAAAAAATATATATATATATATATATATATATAATGCATTATTGATTGATTATAATCTGGAGCTGGAGTCTTTTAGTATTTTGATCTGAAGTATTTCAGAGAGTGTTTGCTCTCTCTCTCTCTAAATATGGCTTCCTCCAGCAGTCTCCTGTCTGAAGAGCAGTTTATATGCTCTATCTGTCTGGATGTGTTCACTGAGCCAGTCTCCACTTCGTGTGGACACAACTTCTGCATGGTCTTTGTCACAAAGTACCGTAATGGCAAGGACCTGTGTCGATGTCCGGCAGGAGCAATTCTCCAGACGACTTGAGCTTCGTGTCGACACGACCTTCAGAGAGGTTGTAGAGAATTTTAAAAGGATGAGAGACGGGGGTAGAGATGGAGTCCCCTCCCAAACGTTGACAAAAAAGCCCTGTGACGTGAGCACTGTGATGAACCTCGGTGCCCTGAAGTCCTGCCTGGTGTGTCTGGCCTCTTACTGTGAGACTCACCTGGAGCCTCATCAGATAGCCCCAGCGTTCAAAAGACACAAGCTGATCGACCCTGTGGAGAACCTGGAAGACAGGATGTGTAAGAAGCATGACAGACCCCTGGAGGTGTTCTGTAGTAATGACCAGGCGTGTGTGTGTCAGTTCTGCACTGAAACAGACCACAAGACTTATGACAGCAGAGTGTATGCAGTTCTTCAGTACTCTGGTGAAATCCATTGAGAAAAGCCAGGCTGAGCGTGTTGAGGTGATTGAGGAGAAGCAGAAGGCAGTAGAGAGGCAGGCTGAAGGGCTCTAAAGAGCTGGGGCAGTAAATCACTGAGCTCAGTGTTCTCAGTGATATGTGTGTGGGGACCGCGAGGAGAGCTATTGTCTTAGCTGGACGCTGAATAAAAAGATGGAGAAGCTGCCTGAAATCACACTTACGTCTCTGGACCCTGATACAGCACATTCCAGTCTAATCCTGTCTGAAGACGGGAAACAAGTAAGACATGGAAACACACCACAGAATCTTCCGGACAATCCAAAAAGGTTTAATTGTTATGCTATGACCCTCGGAAAGGATGGCTTCTCCTCTGGGAGATTTTACTATGAGGTGACGGTTAAGGGGAAGACTGACTGGGATGTAGGTGTGGCCAGAGAGCCCATTGACAGGAAGGGTAAAATCACACTGAGCCCTGAGAATGGACTTTGGACTGCCTTCTCTCCCTGAGAGAGAAGCCCCAGAAGGTGGGGTTGTTTGTGGACTATATGGAGGGTCAGGTCTCCTTTTATGATGTGGAGGCCAGGTCTCATATCTACTCTTCCACGGTCTGCACCTTTACAGAGACACTCTTTCCATTCTTTGAATCCTGTAATAATACTGATCGCAAAAACTCAGCCCCACTCATCATCTCTCATGTCAATCACACAGACTGGTTAAACAACGAGGGAACTGTTGTTCTGCAACAGACAATTTACAAATCATCAAAATTAGTGTATTTAGTCAGATTGACATGTCACATGATTAGGATGTTCACAGGTTTCCTCTGAAATTTCATCATGAAATGAAAACGGTTCTGTACATCTTAATATGGATAATAAATGCTTGTGCTTACTGAAAAAAAACTTAACTGGCATTAACTTAAATAAGTAATACAAGTTATGTTGCTTTGATTATTCATATCTACCTACAGTGCACCTTCAGAAAATATTCATACCCCTTGACTTACTCCACAATTTGTTGTGTTACAGCCTGAATTCAAATGGATTAAATATATTATTTTGTTCACCCATCAACACACAATTCCCCATAATGCAAAGTGAAAACAGGAATATCTAATTTACATAAGTATTCACACCCCTTTGCAATGACACTACAAATTGAGCTCAGACACATCCAATATCCTTTGATCATCCCTGAGATGTCACAAAACAACTTGATTGGAGTACACCTGTGGCCAATTCAATTGTTTGAACATGATTTATAAAGAAACACTACTGTTTATATAAAGGTCCCACAGTTAACAAGGCATGTCAGAGCAGAAACTACAGTAAACCATGAAGTCTAAGGAACTGTCCATAGATCTCCCTAGATAGAATTGTGATGAGGCATATATCTGGGAAGGGTATAAAACCATTTCTAGAGTGTTGATAGTTTCCAAGAGCACAGTCCATCATTGGGAAATTTTAAAAAACATGGAACTACCCAGACTCTGCCTGGAGCTACCGTCCAACCAAACTGTGCAACCAGGCAAGAAGGACCTTAGTCAGGGAGGTGACCTAGAATCCAATGACCACTCTGACAGAACTACAGAGTTCTTAGCTGAGATGGGAGAACAACAGTCTCTACAGCACTTCACCAATATGGGCTTGATGGGAGAACGGCCAGACGAAAACCACCCGAGAAAAAGGCACATGATAGCACGCCGGGAGTTTGCAAAAAGGCAAATGAAAGACAGAGCATAAAGCAAAAGATTATGTGGTCTGATGTAACACTTTGGCATGACTGCAAAGCACAATGTCTGAAGAACCAGCACAACTCATCACCCATCTAACACCATCCCTACCGTGAGGCATGGTGGTGGCAGTATCATGCTATGGGGATGCTTTTCAGCGGCAGAGACTAGTAAGGACAGAGGGAACAATGAATGGAGCCAAATACAGGCAATTCCTTTGATGAGAACCTTCTTCAGAGTGCAAACAACCTTAGACTGGGGTGAAGATTTATGTTCCAACAGGACAATGACCCCAAGCCTACAGCCAAAGCAATGCTGGAATGGCTTCAGAACAAGAATGTGAAAGTCCTTAAGTAGCCCAGCCACAGCTCAGGCTTGAAACACATTGAAAATCAGTGGAAAGACTTGAAGATTGCTGTTTACCACCGCTCCCCAATTAAACTTAACAGAGATTGAGAAAATCTGCAAGGAATAATGGGAGAAAATCCCCAAATCCAGATGTGCAAAGCTGATACAGACATACCCAAGATGACTCAAAGCTGTAATCGCCGCCAAAAGTGTTTCTACAAAGTATTGACTTGTGGGTATGAATACTTACGTAAATGAGATATTTCTGTATTTCAATTTCAATGTATTTTCAAAAAAACATGTTTTCACTGTGTCATTATTGTGTATGTGTGTAGATGGGTAAGAAAAACAATCAACTGAATCAATTTTGAAATCAGGCTGTAACACAGCAAAATGTGGAATAAGTCATGGGATATGAATACTTTCTGAAGGCACTGTATTTACCCACAGTTATTTTAGTCTCTTATTAGCTCTATAAGTTAATATCATGTTGATACTGTATAAGTGAATACAATAAAGGATGTACTCAGCCCTCCACAGACTTCGATGTAGCTGTGGATGAATAATGTGTTCTCTTGTTTTGTACTGTTCTGTAGTTTCGACCCAACGGTTCGTCCGACAAAAACAAAGAGCTCTGTGTCCTGCAGGCCCAGGCACGGATCAAAGCCTACTTTGTTCCAATATTTCTGTCATTCAAGTGATATTTATTCCCATAGTAATTCGTTATGGATCCATAACAAAATAAACATCTGCATTTTGAAAGAGTATTTTTATCATTATTTTATTAACGAAAGCATAAACATGTTGATGAAGAAGCCACATTCGCCTCGGGGTCCATCCCAGTTGCTATTCTGTGGAACCATGCATTTTTTTTTTGGTGAGGCCTGTTGTCCAGCCATTTCTCCACAGATGTTTTATTAATTTTATTCTATTTCACCTTTATTTAACCAGGGAGGCCAGTTGAGAACAAGTTCTCATTTACAACTGCGACCTGGCCAAGATAAAGTAAAGCACTGCGACAAAAACAACACAAGAGTTACACGTGGGATAAACAAACGTACAGTCAATAACACAATAGAAAACTCTACATACAGTGTGTGTAAATGTAGTAAGATTAGGGAGGTAAGGCAATAAATAGGCCATATAGTGGCAAAATAATTATAATTTAGCATTAACACTGGAGTGATAGATGTGCAGATGATGATGTGCAAGTAGAGATACTGGGGTGCAAAAAGAGCAAGAATAAATAACAATTTGGGGAATGAGTTAGTTGGGTGGGCTATTTACAGATGGGCTGTGTAGAGGTGCTGTGATCGTTAAGCTGCTCTGACAGCTGATGCTTAAAGTTAGTGAGGGAGATATAAGTCTCCAGCTTCAGTGATTTTTGCAATTCATTCCAGTCATTAGCAGCAGAGAACTGGAAAAAAAGGCAGCCAAAGGAGGAGTTGGCTTTGGGGATGTCCAGTGAAATATACCTGCTGGAGCGCGTGGAACGGGTGGGTGTTGCTATGGTGACCAGTGAGCTGAGATAAGGCGGGGCTTTCCCTAGCAAAGACTTATAGATGACCTGGATCCAGTGGGTTTGGCGACGAATATGAAGCGAGGGCCAGCCAACGAGAGCATACAGGTCGCAGTGGTAGGTAGTATATGAGGCTTTGGCAACAAAAAGGATGGCACTGTGATAGACTACATCTAATTTGCTGAGTAGAGTGTTTTTGGCTATTTTGTAAATGACATCACCGAAGTCAAGGATCGGTAGGATAGTCAGTTTTACAAGGGTATGTTTAGCATCATGAGTGAAGGAGGCTTTGTTGTGAAATAGGAAGCCGATTCTAGATTTAATTTTGGATTAGAGATGCTTCATGTGAGTCTGGAAGGAGAGTTTACTGTCTAACCAGACACCTAGGTATTTGTAGTTGTCCACATATTCTAAGTCAGAACCGTCCAGAGTAGTGATGCTAGTCGGACAGGCGGGTGCGGGCAGCGATCAGTTGAAAAGGCCATATGGCCTATCCTTCCTGTTTGGCCCTGTCCGGGGGTGACCTCGGATGGGGCCACAGTGTCTCCTGACCCCTCCTGTCTCAGCCTCCAGTATTTATGCTGCAGTAGTTTATGTGTCGGGGGGCTGGGGTCAGTTTGTTATATCTGGAGTACTTCTCCTGTCCTATTCGGTGTCCTGTGTGAATCTAAGTGTGCGTTCTCTAATTCTCTCCTTCTCTCCTTTTTCTTTCTCTCTCTCGGAGGACCTGAGCCCTAGGACCTGAGCTCCAGGACTACCTGACATGATGACTCCTTGCTGTCCCCAGTCAACCTGGCCATGCTGCTGTTCCAGTTTCAACTGACCTGAGCCCTAGGACCATGCCCCAGGACTACCTGACATGATGACTCCTTGCTGTCCCCAGTCCACCTGGCCATGCTGCTGCTCTAGTTTCAACTTCCACCTGACTGTGCTGCTGCTCCAGTTTCAACTGTTCTGCCTTATTATTATTCGACCATGCTGGTCATTTATGAACATTTGAACATCTTGGCCATGTTCTGTTATAATCTCCACCCGGCACAGCCAGAAGAGGACTGGCCACCCCACATAGCCTGGTTCCTCTCTAGGTTTCTTCCTAGGTTTTGGCCTTTCTAGGGAGTTTTTCCTAGCCACCGTGCTTCTACACCTGCATTGCTTGCTGTTTGGGGTTTTAGGCTGGGTTTCTGTACAGCACTTTGAGATATCAGCTGATGTACGAAGGGCTATATAAATAAATTTGATTTGATTTGATTTGAAAAGCATGCATTTAGTTTTACTAGCATTTAAGAGCAGTTGGAGGCCATGGAAGAAGTGTTGTATTTTTGTCAGATGTTACTATAGAATACTGAAGTATAGTTACAAGCATTTCATAAGTGTCAAAGGCTTTTATTGACAATTACAAGTTGATGCAAAGAGTCAATATTTGCAGTGTTGACTCTTATTTTTCAAGACTTCTGCAATCGGCCCTGGCATGCTGTCAATTAACTTCTGAGCCACATCCTGACTGATGGCAGCCCATTCTTGCATAATCAATGCTTGGAGTTTGTCAGAACTTGTGGGGTTTTGTTTGTCCACCCGCTTCTTGAGGATTGACCACAAGTTCTCAATGGGATTAAGGTTTGGGGAGTTTCCTGGCCATGGACCCAAAATATCGATGTTTTGTTCCACGAGCCGCTTAGATATCACTTTTGCCTTATGGCAAGGTGCTCCATTATGCTGGAAAAGGCATTGTTCGTCACCAAACTGTTCCTGGCTGGTTGGGAGAAGTTGCTCTTGGAGGATGTGTTGGTACCATTCTTTATTCATGGCTGTGTTCTTAGGCAAAATTGTGAGTGAGCCCACTCGCTTGGCTAAGAAGCAACCCCACACATGAATGGTCTCAGGATGCGTTACTGTTGGCATGACACAGGACTGATGGTAGCGCTCACCTTGTCTTCTCCGGACAAGCTTTTTTCCCGATGCCCCAAACAATTGGAAAGGGGATTTATCAGAGAAAATTACTTTACCCTAGTCCTCAGCATTCCAATCCCTGTACCTTTTACAGAATATCAGTCTGACCCTGATGTTTTTCCTGGAGAGAAGTGGCTTCTTTGCTGCCCTTCTTGACACCAAGCCATCCTCCAAAAGTCTTTGCGTCACTGTGCGTGCAGATGCACTCACACCTGCCTGCTGCCATTCCTGAGCAAGTTCTGTACTGGTTGTACCCCGATCCCGTAGCTGAATCAACTTTAGAAGATGGTCCAGGCGCTTGCTGGACTTTCTTGGGCGTCCTGAAGCCTTCTTCACATCAATTGAACCGCTCTCCTTGAAGTTCTTGATGATCTGATAACTGGATGATTCAGGTGAAATCTTACTGGCAGCAATATCCTTGCCTGTGAAGCCCTTTTTGTGCAAAGCAATGATGACGGCACGTTTCCTTGCAGGTAACCATGGCTGACAGAGGAAGAACAATGATTCCAAGCACCACCCTCATTTTGAAGCTTCCACTCTATTATTCGAACTCAATCACTGACATGATGTTAGCTGGTCCTTTTGTGGCGGGGCTGAAATGCAGTGGAAATTTGTTTGGGGATTCAGTGAATTTGCATGACAAAGAGGGACTTTGCAATTAATTTTGCATTGCAAATGAGGGCAAAAACTGGGTCAAGGCACCAGCAGAGTAAGCAGACCTTTATGTAGTAAAATAAAGGTTAAATAAAAGACCTACAACACCTACGGTAGGCCTACAGTATATCTAAAAAATATATTTTTTTCATCTCCACATGTAGGTCTCCTGATTTAAACCCGATCTAACTTGTTTTGGCATCAACTGAAAACATTCATCCGTAACTCTACAAGCAAAGATGAACTGGTGGAGACCATCAAGATGTTTTGGCTTGAGAAATTGATGATACAATTCCCCCCTACCCTCTTTCTTGGCCATAGTCTATTGTCCTGCTAATAGCCCATAATGGGTGGATGGGTGGCTTCTTTTGTATTGAATTGAATGTGTTAATTACAGTCATTTACCATTCTCATTCTCGTACTCGAAACGTTGTTTGCAGAGTTCATAATCTCATTTTCTAAATCCTTGTTTAAAAAACAACTATATTTTGGAGATGATTTCATTTTCAAATAACCGAAAGTGAAGTGGTTGGAAACTTCATAAAGGGGGAAAAGGCCATTCTTGAACATGGGGTGAGACAATCGGTCCTTTTAATTTTGTCTGGCTTGCCATTCCAAATAAAATGGAATATTTTTGATATATAATGATATAATTTAAACAGGTGGCTGTTTAAATTCTCTCTCTGAAAGGATGCAAGAAACGGAAGGAAAGGAAAATGTGCAAGAAAGGGTGATAACATTTGTCCTTTTAGAGACTATTATACATGGCATCCGGGTCAGGATAACCAATAACATACACAAAGCACTAACCCTGACTCTCGTTTTTTAAGTGTTCATAGGTCTAAGGTCATAGGTCTATATATTCCTGGTGTTTTTTTGTTTTTTTTAAACAAAATTGCTTATTTTAGTTAAACGCTATTCACAGACCGTGCTTATGTGAGACCAAAACTAGCGAACAATTGTAGAGTTGTGACTTTTATAATCACTTCTATTTTATCAGAAAGAATGTGGGTACTTATTTATTTTTGATCCAAAGCCATGAATGAGTCACTCAGCTTTATGTCGGTGCCGAGGCTATATGACTGCGCCATCAACTTATCAACTTGATTATTTAGCAAACATCCCTTGCTGCTTATATTCAGCCAACACATATATCTTAATAATATCATGGAATATATATATATTTTTAAATGTACAGCTTCCAAAAGCATAATCAGTGCTCTAACTCCCCCTTGCGGTGGTCTGGAGCAATGAAGCAGTGACGCAGGATAACATACTAAACCACAAATTAAGTCCTGCGGCATAATCTCAAAACCACGGTATTTTTTTATTAGATAACTGTTCAACCACCTGAGTCAATATGTGTTAGAATCATCTTTGGCAGCGATTACAGCTGCTAGTCTTTATGGGTAAGTCCCAAAGAGCTTTGAAAACCTTATTCTTATTGAAAACCTGCCATTATTCTTGAAAAATATCTTCAAGCTCTTTCAAGTTAGCTGTTGATCATTGCTAGACAGCCATTTTCAAGTCTTGCCATAGATTGTCAAGCCAATTTAAGCCAAAACTGTAACTAGGCCACTTAGGAACATTCAATGTCGTCTTGGTAAGTAACTCCAGTGTATATTTGGCCTTGCGTTTTAAGTTATTGTTCTGCTGAAAGGTGGATTTGTCTACCAGTGTCTGTTAGAAAGCAGACTGAACCAGGTTTTCCTCTTTGCCTGTGCTTAGCTCTATTTCTTTTATTTTTACCCCCCACAAATCACTAGTCCTTGCCGATGACAAGCATACCCATAACATGATGCAGCCACCACCATGCTTGAAAATATGAAGAGTGGTTGTCACGACTTCCACCGAAGTTGGTCCCTCTCCTTGTTCGGGCAGTGTTCGGCGGTCAACGTCACCGACTTTCTAGCCATCGCTGATCCATTTTTCATTTTCCATTGATTTTGTCTCGTCTTACATCACACCTGATTTCAATCCCATCAATTACATGTTGTGTATTTAACCCTCTGTTTCCCCTCATGTCCTTGTCTGTGATTGTTTGTTGTATGTATGTGTGTAGTTATGTTCTGGTGTGCGACAGGTTTTGCACCCTCTTATTTGATTTAGTATATTTTGGTTTTCGGAGTTTTTGAATACTTATTAAACTGCTCCGTTTATACCAAGTTCACCCTCCTGCGCCTGACATCCCTGCCACCAGCACTCACCCATTACAGTGGTACTCTGTTGTGTTGGATTTGCCGCAAACATAATGCTTTGTATTCAGGACAAAAAGTTAAATTACTTTAGTACCTTATTACAAACAATATTAGTATTGCGTACAGGCTTCCTTCTTTTCACTCTGTCATTTAGGTTAGTATTGTGGAGTAACTACAATGTTGTTAATCCATCCTCAGTTTTCTCCTATCACAGCCATCTAACTCTAACTGGTTTAAATACCGCCATTGGTGAAATCCCCGAGTGGTTTCTTTCCTCTCTGTCAACGTTATAGTGACTGGGTGTATTGATACACCATCCACAGTGTAATAAATAACTTCACCATACTCAAAGGGATAGTCAATGTCTGCTTTTGGTGCCCTTTGTGAGGCATTGGAAAACCTCCCTACATGTAGTCTTTGTTGTTGAATCTGTGCTTGAAATTCACTGCTCGACTGAGGGACCTTAAAAATAATTGTATGTGTGGGGTACAGACATGGGCTAGTCATTCAAAAATCATGTTTAACACCATTTTGACATGGGGTGTAGAGAAAATGTTGCTGTTTTAAAGCAAGTTTCCTGCAATTCTACACATTTTGCCATGGGGGTGCAGATACATTTTAGATAGCTAGCTGCTAAACTAACTTAGCAATAAAAAAAATGTTAGCAGACATGGGCTAATTAAAGTGGAACTGACAGCGTTTTAACTACTTTGCATATATGAAACAAACAGACAATAAGAGGTTTTAAAAATAGATTCTATTTGACTCCAAATTCTATGACGCAGAATATAGCATTGTTGGCAAAACAGATGAATGCAGTTCAATGCATGATTAATATAATTCACCAATACATTTATTGCTAGTAACAAAAATATTGCTATTAGGTTGTAAATCACAGCTGCCCTGGTTGAGTGCTTGCTGCCTCCACCCATTCAGGATGCACTGTTTCAGTTTCAATGACTCAATATTTTGGATAAAAACTGACAAAACTAAGGCAGGGAACATCAATACAAACAAACTGGCAAGGGCAATGATCTCAAGTCAGTCATAACGTTCCTAATAGGCTAGAGTATCTATTTATTTAGCAAGCTAAAAACAAGGAGCCTAACATTCGCTAGCTAGCTAGCTAGCTGCTGGGAGGATGTCATGTCATGGCACGAGTTGGTGAGTGGCCGCCTTTTCCCCTGTCATATCGTTTTTTGGTGGCTTCAGCTAGAGATGCGGGTGTCACTTTGCTAGCTAGCAAGCTAGCTACGTTGAACTTGAACAACGTATGCACAGTTAGCAAGCATATCTCTTAGTTGTCTATTAAATGTATTTGGCATCGATCAAATGGGCGAGCAGGCCGTTCCCATTCAGTTGTCAAAATGTGTATTATGAGTATTGAGATTTTTCGCCCCCGCCTGCTGTGTACCAAAGTTGGCTCCCACCTGCTAAACCTAAACCTGCCTTCAACATCATTACCAGAATTGCGTGAAAACAGTGCCCAACAGGCAGGGGCGAAGGACACGGTCTACTGGTCGTCACAGCTAGCACAGCAGGCGGGAGGCTGGGGTGACACTGTGTGCTAGCTTACTACTGTAGTTAGCTGGCTTGCACACGGTGACGCCCCCGCCTGCTGTGTACCAGAGTCCTCCTTAGGACAAGCTGGCTAAGCTAGCACACAGTGTCCTTCACTCCCGCCTGCCGAACACCTGCCCTTGCTGTCGTTTACAGAACTGTGGGAAAACTACCCGACAGGCGGGGGTGAAGGACACTACAGGTGTGTATTAGCTATAGCTAACTACCGTTACCGGTGTGTATTAGCTATAGCCAACTACTGTTGTCACCCCTGCCTGTTCTTCTTCTGTGGGGTTTATCGGATGTTGGCATCCAACATTATGGTGCATTACCACCATTTACTCTACTGAAGTGCCCCTGCCTCCCGCCTATGTACTGGAGTCAATAAAAAAATTGACCAACAGAAGTATAAAGAGGGGTTCAGATGCAGGGATGCCCACATGCAGGAACACCCCAAATTGCGGGCTGCAGTTGCACCCTTCTCAATGTAAGAGAACCTCTGTATATACATATTTGCAGAAAGCCATTAAAATGTATCTTTGTTGCTTTTGGCGAATTATTTCTAATGTCGTGCTGTTGTTACTTACTGCTTGTAAACACACAGTTCAGTTCAAATTGAATAATGGTAGGCCGGTGAGGCAAATAGCTTATTTCCATATAGACCTATTGTAGCTCTGATTGGCTATGGTGCATCGGTCTGTGTAGAGTCCGGTCCTGAACAAGATTGACACGTTTTTTTGGGGGGGGTAGGTTTTATGCCGTGTCTATTAAATTGACGAAATGCACGGTCGCTTTACCACAATAGAATTTTCACAAATACCTTACCCTACGTCCTACTCAAACATTCTAGGAAAGTGTGAAAGTATTTCAATAACCATATCTAAAGTGTTCCCTTGTCAGAAAATGTAAACAAAATATATCATATTCTTCCTGGGGGTGTATATGAACCGATTTTTATAAGATTTCATGTTGCTAAAAAGCTGTCACTTCCTCTTTAAGTGACTGACATAACAAGAGAGAAACCGCTGATGCACGACCAAATTCCTAAACTGCACCTTGTGTATTCTACTATTCTAACTCGGAAGAGTAAGTTGAGACCTCGACTGAGTTCCAAAAAATGTATCCGAGGACCTTCAAAAGGGGGGGGGGGGGCAGCAACCCGTCCTTTTTCAAGGGTGTTCACCCATAAAATTATTAATTCATTCAAGGTTTATACAAATAAGTCCGTTCAATATAGAATTGTTTCAGAAAAACAATAGTTCAAACCCTAGAACCCACCATTGTGCCCTTAGGTTTATTACTGGTCATGGTTACAGAACTCACCATTGTGCTCTTAGGTTTATTACTGGTCATGGTTACAGAACTCACCATTGTGCCCTTAGGTTTATTACTGATCATGGTTACAGAACTCACCATTGTGCTCTTAGGTTTATTACTGGTCATGGTTACAGAACTCACCATTGTGCTCTTAGGTTTATTACTGGTCATGGTTACAGAACTCACCATTGTGCCCTTAGGTTTATTACTGGTCATGGTTACAGAACTCACCATTGTGCCCTTAGGTTTATTACTGGTCATGGTTACAGAACTCACCATTGTGCTCTTAGGTTTATTACTGGTCATGGTTACAGAACTCACCATTGTGCCCTTAGGTTTATTACTGGTCATGGTTACAGAACTCACCATTGTGCCCTTAGGTTTATTACTGGTCATGGTTACAGAACTCACCATTGTGCTCTTAGGTTTATTACTGGTCATGGTTACAGAACTCACCATTGTGCTCTTAGGTTTGTTACTGGTCATGGTTACAGAACTCACCATTGTGTTTTGTATCAAAAAGTGGGTTGGGTCTCTTTGCATGTAAGGAGAGAGCAGCATTTGCTTGTGTTTATCTACAAAGCACTCATGCAGAAACGTCCTATGTATCTATCATCATGAATTCAATTTAGATTTACAAATGACCAAAACCCGGTCTCAGGCTTGGATAACCCTGGAGGCCCCTTTGGTCTCCACAGAGATGGGTAAACGCTGCTTTTAGTTTTTTTTTTGCACCTTTATATGGAACCACTTCCAGAGCTCTCTGAAATGAGATGTTCCCCTTGGTCAGTTCAGAGTAATGACCGGAGACCTCTTATGTTGATAAATGTGTCTGTTTTTCTTCATATGTTTTGTAATTTTGTATATTGTATGTGTTTGGTGTATTTATGCAGGGCTCCTCTGTGGAAGATATCCTAGTCTCAGTATGACTTCCCGTGTCAATATAAAGGTAAAATCAAATTTTTAAAAGTACAAGTATATTATTAAGGTTATAATGTTGTAGAGAACAATTGAATTATTCATTATATGAGATTTATAATGACATAGGGCAAAGAAAACTACGTCTTGACATTCATTTTGTAGTACTTTCTTGAATTGCCCCGTTTTTCCTCAACATTCTAGAGCACTGGGTGAACACCCTACATACTCTGCCATTGAACTGATTGTGGATGTCAGTGATATACACCTATTGTATTCGGCGCATGTGACAAATACACATTTGATATAGCTGAATGAGATAAAGTACGTACTTTTCCTTTCAGCTGGTTGTGGATGTAGGTGAGGATGAGGCGAGGGATCTCCACCAGGGTGATGATGAAGGAGCCTTTGGCCACGGTGCCCAGATGGTAGCGGGTCAGACGCAGCATAGACGACACGATGGGGGTCATGGGCAGTTGAGATTTATTCCTGATGTCCACCACAGGATAGAGGAAAAGAAGAAGAGTTGTAAAATAGTCCAATTAACTGATACAGGACTGACTTGGGATTAAATAGTGTTGTCCGTACTAATGGACCAATAAAGCAGGCGCTGTGCTGTAGCTAAGATGGGTGTGCTTTGCACTTTTGGGACAATTCCATTGGTTCAAATGCACCAGGCAAGCTCAATGAAGTGCAGCTAACGTATTTGACAGAAGAAACCCAGAAACCTGTGCCTAGGTCTGATACGGGATATTTCCAAGTGAACACATCACAAGCATGCCATTACTTTTATTACATTTCATCACATAGCGTTTCATCACATGGCATTTCATCACAACATCATTTCATCACAACACTCTCTCCTGACCTTGTGAAGTAGTAGGTGACCACAGCTCCGGCCACGGTCATCTGCTGGCAGGCCAGGATGAACTGACTGATCCAGATGAGGCCCACAGCGTGGTACCACACCATGTACTGGAGTGGACCTGACATACGAAACTCCACCAGCCCTGTCTCCTCACTCTGCACTGGGCTACCTGTAGGGGTTGCACACAGACAGGGTTTGAGGTCGCTCTGCACAGGGGTGCCTGTAGGGGCACACAGCTAAGGTTAGGGGTCAATCTTCTCGTTCTTTACAGGGTTCCCTACAGCCAATATTAGGGGCAGGCTGATCTCCTCTGATCTGCAAGGCATTCAAGGATCATGATTGTGTTCCTGGAAGATTTTTTGGGGAAAATATTTTCATTCAAATATAATACAGCAAGATGGCACCATTTTGCAACAACAAACACTGCAGCTCGGATGAGTTTGTTGGACACTCTTTTTAAAGGTTATCTAGTTTATCGAACTCTAATCTGAATAACATCCAGGAACAGCTAAAAGGCAGACCAAGGAAGATAGTAGGCAGACAGATTCTACAAAAACATGACGCTTTGTTGCATTGGAGGTTGCTCTGGTGTTGTTGTTGATGAGGGAGAACATGATGTATTGGGTAGATTTCAGAGACCTTTTCTTTGACTGTGCGCCCGAGCTGCCACCCACAGCACCAGACCGACCCAAGAATCTAAATAAGAGTGGGCCTCGAGTCATGCCACTCTAGCCATGCGTTTTCAGTTCCAAAATGTCACATGAGTGTGTTAATCACATAGAAGCAGGAATTAGAACACTAGAATGGACATGAACCTTTCTTGTGATAGTCCTAAGGTCACCCATGTTGGTCAACCATGGTTTGCCAGTGCTGTCATAAAATGTGTAAAATAATGAATGTGAAGAATTTATCTGCACTGTGTGTGTGTAGGTCGGTAGAGGAATGTTTCCATAAATGTTTCTAATTAACTGACAATGTGCCAACATTCCATTCAAACAATGCGGTCAATCCACAGTCCTACACTGGCTCAAATCAGTTGATGGGCTGGCGTGGTTACTACACGTGGTCTGCGGTTGTGAAGCCGGTTGGACGTACTGCCAAATTCTCTAAAACGACGTTGGTGGCGGGTTATGGTAGAGAAATGAACATTTAATTCTCTGGCAACAGCTCTGGTGGACATTCCTGCAGTCCGTATGTCAATTGCACGCTCCATCAAAACTTGAGACATCTGTGGCATTGTGTTGTGTGACAAAACTGCACTTTTTAGAGTGGCCTTTTATTGTCCCCGGTACAAGGTGTACCTGTGTAATGATCGTGCTGTTTAATCAGCTTCTTGATATGCCACAACTGTCAGGTGGATGGATTATCTTGGCAAAGGAGAAATGCTCACTAACATGGATGTAAAAAAAATTGTGCACAACATTTTTGAGAAATAAGCATTTTTTTTTGCATATGGAACATTTCTGGGCTCTTTATTTCAGCTCATGAAACATGGGAACAACAACTTACCTGTTGCGTTTATATTTTTGTTCAGTATATAATATTTTGTTTAAAACGTTTACATGCTTCGCAAGAACAATGATTTCCCTAATTATCCTGTTTACATGGACACATCTGAAATCAGGCTACCTGATGGGACTTAAATAATTGCAGAAAATCACCAATGAAAATAAACGTTCCACCAGTGACCATGTTGTTCCACAAGTGACCAAGCCTATTTGATTCTGAGTTCGGACATATAACATTTGTATGTGAAAACTGTTTCTAAAATGCATATTTTCAGTTTTTCCGAACTCACTTCACTCGCGCATAAGAGGGAGGCTTGCGCTACCGGTTCTGCACATACGCACATCAAATACACAGCTAGAATGCTGATTAAGCTGTTTACGTGTCCTAATAATCTGAAAGAATGCTCAGAAAACCAGGTGTTTTAATCGGCGTATGCTTACTTCAATTTTGACCTCACGCCAAATAAGATAAGTAGAGTAAGGTGTTTACATGACTATTTCCATACTCTGCCATAATCATTTTAATATTGAATTATTAGTGTGCATGTAAATGTACTCATATAATAGCACTCACAGCTTTCTAAGAAAACTAAATCTGAGACATTTACGGTCCGTTTACATATATTTGAGAGGCTATTTATACAGACAATGTGTGTAAAACACATAAAAACTGTATTTATATGACAATATTTGATATTGACTATAATTCCATTACACAATTTCTGATGCATCACATACCTTACTTGTATTTTCCTGCAAAACAGGAAATGCATCACGTGCCTCTACTGTCATTTATTCTAATTCAACTGGTTTTGGATTTCTCCCTGACCAAGATGGCTGCCATTTTCACCCCATTATGGAACTTTGTGGGTCTATGCCACAGCCCGTTTAGTAATTTAATAGGATCTCTATGGTTAATCATCACATCACTAGCAGGATGAAATGAACCAAACAGTCCATACGTACAGTATCCAAACTTTCCATAGTGACGCAAGTCCATTCACTACCTTATTCTTTTTCGGGGCATAAAAAAATTGGAACAAATCTGTAAAAAAAAATGGTATCCTCGCCAAAAAGGGTTATTTAGACGTAAATATCTTGTTGAAAGGGGAAAATAAAGACATTAACAAAAATGTCTGTTTCACAACGTGACAAAGTTGTATTCCATTCTGACCTGTGGTTCCGAGGAAGAGGAACACACCGAGCCAGGACACCCAGAAGAGCATGAGGCTGAGGAAGGTCCAGAAGGGCTGCAGGGCCAGCAGGGGCAGGTGAGTGAACACCTTGCCCGCTACGTGGAACAGGGTGATGGTCAGTGCCACGCGCTTCCTCATGAAGAACAGCAGCAGCAGCAGGATCACCTGAAAATGGGATACAGGATATGGAGTATTCGGAAAGTATTCAGACCCCTTCACTTTTTCCACATTTTTGTTATGTTACAGCCCTATTCTAAAATGAATTAAATAAAAATCAATCTACACACAATAGCCCATGGTGACAAAGCGAAAACACGTTTTTAGAAATATTTGCAAATTTATATATATATATTTAAAAAAAACAGAAACACCTTATTTACATAAGTATTCAGACCCTTTGCTATGAGATTAGAAATTGAGCTCCAGTGATCATCCTTGAGATGTTTCTACAACTTGATTGGAGATTATTTTGAAAGGCACACAACTGTCTGTATTAGGTCCCACACTTGACAGTGCAAAAACCAAGCCATGAGTTTGAGAAAATTGTCTGTGGAACTCCAAGACAGGATTGTGTTGAGGCACAGATCTGTGGAAGGGTACCAAAACATTTCTGCAGCATTGAACATCCCCAAGAACACAGTGGCTTCCATCATTCTTAAATTGAAAAAGTTTGGAACCACCAAGACTCTTCCTACAGCTGGCCACCTGGCCAAACTGAGCAATCGGGGAGAAGGGCCTTGGTGAAGGAGGTCACCAAGAACCCGATGGTCACTCTGACAGAGCTCCAGAGTTCCTCTGTGGAGAAGGGAGAACCTTCCAGAAGGACAACCATCTCTGCAGCACTCCACCAATCAGGCCTTTATGGTAGTGGCCAGACGGAAGCCACTCCTCAGTGTAAGGCACATAACAGCTTGTTTGAAGTTCGCCAAAAGGCACATAAAGACTCTCAGACCATGAGAAACAAGATTCTCTGGTTTGATGAAACCAAGATTGAACTCTTTGGCCTGAATACCAAGTGTCACGTCTGGAGGAAACCTGGCACCATCTCTATGGTGAAGCATGGTGGTGGCAGCATCATGCTGTGGGGATGTTTTTCAGTGGCAGGGACTGGGAGACTAGTCAGGATCGAGGGAAAGATGAACGGAGGAAAGTACAGAGAGATCCTTCTTGAAAACTTGCTCCAGAGCGCTCAGAACCTTAATGACCCTAAGCACACAGTCAAGAAAACCCAGGAGTGGCTTCAGGACAAGTCTCTGAATGTCCTTGAGTGGCCCAGCCAGCGTCCGGACTTGAACCTGATCAAACATCTCTGGAGAGACCTGAAAATAGCTGTGCAGCGATGCTCCCCATCCAACCTGACAGATCTTGAGAGGATCTGCAGAGAAGAATGGGAGAAACTCCCCAAATACAGGTGTGCCAAGGTTCTAGCCTCATACCCAAGAAGACTCAAGGCTGTATTTGCTGCCAAAGGTGCTTAAACAAAGTACTCAGTAAAGGGTCTGAATACTTATGTAAATGCAGTGCTTAATTTGAGCTGGATCTCTCGATTTTGGACTGTTTTGTTCCCGAACTTATTTAGCCAGATCATGTACATCTCGAGGCATGAAAAACTATTTTCACTTTTTGCAATGTAAAAATTATAATAAAAGCGATCAAAGTTAATTTGAGTTGCTTATTCGTTTATTCTTCTGCCCCCACAAAAAAACGTAACTTGAAAAAGTAGATTTTCAGCTCGGGCCTAATATTCTAAGAGTTGATTCGGGTTGGGCCGGTCCGGATTTATAGTTTGACCAACATTGTAACCTGACCAACATTGTAACCTGTTTGAGACCAAAGCGTGGCTGTGTGAGTATCCCTCACAAAACTAGAATGAAATTAACATTTTATGATATCTCCCTCTCTATTTGTTCTGATAGACTAGAGCCTGCAACTCTCATCTCTCCAGAATTGCACTTCGTCATTCATTTCCTTATAGAATCAAAGCCGCGCGAAGGGTTCTGCAGCACCCTTGATAAATTGAAATAAATTAGCAGAATTACTGCTGTCTATCAGAAATAAAGGAAATCATTCAGAATAGCCTACTACACCATGAAACAGCCTATAATTTAGCCCACTAGCTGTGGATTGTAACTAGGAATAGCCTACAGTCGGGAACGCGCAGCAAATCTGTCAGTGAAAAAACAGCATGCAGACAAAACAGGCCTTTCGCAGTATTTCAAATACAATCGAGAAAACCCAGGTTTGGAAGGAAATGGCTGTTGCTGAAAAGAGAATAGTTTGCTGTAGGCTACCAACATATTTTGGTCAACTTCCAAATATTGAGTGAGAGACATTTGGCACGAGCGCATCTGCCATCACCAGCAAGTGAGCTGCGCATCATTGGGCGAGTCAGTGAAATTGGAAAGCATTTTTAGGACTATAATTTCCTCCTCTTATTGTAGCCTACAACATGTCTCTACACACCTAGGTTAATAATGGATTCAATAAGGTCGTTTCTATTGATCTCAGATTCTCCCGTTTTTTCAATGTCAAAGTAGCCTGCCATTTCAATTATTTGTGTGGTATTAAAAAGGATTCTACCAAAGTCTCCAGTCATGTAAAATGACGTAGAATTGCATGAAATGCGTTTAATAAAGGCAGATATTTCCCGGACCCTAGGCTACTAAACATTTTCCTAATGTGTGCACCTTCTTTCTATAAGTGCTTCTACTCTACTGCTCCATGCCACTACGCAAATTAAACAGCCGCGCTGTTAGGGTTGCGCATTTTGGGGAATATTCAGAGGTGGAAACTTTCCGTGGGAATTAACGGAAATATTACATTCATATTAATACCTTTTAAATGTAGATATTTTTTTACATTGGATATATTTACCACATCATATGGAGACAGAAACATAAACATTTGACCTTATCATAAGTAGACATAATTGCAAATGATTAAATCCTTCCAATAGAAATTTTAAAAAACAATTTAGTTAAGAATTGACCTTTAATTAAATGAGTTGACTCTTCACATTGGATGATTTCACTGAACAACAAAATAAAGTGAATATTGAATGATTCCCAATTATCCATCACATCTCCAAAAACATTTTCAACATACATCTGTAAAATGATAGTCTAGAAACTAAAGGTTTGGTTGTCTTCCTCTCAGGCTTCCATGTCTTCTCCCTCAATGTCCACCTCTTGAACATCAGACTCTGAGGCCTCATCTTCACTGTCACTTTCCAACCTTGTTGAGGGTGGCTCATTGTCAGGCTCAAATAGCCTCAAATGTGCCCGGATGGCCACCAATTTTTCAACCCTTGTATTGGTCAGGCTGTTGCGTGCTTTGGTGTGCGTGTTCCCAAACAAGGACCAGTTGCGCTCTGAGGCTGCTGATGTTGGTGGGATTTGGAGGATGATGGAGGGAACAGGGGAAAGAGCCTCAGATCCACAAAGTCCCTTCCACCAGGTGGCTGATAAGTTATGTTGGCATGACTGCGATATTGCATCTCCATCCCAAAGCCCTTACTTGGAAGTGTACTTTGCCAGACTGCCAAGAACCTTGCCCTCATCCAGGCCAAGGTGACGAGACACAATAGTGATGACACCATAGGCCTTGTTGATCTCTGCACCAGACTGGGTGCTCTTGCCAGGTTACTTGGCGTCCAACATGTACGCTGCAGCGTGTATGGGCTTCAGGCAGAAGGCTTCTCGCTTTTTGATATATTTCAGAACGTCAGTTTCCTCTGCTTGGAGCAACAGTGAAGTGGGCAGTACGGATTTCTTCTCTTACATCTGCAAGCAGAGTCTGAACATCAGACAGGATGGCTTTGTCTCCCTCAAACCGAGCAATGGCTACTGCTATAGGTTTCAGGAGATTCAGACTGCTTACCACTCTCTCCCAAAATACATCATCCAGGAGGATCCTCTTGATGGTGCTGTCCATATCGGCAGACTGTGATATGGCCATTTCTTGGAGAGACTCGTTCCCCTCCAGGAGACTGTCAAACATGATGACAACACCACCCCAATAGGTGTTGCTGGGCAGCTTCAATGTGGTGCTCTTATTCTTCTCACTTTGCTTGGTGAGGTAGATTGCTGCTATAACTTGATGACCCTTCACATACCTAACCATTTCTTTGGCTCTCTTGTAGAGTGTATCCATTGCTTTCAGTGCCATGATGTCCTTGAGGAGCAGATTCAATGCATGAGCAGCACAGCCAATGGGTGTGATGTGAGGGTAGGACTCCACTTTAGACCAAGCAGCCTTTATGTTCGCAGCATTGTCTGTCACCAGTGCAAATACCTTCTGTGGTCCAAGGTCATTGATGACTGCCTTCAGCTCATCTGCAATGTAGAGACTGGTGTGTCTGTTGTCCCTTGTGTCTGTGCTCTTGTAGAATACTGGTTGAGGGGTGGAGATGATGTAGTTAATTATTCCTTGCCCACAAACATTCAACCACCCATCAGAGATGATTGCAATACAGGCTGCTTTCTCTATGATTTGCTTTACCTTCACTTGAACTCTGTTGAACTCTGCATCCAGGAAATGAGTAGATAAAGCATGTCTGGTAGGAGGGGTGTATGCTGGGCAAAGAACATTCAGAAATCTCTTCCAATACACATTGCTTATGAGCATCAGAGGTGAACCAGTTGCATACACAGCTCGAGCAAGAAATTCATCAGTATTTCTCTGACTATGTTCCACCATTGAGTCAAAAACACTTCTGATTCCAGGAGGACGATGAGCTGTTGCTATCAATAAGGTGTCTGATTCCTAATTTTCACCTCGAATAGAAGTAGAGGGACTTCTGTCAGAGGTTGCTTGTTGTGAGTGCTGTGGGAACGTTATGCACTTGGCCATATGATTCTGCATCTTTGTTGCATTCTTCATATATGATTTGGTACAGTATTTGCAAATGTACACATCTTTCCCTTCTACATTAGCTGCTGTGAAATGTCTCCACACATCAGATAGTGTCTGTGGCATTTTCTTGTAAAGATGAGAGAAAAATTACTAAAAGAACAACAAATACAATTCCATGTACAGATAAATAGTTAAGCAGTTAGATTAAACAACTCCTTTGTAAGATAATTGTTTTAAAATTAAACATGTATGGAACAGGTGAATTAACACTCCTCGGTTAAAACTCTTTTGGGATAGGGGGCAGCATTTTCACTTTTGGATGAATAGCGTGCCCAGAGTGAACTGCCTCCTACTCTGTCCCAGATGCTAATATATACATATTATTATTAGTATTGGATAGGAAACACTCTGAAGTTTCTACAACTGTTTGAATAATGTATGTGAGTATAACAGAACTCATATGGCAGGCGAAAACCTGAGAAAAATCCAACCAGGAAGTGGGAATCTGAGGTTTGTAGTTTTTCAAAGCTTGGCCTACCAAATACACAGTGTCAAGTTGCACTTCCTCCCCTCTTATGGATAGGGGAGACACTAGCATCTCAACTGGCCAATTGCCAGGGGAAATGCAGAGCGCCAGATTCAAATAAAATGCTATAAAATTCAAACTTTCATTAAATCACACGTAAGATACTCAATTAAAGCTACACTCGTTGTGAATCCAGCCAACATGTCAGAGTTTAAAAATGCTTTTCGGCGAAAGCATAAGAAGTTATTATCTGATAGCCTGCAGACATCTGCACCAGCAGTAAACAAAGGAGCTAGCGTAGCAGGCGCTACACAAAACACTGAAATAAAATATAAAATATGCATTACCTTTGACGAGCTTCTTTTGTTGGCACTCCAATATGTCCCATAAACATCACAATTGGTCCTTTTGTATGATTAATTCCATCCATATATATCGAAAATGTCCATTTATGAAGCGTGTTTGATCCAGAAAAAAACAGCTTTGAAAAACACAACGTCACAACAAAATATTTCAAAAGTTGCCTATAAACTTGCCAAAATATTTCAAACTACTTTTGTAATACAACGTTAGGTATTTTTAAACGTTAATAATCGATCAAATTGTAGACAGGGCAATCTGTATTCAATACATGAACGAAAAGAAAAAAGCTCTGCTCTTCACGTCTTGCGCAACTCACAAAAGTGTCCCCTGTTCCGAGTTGGCCTACTTCCTCATAAGACAAAGGAATAACCTCAACCATATTCCAAAGACTGGCGACATCGTGTGGAAGCGGTAGGAACTGAACATAGGTTCCTATTAAATATCCAATGGCAAAGACAATTTAGGGAACAGAGATGGGAAAAAAAGAAAAAAATTCTGAACAGTTAGTCCTCGGGGTTTTGCCTGCTACATAAGTTCTGTTATACTCACAGACATGATTCAAACAGTTTTAGAAACTTCAGAGTGTTTTCTATCCAACTCTATGAATAATATGCATATCTTATATTCTTGGCATGAGCAGCAGGAAGTTGAAATTGGGCAGCTATTTATCCAAAAGTGAAAATTCTGCCCCCTAGCTTTAAGAGGTAAGATGTTTATCTTTCATTTGCTGTATTGGACGTGTTATTGTGTGAAAGTTACATATTTCAAAAAACTATTTTGGAATTTCGCGCGCTGCCTTTTCAGCGGAATGTTGTCGAGGGGTTCTGCTAGTGGAACGCCTGCCCAAGAAATGTTAACAGGCTCAAGCAACCTAAAACCCACATGGTAGCAAACACTAACTAGCAGAAATTGTTAACAAGTTAGAAATTATTTAAACACACTTTGCTGTAGGCTACTATTTACTTGTTAAAAGAAAATCATATATCTCAAATAAAATACATTCACCCCGCCTAGTATTGTAATCAAAACTTACCAGAAAGCATGTAGTCCTTGGCTCAGACAGTGTAGTAGTGTGAGCTCAATAGCATCTCATTAGTGAGCAAGATCTTCAGAATCAGTGGTACATGTGATGGCAGAGTGCACTGCACATGTGATGGAATGTGTGCACTGTGCATGCAGAGGGTTGCAATTCTATTGAACTGGGGATAGTTTCACCAAAATATGCCACAAGACCTAGAATTGCCTTATGTGTATCCCACAAAAAAGTTTCACTGTTATAAGCTAACTTTTTTGATGAATTTAAGCAAAATTCCAGTGCTTAACTTCCCACCGGAACCCTAATCATGAGTGTTGGGCCAGTAACCGAAAGGTCGCTGGTTCAATATCCCTGGTTCAATATCCCTGAGGTGAAAAATCTGTAAGAGCATAAGCTAAAAGTCTAAAATGTAAATATGGGTCCGGCCATTTCTGTCTTTTTCTTGTTGCTTAAACAAATCTGGTCTTGAAGAGCAAATACTTGAAAACACAGTACAGTATAAACACACGGTACCCATATAAAACAGAGAAATCACAACACATGGCAACACAAGCACGCATGCACACACACGTACCGTGAAGACGGTGGCAATGACAGCGTAGACCAGCAGAGCCTGGACGTTGCCTGTGGCCAACTGCTGTTGGGGTGTTGGGGTGGTACCAGTCTGGTCAGTCAGATTCATCCTGTGGTCCACGTAGAGCCACCACAGAACCCCGGTCCCGCCTGAAACGCACAAGGACGAAACCATTAGGCTACCATTGGGTTCAGGCTAATACTGGGTCAAATGTAGTTTTCTGGTTATACACTGGTTTCTGGATGGATATCAGAGAAGAACCAGGTAAAGACTAGTGATGGGTTGTTCGAGAACGGCCGGCTCTTTTCAAACAGCGGAAATTGAATTGCACCTGTGAAAGAGCTGTTCATTTGGCTTCCTGATTTGCATACTGCTACTACTGCTTTTTGAGCTCCCAACAACAATTATCTGGAGATTAGATATAAAAACATTATCTGGAGATCAGATATAAAAACATTATCTAGAGATCAGTTGTAAAAACATTATCTGGAGATCAGATATAAAAACATTATCTGGAGATCAGTTATAAAAACATTATCTAGAGATCAGTTGTAAAAACATTATCTGGAGATCAAATATAAAAACATTCTCTGGAGATCAGTTCTAAAAACATTTATAAAAACATTATCTGGAGATCAGTTCTAGAAACATTATCTGGAGATCAGATATAAAAACATTATCTGGAGATCAGTTATAAAAACATTTATAAAAACATTATTTGGAGATCAAATATAAAAACATTATCTGGAGATCGGTTATACAAACATTATCCGGAGATCAGATATAAAACATTATCTGGAGATCTGTTCTAAAAACATTATCTGGAGATCAGATATAAAAACATTATCTGGAGATCAAATATAAAAACATTATCTGGAGATCGGTTATACAAACATTATCCGGAGATCAGATATAAAACATTATCTGGAGATCTGTTCTAAAAACATTATCTGGAGATCAGATATAAAAACATTATCTGGAGATCATATATAAAAACATTATCTGGAGATCAGATACAAAAACATTATCTGGAGATCAGTTATAAAAACATTATCCGGAGATCAGATATAAAAACATTATCTGGAGATCTGTTCTAAAAACATTATCTGGAGATCAGTTCTAAAAACATTATCTGGAGATCAGATATAAAAACATTATCTGGAGATCAGATATAAAAACATTATCTGAACGGCTCGTTTTAGGTGAGCGGAGCCAAAAGATCCGGCTCACCGAAAAGACTCGGAATGCCCATCACTAGTAAAGTCGTCTCTTTCATGACATCACTGAGACGTCGGTAAGAGGGAAGCTTACCTAAAGAGCCCAGAACCACGAGGGCTGTGAGCATCCAGACCAGCACGACAGAGATGTAGCGAATCACCACCATCAGGATTATGGAGAGGACTAGAGACAGAGGGGATAGAAATAAAAGAGACGAAAACAATGCTATTGTCATGACAAAAAAATGCCTTATTATTGTATAACGCTACGATTCTTGCTGCTATATTTATTGAAGCACAAGGCTGATGTTTCGTGTAAATTTAAGGGGGAGGGGGGACTACTTATTTTGGATGCCAGCTCTCTACAGTGCGACCTTTTTACTTGCATTATGTGCTTAAATATTTTGCTGCGCGACCTGGCATTTTTATTTAGGAGCACCAGTGCGCCTAGAATGAAAATCACCCAGATGATAATTGTTGCAATGACTAGGCGACTTCACTGTACTGCAGCCCGAGTGCCATTGGGCATACACTGAGCGCAGATTCACAACTGTCATGCTTCCACTATTACTGCAAAGAAAACGGCTTTATTATCTCAAATATTCTCCACTGTGCTCCGAATATCTTTGTGTGCTCCTAAACGTTTCTACTTTTTTTTTTAAAGTCGGCATGGAGCCCTGGATGCCGTCAGACCTCCAGGAGACATTTCCTGTTATCATTTCCTGACCCCGTCTCAGGAAAGGCAACTTTCTAGGGGGAGAGCAGAGGCCTCTGAGGCACAATCAAATCAAGCAGTATACAGAGAGCGAGAGAAGTTATTTAGGATATGCACTATTATGCCTTAGGAGGCTATACGGACAGGTAGAACATAAAACCCCACTTTAGAATGCACAGTACCTAGAGCCAGCACACAGAGGCCCATGATAATCTCCTTGCTGGCCATCACCCCGGCGATGACCCTGTGCAACATGCTGTTGTCACTGACGAAGGTGACAAAGGCCTCAGCGAACTGGGCATAGCAGGAGATGTCCACGGGAGTGCAGCGGTGGAACACCGGGAGAGACTTACTGCACAAGGGGAGAGGATGGGGAAAATGGTATCGTCAACATAAGTCTCGCGAGTGTCATTATATTTACTCGCTGTTGACTTGACACTGGTAAAAGGAATGTACCTTGGTGGCACGGGGAGTTTGGGGCACTTTTTGGATCTCTCTCCGTGGCTTGGATACCTGAAGACTGGAATGTCGTATGAGCAGAGCTCCGATCCTATGTAAAAGTGGAGAAATAGGAAGTAAACTTTGTGCAATTGATTTTCACCAATTACCAATGGAATAAATGCATACAGTACGGATTAGAGCAGGAAGAACGCTCACCATTTTGCAGTGCAAACTTTTTGACGTCAGTGTACGTCTTGAGCTCTCTGTCTGGACACCTGGACACACAGAGGGCCATGGACTTGATCTTCCTGTTCAGGATGTCAATGTTGCAGGGGTCCAGGAAGAAGACATACCTGGGAAAGGTCAAAGAACAGGACCTCAATAAGGATGCAGGGAAGTATAAAAACGTCCTGAAACGAGGGAGATGGAATGTATTTGCCAATGGCCCAAGTCAAGTAAGACGGAACTAAACATCTGCACATTTGAGTAGACATCCTTGAATGTTGCAAAATGTACGGTTCCATCTTGCAATACAATAAACTGCATATTGTCCTAAGTATATTTTCATAGTGGACTTTTTGACTAGGTAGGTTGTGTAAAATGTGATGTGGGATGGAGCTTAGCAAACAGTCAAATCTCTGTAGCCAAAACGCCCCTGCTGCCCCCTCAGTCAAAACGTCAATGGGCAACCAGCCCAGCTTAAGAAACAAAGCCCATTGTCTCATTGGAACTGTTCCTAGAGACTGCGAGAATGGAAACTTACTGGACTGGATGTATGAATCATTTATTAGAATATCTTCCCCCCAAAAAAGAACATGGACATGAATTAATGCAAAACATTGTTGCACTCAGGCTACATGTGAAATGGCACCCTATTCCCTAGTGGACTATTATTGACCCCAGCTCTGGTCAAAAAGAGTGCATTATATAGAGAATAGAGTGCCATTTCAGACCCAGATCAGTTTTTTCTGACCACAGGTAACAAGAAGTGAGTATAGTAAGATTTAGAGTAAAGTGTCTTACAGTAATGAACTGTGCTGGCAAGCTAATTAAGCAATAAGGCGGGGGGGGGGCTGAATGCTGATTGGCTGACAGCCGTGGTATATCAGACCGTGTACCACGGGTATGACAAAACAGTTATGTTTACTGCTCGAATTACGTTGGTAACCAGTTTATAATAGCAATAAGACACTTCAGGGGTTTGTGGTATATGGCCAATATACCACGGCTAAGGGCTGTTCTATCGCATAGCACAACAAGGAGTGTCTGGATACAGCCCTTAGCTGTGGTATATTGGTCATATACCACAAACCCCTGAGGTGTCTTATTACTATTATAAACAGGTTACCAACGTAATTAGAGCAGTAAACATAACTGTTTTGTCATACCCGTGGTACACGGTCTGATATACCACGGCTGTCAGCCAATCAGCATTCAGGGCTCCCAGTTTATAATCCTCTGTAACCCAATGATCTCACTAGTTAAGCCATCAACAGAACAAATGAGCACTGAGGCTTTAACAGGCCTTGCATCAGATGAGCAAGAGAGTATAAGTGGCAAACTGGATTACCAAATGACAAGATCCATGTTTGTGCACCGGTAATGTTAAACTACCACAACAAAGGCTTGTCGATTGTGGGGAGGAAGGGGGAGAGGAGCTAGCCTGGTTAAATCACACTGAACAATGGTGAAGGTCGTGTTCTGTCTGGTTTAACCAGGCTAGGAGAGAGGAGTCAAAACCTGCTGAGCCTACATTGTCATGGGAGTGGAAAGCTCAACCAAAACATTGTTATTACTTTGCTATTCCATGATAGGCTAATAACTGGTAAGCATCCATCTCGAGATGATCCACATTTCCAAAGCGACTTACTTGTTGTCGGTCTGATCCCGGCCACTGAGTTCGACCCCCTCGATCTTCCCGTTCTTCTGACCGCAGGTGTTACCGTAGCTGTCGTAGCCAGAGATGAGCCTGGATGCAGCTCCCGTGGAAATGGAGAAACCAGCGATACAGGCCTACCGGGGAAGCAGCTTCCATTAATAACAACATGATCATCATCACCACCACCATCATCACGATGACAATGCACAAAACAATATCAGGGTAGAGCTGAACTACGCTGGTAATTACAATAATCAGTATATAACGCCATGTACTAAACGACCCATCGAATAACCTTCGCGAAACATAAACAGTGTAATTTTACTCCATACATGCAATCGAACAGAATAGGCGCCAGAGAATGTACCACTATGCTTCATGTGGTTGGATTGACCAGTGTGCTTCATATTATGATATGTCATTACAGTTATTACAATATAATGTCCACTTACTGAAAAAAAAAAGAGATCAATAGGATCTGCATGTGCTCAACGTAAGCCAGAGGAAAGCGTTGCACACTCAGCATGGGGCGCGTTTGAGTGGCAAGGCGAAAGCAGCCGTCTGTAGACTGAAATCGACGAGTAAATAAATAAACACAAATAAACGAGCCCACAATAACGGACCGTATTACATACGAACAATCACTCACAAACAAACATGGGGGAACAGAGGGTTAAATAATGAACAAGTCATTGGGGAATTGAAACCAGGTGTGTAAGACAAAGACAAAACAAATGGAAAATGAAAAGTGGATGGGCGATGGCTAGAAGGCCGGTGACCGCCGACCCGAATAAGGAGAGGGACCGACTTCCGGCAGAAGTCGTGACAACAATGACCCATGTGTAGTCCACAATACGTATTCAATTGTATTCACACTAAATATACACCCAACAAGTTTGAAATTGTTTGGTGACAACAATGTTACAGACAAGACAAGTTGTAGGCTATGACATGGGACACAACATTACAGTAATATTTAAATAAACCCATTAGCTGTATTGTCAGCAAGTAGGATATTTCATTTATTTATATTAGAAATGTGGATCACGTGTAGGCCTATGCAATTAGATTGTAAGGATGTAAGGACAAAGATCTATTTAAGCTCTAAATAGTCATCCACACAAAATAGTCCACGTGTATTGGTAATAAACAATGATAAGTGGCAACATCAACAATTTAATAGCACGTAGTGCCTTTTGCTTCCAACAAAACAGAAGGTTGTCTCCCACAATGCTTTGGTTCTGACTTCAAGTTGCACTTGGTGAGGACAGAGAGGAAAGAGGCGAAGCGAGAGGGATAACTGGGCCCAAAGTCCGTCGTCTCCAGCAGGTGGTGTTTTTGTCGAGGTTAATGAGTGTCAAATTTCATTTAAAAAATGTATTGCTTTATTTGCTCTAATAGAAATTTTGTCGTGATTAGGTTGTTTAACCTTTATAACTTGGCAAGTCAGTTAAGAACAAACTCCTTTTTACAATGACAGCCAAAGAACAATGGGTTAACTGCCCTTTTCAGGGGCAGAACGACAGATTTTTTACCTTGTCAGCTCCGGGATTTGATCTTGCAACCTTTCTGTTACGGGCCCAACGTTATAACCACTAGGCAACTTGCCGCTGATACTGATATAAATAGGACACGTTACATCCCAGCAATTTTGAGAGCAAACTATCAGTTATGCCTGGTCGTCACTAGTTAACACAGCCACAAAGTCATAAACCCTGCCTATTTCTACAATTTGACTACTCCAACTGTGATTTTAAACCTAACCACACTGCGAACATTATGCCTAACCCTAAACATTAAATTTGGACCAAAATGCAAATGTTTGTTTTTATAAATTTTTACGATACACTTTGTGGCTGCGGTAAACCGTTGTGCCTGGTCACACGCGTATCTGCCCTCTCATTGGCTAGAATGGTCCCACCTGATTTTGCCTCCTCCTGACTGCTTTCCAGATTATCTGGTCAATATAACGGATAATCTGTGGTGAGGAGCGACTGCAGTCGAAAGATCATGACCTTTGATCACATGGTTGTTGTAAAAGTCATGCAGTCTACATGTAGTCCCAAATCGAACAATGTCTATAATAACGCTACACACTTTGAAAGGCGGTGACCAGAATTTGTCAAAGTCTTGACGAAAGTGATCGACTCGAACGCGCCCATGGTCATCTACAAAGAAACCACAGCAAACTCACCATTCCGATACAGAACAATGCGAATATGATGAGCCATGGAATATCCGTGCAGCTTCGATCCTCCAATGGTTTCCACTCGCGCTGCTTTTGCTAACAAATAAAAATAGGAAACAATCAAATTCGTCATCTGTGAACGCCTGGTGCATGCACAACACTGGTTTAACCTGGCGTGCTTTTTTCCCCCCTCAGTCAGTGCTAACACATATAAATACTGTATAGTATTTGACTAAATAACTTACTTTCACCTAAATTAACATGAAAGCGTTTCTTTTTTTAGACACGGAAGTAGTCCGTTGTTTAAGTGTAAACAACTATAGTTAACTACATACAGTACAGACAACGCTGCGAAAGATCTGCAGACAGTCGATAACAACTTGTTCGTTTTTGTAGCTAAATGGGTATGTAATCCCAAACAGATAATGTTAGCAACTAGTTTGGAAAATCTAAACAAACGTTTTGTCTTAAATATCCCTAAACCCGATTACCTCTGAACTGCCACAGCATCCCATTGTTGACAGGCGATTTAGGGAGTGACTGGAACTTCCAAAACACAAAAAGTGCCCGCAAAACTTCCTTGCCTGTAACACTGCGCTTGTAAACAGATTAGATGCAAGGATGTGTATGAACATGCGATGAACTTTTTCCTTGTGAACGGAGGCGAAAGTGTCACTGCAATCATACGTTTTTTTTTCTAATATTATTTTATGGCACTAAAACGTTTTCACTGTAAGCTAAACGTTGGATGCAACGCTGAAAACCCATAGACATTAAAACAGTGAAAACTCCAATGAGTTTACTGCAGACATTCACCTATTGTCGAATAAAAGCTTATAGAAATAAAAATGTTTCTATTAAAATGCATGTTATTTTAACATGAATGCAAGTTGCAGAATTTGCTAACTGCTTTAGATAAAACATGCTTTGTTTTATTGTATTTTGACGTGTTGGGGTGTTGGTGGACACAGTATACTTTTGTTATCCAGGAAACAAATGTGCTTTTGTTTGTCTTGGAACATAAAAACATTCAGCTACTACAGAAGCATAAAAAAAGCACCATAAACTTCCATCAGAACCTCAGTGACAATGGCACATTCTCTGACCATCCAGAGCCATTTGTAATGAGCATATCAAAATCATCTGACAATTCAGTGTGAAATGGCATTCTAATCCCACTGCCCTGAGTGATGCTAGTATCTCATGATTTGATTCTGAAGCATAGCACTCTAGTCTGATGATTCACACACACAAACACCGCCCGGTTGCTGTCTTCTGCTATTAGAATGTTAATATTTTAATATTTCTTTTCTCTTTGGCAAATGACTGGAGTGTCAAGGAGTTTAATTTATTTTATTTTATATATATATATAATTATTATTCATTATACAAAATTGTCAACAACGTACATCCCTACATCTGACATGTCTCACAAAACAAAACAAGTATAAACAAGAAAATATTAAATATAATAAAATGTAAGTGAAGATTGTATTCATTCAGAAAAAAATCTCATTATAATGATTCAGGAAGATGTCATTCTTTTTGTTATTTACTATGGATAATGTCTTAACAAGATTATTCAATTCAACCCACAATATTTGGCATTTTGGTATTGAATTCTGGCATTTTTGTTTGTGTATAAAGTATTTGGCAACAATATTTTTGTTTTTAAATCACAATTTCAATGGTCTTGTTATCATTGCAATAGTAACATACTATATCCTTCATGTCAAAAACATGAGTAGTGTTCAAAAAGTTAAATAAGTATTCTGCGATGTTTTCCCAAAACTCTATCACAGGTTTACATTCATAGAACAAGTGAGTCACTTTCTTTTTTTCGCAGAAAAGGAAGATATCATTCATATAAACAAATTTGGACAAAATATAAATACATGGATATATCTTATGTAGAATCTTAAAGTGTACTCCCTTAAATACGTTTGGTATACAATATTCGTAAGGCATCAATCAAGCTTTTTTTCCCCAGACAATGTCAGGAATAAGCATGTTTCAGAAACGTTTTACTCTAGGTGAAAGTTGGTTCCATGAATGGAAAATTTGTCTTATGCATTTGTTGTTACAACAAGATTTCTCAAGTTAAGCCCGCGCCTTCTATACTGAGTTCTGGATCAACTCTGTAATCATCACCAAAGCTAAGATGAGTTTTCATTCGTGTCGGAACTGCTTTGATCACAGACATAGACTCTCTGAAAGGTGTTGGAAACTCATTCAATGTTATAAGTTGTTAATATGAAAGAATATTACCCCTGTTGTCGAAAACATCAAGAACAAAGTCAATATTCCTCTCATGCCAGCTAGGGTAGGACAATGATTTATTCCTTACAGTTACAGTACATTCGGGAAGTATTCAGACACCTTGACCTTTTCCACATTTTGCTATGTTACAGCTTTATTCTAAAATTGATTAAATTATATTTTTTCCTCAACAATCTACACACAATACCCTATAATACCCCATAAAGTCAAACATAAATACCTTATTTACATAAGTATTCAGACCCTTTGCTACGAGACTTGAAATTGAGCTCATATGCATCCTGTTTCCATTGATCACCCTTGAGATGTTTCTACAACTTGATTGGAGTCCACCTGTGTTAAATTCAATTGATTGGACATGAATTGGAAAGGCACACACTTGTCTATGTAAGGTTCCACAGTTGACAGTGCATGTCAGAGCAAAAACCAAGCCAAAAGGTCGAAGGAATGGTTCGTAGAGCTCCGAGTCAGGATTGTATCGAGGCACAGATCTGGAGAAGGGTACCAACAATTGTCTGCAGCATTGAAGGTCCCCAAGAACACAGTGGCCTCCATTATTCTTAAATGGAAGAAGTTTGAAACCACCAAGACTCTTCCTGGAGCTGGCAGCCCAGCCAAATTGAGCAATCGGGGGAGAAGGCACTTGGTCAGGGAGATGACCAAGAACCCGATGGTCACTCTGACAGAGCTCCAGAGTTCCTCTGTGGAGATGGGAGAACCTTCCAGAAGGACAATCATCTCTTTAGCACTCCACCAATTAGGCCTTTATGGTAGAGTGGCCTGACAGAGGCAAATCCTCAGTAAAAGGAACATGACAGCCCATTTGGAGTTCGCCAAAAGGCACCTAAAAGTACTCTCAGACCATGAGAACCAAGATTGAACTCTTTGGCCTGAATACCAAGCGTCATGTCTGGAAGAAACTTGGCACCATCCCTACTTTAAAGCATGGTGGTGGCAGCATCATGCTGTGGGCATGTTTTGCAGCGGCCGGGACTGGGAGACTAGTCCGGATCAAGGGAAAGATTAATGGAGCAAAGTACAGAGAGATCCTTGATGAAAACCTGCTCCAGAGCACTCAGAACCTCCGACTGGGGTGACAGGACAATAACCCTAAGCACACAGCCAAGACAACGCAGGAGTGGCTTGGGGACAAGTCTCTGAATGTCCTTGAGTGGCCCAGCCAGGGTCTGGACTTGAACCCGATCAAACATCTCTGGAGAGACCTGAAAATAGCTGTGCAGCGATGCTCCCTGTCCAACCTGACATATCTCGAGAGGATCTGCAGAGAAGAATGGGAGAAACTCCCCAAATACAGGTGTGCCAAGGTTGTAGCCTCATACCCAAGAAGACTCAAGGCTGTAATCACTGTCAAAGGTGCTTAGACAAAGTACTTAATAAAAGGTCCAAATACTTATGTAAATGTTATTTTTCAGTTTATTTCTTTTGTTGTAAAATTACAAAAATGTATAAAAACCTGTTTTTGCTTTGTCATTATGGGGTATTGTGTGTAGATTTATGAGGACAATTGTTTTTGTAATACATTTTAGAATAAGACTAACATAACAAAATGTGGGAAAAGTCAAGGGGTCTGAATACTTTCCGAATGTACTGTATGTCTGAATTATTCCACAAAAGAGCATTATGTGGGGAAACGTTGTGCAGGAAAGATATTTTCCAGGACATTAAAGCTTGTTGGTGAAACCTAGCCAATTCAGCAGGTCATCATTCAGGAATATCATTACATTTCAGTAAAAAAATGAAGACATTCCAACTTAATGAACACATTGTTTGGAATGAAATACCAAATGGATTCTGTATTGACCAAACATCTTTTCAACAAATTGATCTTGAAAATGTTATTTATGTCAACAAAATCCAACACCTCCAGATCTTTTATTTGAGAGGACTGACTTTTTACGTTTGTGAGACTTATTTTTCCAGATGAAGTCAAGAAATGTCTTGTTGATCTCTTTACAGGTAGAGGGATTAGATAGATCCCTTTGTAGCCAACTATTAACTATATTATTATTCTTAATTTTAGGAGAGGAATTCATATGTTGTCTGACTAAGTGTTTTTTTGATAGAAGTATTCCTAAATATTTAACAATAAATTATTCATTTGCGTGCCGTTATAGATTTGATTTTTTTCTCTTTTCAAGTGCAAAGAAATAACTGCTGTTTCTTTCCCCCTCTTCAATCCATTTTGCTCTTGATCTGCGAAAGGCACCCAGATCCTTGTAAAACTGTTCTAACTCTAGTTGTAAAGATTTAAACACAGACTCTTCTTCTTGAGGTGGGTGATCTTTCTTTAGAAAACCGTCGAGCTTGCTCATCACATCTTTTTCTCCAAGGTTCGTCAGGTTCTTCAGCTCAATGGCACGTTTAATGGCTACAACTCTGACCATCTACTTTTATGACCCGAGTCTGTTTGTGCAAAAATATATATATTTGATGTTTCCAAGGAAAATAGGATCTTTAAGAAGTGTGTTGTTTCATTTTCAAAATCCCGGATTACCTTTTTAGATTTTTTTACCAGCTTGTAACGAATAGCTAAAAAGGCTGGTACCCCGACTAACACAAACACGGTGAAATCACCAAATAGAATACAAACGGACACTCAATTTATCCATCTCTTATTCACAGATCTAGAACAGCATATACGATTTTGCAATGACCTGTAGGCTCGTGGCAAAACCTGCAAAATGTTGAGATACCGGAGTGTCTCAGATACCCAGATATCACCAGGTACTGTTCTTGCCGGTAGCACCAGTGACATGTCGATAAAGCCACAAACTTTTTCTCCCGGCAATGTTTTATAAAACCCTCAACAATTATATTAAAAAATAATTATTAGCATTTGATTACTGTTTCAATATTGTAATCACATAATATGGCTTTCCTTCTGATAGATATGGCGAAATGAGGTGCTGCTGAAAAGCGTTAGACTCTCTACAGACAGCGCGGGGATGCTGACCCACACCGCAGAGCAGCCTACCTTAAACAAAAACACCAGACTTACTTAAAGGATTTAGAGAGTCAAAAAATAAAGAGAGTGAAGGATCTCACAGAAAGGGAAAAAAGACAGGCGGGAAGGAGATGGCGGGTCAGACAGGCAAAACACAGAGAGAGATTGAGAGCAGGAATGACAGTGTTAACCCCCCACCCCCATCCACTCCAGACACTGAACCCAGTACTGCAAGGTCAGAATTAAGACAATGTGTCTGTAGGAAGACATATGTACTCTGTGTCTACAGAGTTCATTAAAGAGATAGTTCACCCAAATTACAAAATGACATGTTGGTTTCCTTACCATGTATGCAGTCTATGGACAAGGTATGACAGCAAGCCATGCTGTTGTTTACCTGGCCACTGTTTCAAATGCCATTCCCTGGCATTATACTGGAGGTTGAAGAACATCATGTCAAAGTAAAGTGCATGTGCAGGAATGATGTCAACAAGTTCTACAGGCCAAGCCCAAAAAGATGATATCAACTGGGGATGACCAGATTGTTTGTCTGATGCCAGAGCCGCTGCCAGTGAACAAAATATCAGTTCAAATGTGTAACAGTATCTGGAAGTACTTGGAGGAGCACTTGACTGTGTGAAAGTGGCAGATGTGAACTGGCTACTAGTGAAGAAGCCGTCTGCAGCTAGGAAGCAATGGCGATTGGCTCAGAGATGATAAGAGATGGACGCGACACAATAACATGTAAAAGTGAAGAACAATGCAGGATAAATTCCATTAACATGTTTTACTGCGTACAAAATGTTCGTATCAGTGTGGTTAGGAAAACAGTTTAGGTTAGTGTTTCTAATGTTCTAGTGGACATGTTTTATATGCTTGCATGACAATGTTGTGATATGAAAGACACATTTTAGTCTAGGCTTCATCTTTTGGTCTTAATCTTTGACCAATAACCCTAATTTTATTGTTCAGATTAAATCAACCCTTTTTATGAAATCTGAAATGATTTGTAATTAAAAAATATGACCAATAAATTGATCAAATTTGTTTCAAATAATCTTGTGTTTGTCATTGGTTTCACATTGTGTCACTGGTGTTACATTGTGTCACTAGTGTTACGTTGTGTCACTGGTGTTACGTTGCATCACTGGTATTACTGTATGGTATATTGGTGTTCTGGCACCATAGTTGCACAATTTAATTGAATATGGGTTTTGTATCTACCTAACTGTTGCTACATTCATTAGTAAACATTTTAAGGATATGATCCTTAAATTTAAGGATCATATCCTTACATTTTGATGACTCAAACTCAATTATTTCTAATGTTACAATAAAACAATAATAAATAAATATAAATGGAAAAATGTCAGACGATAGAACTTTACACATGCATGTTTAAAGTACATTATTATCTTTAACCTTTTCTGTCTTTGATTATGTATGCAAATTAAAGACTGAAATTGCATTCTAGAAAGCCTGAATTGTCATCTAAAATATAGGTAACACCAGTGACAAAAAGGCAGCATTTATTTAATGTAATGTAGTAAAAATATAAAATATGTTAAGCTGTCATTTATGTTGATTTATAATGTTAAGGGGTTAACTATTATCTGACAAAGTTTTGATATATATATTTTTTAATACAATTTGTGAAAGTTGGCTGTTCAAATAGCCACCATTTTCATAGAATAACCCAATATCTCCACCTGGTGGTGAATTTGGAGAACACCATGACAGCAGACAAGAGTCGGCTACATTAATGAGATTGTGGGTCGGTTTCCCGCTCAATAGTTTGTGTCCAGTAAACCAGCAAGTAAGATTTGCTCTTGATGTGAAGTGGCAGTTTAGCTGACGTTTTAAGTTTTAGTGAACATAAATATGCGTTACGCAATTGTCAGCTGAATACGTACAAAAACTGTTTAAAAAAAGTACTTACTATTCTAATGTATGATTGTGTTGTGATTGTATAGTGTAGTTGTTCCTTTCTGTTGTGTAGCTGTTCCTGCTTGGAGAGTTGTTCCTGTTGTATGATTATATACAGTAGTAATGTGTAGCTGTCCCTGTTGCGTGGTTCTATAGCTCTCTCTGTTGTCGTTGTGGCAGTTATTGTTTAGCTCCTGTTATCGTCCAACAGTCAGCGTTGGGCCCTCCCATGACTCTGAGCATGGGCACTAGGTCCTGGGGGTAGCAACACATGAGGCCAGGCTGCTGCCCCGAGGCTGGGGGAGAACTGACCCTCATTGGATACTACACCTACAGAGAGAGAGAGAGGACTGGGTCAGTATAACACACACACAGGTATGCAAGAACACATACACAGTCCTGACCTTCACAAATCCGCACTATTACAGTCTACAATGAGCCCGTCCTCCTATAGCTCCACCCACCAGCCTCCTATGACGTACACACACACACATACAGTATACACAGCACATACACATATGACTTTAATCAAGACATGATCAATTAAAAATCAAAACATCAAACAATTTAGGATGAATTTAGGATGCTTATTGGTATGTTTATTCTCATAAACTGCACTGTAAAGTTATTTCGGAGAGAATAATTGACAGGTTGTATAGCAAAGTATAGCGCTTTTCCAGATGCTCAAAGCGCTTTACGTAGTAAAATGGCAAAAGTAGTGCACTGTATATAGGGAATAGGGTGCCATTTGGGATGTAGCCTGTTCTGACTACAGTGACTTCTATACAGGTAGGCCTAAAGCAATGTCCCTTCCCTGGCCGGACGTGGCCCCGGCATGGCCCCCAGCCACTATATTGTCTAAGTTTTAAATGTATGTAAATCCCTCTTGTAAACGAGATATCGGCTAAACCATCAAAAGCCACACTTTGTGTGCGTCTCAAATGGCCCTATTTCTTTTTCTTTAAAAAAAAACTTTCTTAACACTTTTTTTCCCTTAAAACTGCATTGTTGGCTAAGGGCTTTTAAGTAAGCACTTCACTGTAAGGTCTACCTACACCTGTTGTATTCCGTGCATGTGACAAATACAATTTGATTTGATATTCCCATAGGACTCTGGTCAAAAGTAGTGCACTATATAGGGAATAGGGTGCCTTTTGGGATGCAGCCTACACTGAATATACAACACATTATGAACACCTGCTTTTTTCCCATGAAATACACTGACCAGGTGAAAGCTTTGATCCCTTATTGATGTCACTTGTTAAATCCACTTCGATCAGTGTAGATGAAGGGGAGGAGACAAGTTAAATAATGATTTTTAAGCCGGGAGACAATTGAGACATGGGTGCCAGTCACAGGGTGAATGGGCATGACAAAAGATTGAAGTGCCTTTTGAACAGAGTATTGGTTGCAGGTGCCAGGCGCACCGGTTTGTGTCAAGAATTGCAACACTGCTGAGTTTTTCCACATTCAACAGTTTCATATGTGCATCACGAATGGTCCACCACCCAAAGGACTTCCTGCCAACTTGACACAACTGTGGGGAGCATTGGAGTCAACATGGGCCAGCATCCCTGTGGAACGCTTTCGACACCTTGTAGAGTCTATGCCCCCGACGAATTGAGGCTGTTCTGAGGGCCATATTAGGAAGGTGTTATTCATGTTTCGTACGCTCAGTGTATATCCACTGTGTTCTTGTGACATGCTGTACTTGAAAACACACTCTTTTATTTGAAATACTAATTCAATAGCCTAATGTATTCAAGCAGGCCTAGTCCCAGAGTAATACACTAACTGGCCATTTTACAATAGGAAGCAATTCACTTTCAATAGAAGGAAAGTGAGAGAAGTGGAATGGGCCGTTGAGTGATGCGAGCATGGGCAAGGGAGCTGATCAGGGCCGGACTAAAGTTCAGGAAAGCTGAACTTGATTCGAATCCTCCACGATATTGCGACACGAGTGACCAATCGAAGCTCACTATAGCTTCCAACCCTTATTGGATTGGCTGGCATTGGCTGTTGATACGTAGCACGACCTAGCTGGCTTGTTAGCACCCTCAGGAGGGCCTAGCATGGCTAGGCGAGTGCCGCTAGTGCCGCTAGTATAGTGTAAATGGCCGATCTCGCCGTCAAATCTTGTGGGCGAGCCGAATCGCGAGCACCGTTAAAAGTCAAAGTGGGTTGGTGATTGGTGGGAGCCTCCCCATACAGTCTTTGTATCCTCCTCGCCACCGTTAAAAGTCAAAATGGGTTTGTGATTGGTGGGAGCCTCCCCATACAGTCTTTGTATCCTCCTCGCCGACCTGTCAGCGGCGCGAGCAACTGGAAGACAGCAAACAGCATCCCCACGAGCCCTCGCGGAACTCAAGCCAGAAACTGTTCGAACCGGGTCAGCGCCCGGTACTACCGATACCGAAAGATGGCATATTTCGACATGAGATCTCATGTGCCAGAAATTGCTGTCCACTTAAAAAAAACAGAAATTGCAGCTCCACTGTTGTGCACTCTCACACACTCCTAACCCTTTCATATAGACGCTAACTACCTTTAGCGCCTATTGGCAATAAATAGTATCATCGGTAACATTTTATATGGATAGTCCATCTGTAGATCCACAGATCTCCTAACCCTAACCCCGTCCTTAAAATGTATTCTAACCCTAAACTTAACCCTAAACCTTCTAAACCTAACCCTAACCTTAGCAAGCAGTTGCTTATCATCCAATAGTTTATTGACCGTATGAAAATCCGGACTATCCAAATAAAGTGTGACTATCTTCTGGCCGGGGTAGTTTTGTTAAGAGCCCCGATGCTCGTTCTGAACGTTAAAACGCATCGCTTGCGGTACGGTTTTGGAAACCTAAGGGAAATATATTTCATATCAGCAAGATCTAATTCTCAAAAAACTAAAGGTTAAATTACTATACACCTTTATACGATTAGGGTTACCACATTTAGGGTTCCCATATTTCCATGTTCCAGTATGAAGCGATTTCTGTGCCAACAGAAATTGTATTTGATCTTTTTCATTTTGAATTTGTGTTAGGATATTGAATATTATTCAATATTTTTGCATTTGTAATGCACAAATTGAATTAGGGTTGCAAAATTCCAGGAACTTTTTATAAATTCCCTGGTTTTACATAAATCATGTTTGGATGATTCGGGATATCTTGCTCATTCCCTCCTGACTCCAGGAAACCTCCAACCGGGATTTCAGAAAGATCTGGGAATTTATTGAAAGTTCCCAGAATTTTGCAACCCTAAATCGAATCATTAAATTCCTAAATTGAACTTGTATTTCATGATTTTGAACTGAATTGAATGAATATTGCATTTCTGTTTTAAAGTTACATTTCAATTTAATAAAATATTCTAATTGAATGTGTGTCTATTCAGTTTCAATATAATTAAATATTCTAACACAAATAAAAATTTTGTTGGCACTGAAATCGCTCCATATTACGGCGCTTGTTAAACAGAAGACAGGCCACAAACATGTCACTGAAAAATACTGTCTGCTGCAACTGTGTTAAAACCCGGTTTCAAAAAAGTGTACAGTAAGTGTATATTTTGCATTTGTGAAATTATTTTGTTGTGATATGAAAGTAGGGTGCTTTACGTTAATAGAACCTTAATGCATGTTTTTTTTTTTTGGCTTCTAGAGCCATTTCCCCACAAAACAGAACGAGGTCATTGGACTATAAGAAGTAAAGTTAGGGTTCCTTTAGTCCATTATTGGGCTAACACACTCCCAACATGAGCCGTAATAACATGCCCCGGATGGTTGTTAAGTCAGCCACTGTTTGTAGTGAATAATCAGAAAAGTTGTCTTATTCTTATCCGTATTGTTGGTTAGGGGCTCATAAGTAAGTATTTCACTGTAAGGTTACACCTGTAACCTTACACCTGCCCTGTGTGTCTGTGAGCGAGTGTATTCATCAGTGTATTAACACACTGAGGTTTATCTTTCCTTCGGCAGCGTGTGGAAGCATTGCTTTGCCATGTCCATCCCCTCTGTTGTCTTTACTCTCTGTGCCAACTACCAAAGGTTTTACAGTACACTCTCTCTCTTTCACACACACACACACACACACACACACACACACACACACACACACTCCCTCTCTCTCACACACACACACTCGCTCCCTCTCGTTGTACCACACACATACACACCATTAGAAATCACTTGTCACCCCCATGTCAGCCACCTATGTCAGTGTTTCCCCTATATTCATTTAGCAGTATTTTCTTTATATCTATCATTTTTGGGATAGTAACGTTTTCCGTATCAACTTAAATGACTAATACCAGATCTAAATTATGTAGAAAAGATAATGGAGCTGTAAATAGGTTTTTATTAGATCATCTTTGAGAACTAACAACCACCAGAATAAAAACTACACAGTCAGGGAGAATCTAAAGTTTTAAAAAATGTCATGGCATTGGTCCCCATTGTTTTGAGTCACTCAGCTAGCATAAGAACACAACATAAGCCATTGCAAAATGTGTAGAATTGCAGGAAATTGGCTTTAAAACGGACATTTTTTCTCTCAGCCCCATGACAACCAAAAAATATATATAATTGCCGGATATTAGGTTTGAAAGTAACTGCCAAGGAAAAATCGCACTTTTAAAAGTTCGTATTCGGTTAACTCATACCCAAACAATGTTGTTGACTTGTCCTATACCTGTATTTGTGGCCAAAGCATAAATTTAACAAAAAAACACTTCAAAAACCCCACCTCAAACATAAAAATGCTTGCTATTTCTTCATAGAGTATGATGTAATACTCATAGACATTAAAACCAGTAGATCGTGATAGTGCTGACATCATCCACATATTTCTATTGAAAACTCCAGATGGCGCATGAAGCCGGAAGTATTTTAAGTTGAAGCTCGCCATATTGCTGAATGGTGCTAAATTCCACCCCCAAAAATCGCTAAGGATCCGTAAGTGTCCGTAACTAGCAAAGGATCATGGTTGAAGTAGTCGTTTTCATCCTGCCTGAGCGAATCAACCCAATGCTGCTAGATGACATCGGCGTCAATACTGGATACCACGTGCAAGGAGCGCACATGAGGGTGCCAGTCTCCTCATAGCCTACCCATCGTGATTGGTCGCACATGGTCCTGTGTGATGACAAATTTACTAGTCAGAATGGATCACTATCTAATTGATTATCTCAACAACAAAAAATTGCGAACTTTAAAATAATTCACTGTGGTGATCGAACTTTATCATAATAAACACATTTTAGAGCCCAAAACGGCCGTCCCCCCAAAAAATGTTGGGCCATAATACCGATTATAATTTACATTGGCTTTCTAGGGTAGACCAGGGCTTTTGGCACCGCTAGGTTGTACACAGTAGCTGACTAGCGGAGCTCGTGACGTCACACTCCAGACCGGACACTGGGGACCTGGTAAATACTCCTCAGCAGGATGAGCTAGCCAGTCTACAAGCGGGAATATTTTTAATGGCCGGGATACGCCCACACTCCCACACAGAACAGCTGTTTTTTAACAGACTTCATTACAATTTTTGGGAAGGAAAACTATTTCACTCATATTGTAAGTAATGATAGGTCATATTTCATAGAAATCTGTAAACACTGGGTAGTTACTTTAAAACAGCAACATTTTGTCTCTGAGGCAAAAAGGAGGGACTCTAAAATCGCTATTGGCCACACCCCCCCATGCAAACCTTACAAAATCCTAGGGGAAACACTGTTATGCCATTGTGTGTGATTTCATTAGTGCGATTCAGATTTGTATCATTATGTCTGGTGGTGCTACAGCAGATGTTGGTCAGCTTTGTGTGTGTGTGAGAGAGAGCTTTGTGGGGATATGTGTGCGTGGAGAGGGCTTATCCAAAACTCCTGCTGTCAGTTTAATCCCCTGGCGTGTGTGTGTTACGTGCCCACACACGCCGAGACAGTAAACACACACAAATACACACAGTATTTAGTATGTCAGTGTGTCAGAGGGTTTTTCAGCACCCCCCTTTCAGTCAAGGCCTACCTGTCAATCATGCAGTAGGAATAGCCAGGCCTAATTGTATTTGTGTGTTGGGAGTCAATACAATTATTTATTTTGGGAGAGTATCTCGTATGGACATTGATTGACCAACACATGACATGATGTATTGGTCTTTATCTCTACTGATGAGTGGGCAAGTTGGTTTTGTATGACCCGGTGTCCCAGGTGTGGAGATTTCATTTAAAGATCAACGAAATTGTCTAATTAAGCAATACTTTTAGGTGGTGTGGTATTTGGCCAATATGCCACGAGTGGCTGGATACAGCCCTGGCTGACAGCCTTAGTATAGCAGACTCATATGACAAAACATTTATTTTTACTGCTCTAATTACATTGGTAACCAGTTTATAATAGCAATAAGGCACCTCGGGGTTGTGGTATATGGCCATATAGTGTCCATAAGAACAGCCCTTAGCTGTGGTATATTGGCCATATAGCACACCCCCTCGTGAGTTATTGCTTAAATATACCACGGCTTTCAGCTAATCAGCATTCAGTGCTCGTACCACCCAGTTTATAATGTACAATAGAACATGAGAAATTAGCTTCCACTTCTTGGTTGACAGACACACTTTCCAATAGCAAGGAAGGGGGCGGGATTTCAATATCTTCTCGGGAGAGAGGTTCATGGACAGTGGACCTCTGCGCTCGGTTGGTGCTGAAAATATGTATCGGCTTCGGGCACCTCCGTACAATCTACCTGCCGATATCGTTCGTGTCTTGGATTAAAAAACGCCTAGCCGTTTTCTCAGCACATGCACCGAAGGCCTCGACCAGTGAAAACGAACAACTTCAGATACTTATCTTTTAGGCGTACACTGCCGTAATGGAAAGGGACAATGTAGCTATCTAGCCAAATTGCTAACACTGAGAGGACCCAGCACCAAAACTTCGTATGGAGATTAAAACGGTTATCAATCTAATCTATCAACGGAGGACATTCACGCGATTTGGGATTTATTCACTCACGGAGCCGGTGTGACTCCATATAGCTAACGTTACAGGTAAATGGCTAGCCAGGTTTGTCAAAATGCTGTTGTTATAATGGAACCTATGAGCTAATGTTACTGTAGCTCAAACGCTCAGGTGTTGCCACCAAGTTAGCAGTTTCCTATCTAGCTAGTAGTTAGCCACCAGAAATGGCTAGCAAAATATCCACTCCGTACCACTGAAGCTAGCTACATTTTAACAGGGGGCTTTAGTTAGTCATATACTAGTAACGTTGGTCAATTCATAGTTGGCTAAGGTTACCATAACCGACTCTCACCTAACACTGTAGACAGTAACGTTCATGTCTATATTATTTTCGGGGCAAAGTTGTTGAATCGGAGTCAACGTCCATACAGTCTCGATGTGAGGCTAACGAACATGTATTACTCTGACCTCAAACGAGTTGTGGTTTAGGGTGTCATCTCGCTTCGAGCAAAAGGCCGGGCCGTCAGAACACATCGGGCTGTGCCGCTGCGTCGACCCCGGGTTTGAAGGTGTCTTTTCTCAACCTAGACAGGAGAGTGAGTTCGGGGATCCGTTTTGAGGCCTATACGAGAGAGAGAGTGGAACCGCAGCGATACACACCCCAAAAAATAGACGGAATGGGTTTGTCAACGAGAATGAGAAAAGGTTTCAAATCATATCGCTTTTCTTTTTCACTGAACGCGAACACAAACTAACCTTTTCGATCGGTTGACGAAGCTTCGGTATCACAGATTTACTAGAATTGTATATAGCCTACCTACCCATTTTAGATTATCCAACCATTTGTCAGCCTTTATGGTTTTTCAGACTACATGAATGGAATATTTCGCTACCCCAGGTGTGCCAATATAATCGTGGGATTACATGAGGCTCAATGCCTGTGTGTGTCAAACCATATACACAGTTTGGAGGTGTGCTAGCTAGTATTTACCAAATCCAAAAGAAGTCGCGTTTGTGATTTAACTCCTTTCACTGTTATTGTCCCCCTGGCTACATATGCAGCCTGATGTCAAATCACATGCTGCACTAAGGCCTATCCCGTGGCAGACCAGATACCAACCTGCGGTTTTGTGTGGGGGTGTTGCCCAGCCCTAGTAGTACATGCTTGTGTGGTAACACTTGACAGGGGATCCTGTTGAGGACTGAACACATGATTGTCATCTCCCCTTCAGCTATTTAGATGGTGTTTTGTTCCTTTACGTGCACAGGGCATGCACGTGTGATTCTGCAGGCAGGGTCCACCTTTGAAAACTTGGGAAGCTTGCAGCATGAAGGGTGGATAAGATGCAAATGAGCCGTGAGGTCACAGTAAGATCCTCCCTGTAAGGGAAGGAAAGATCATTCAGAGAGGGAATATAGAAGGTGCATGTATCAAACAAAAGGAGACGAGGAGAGGAAGCTATTCAAGAGTGTTGGGTTTCAACTAGCTTCTGTAACCACTAAGTCAGATTCCACAGCCACAAATTAGATTTTTGGTCTTTAAGGTCAGGGTTAGGCATAAGGTTAGCAGTGGGTTTAGGTTTAAAATAAAATGTGAAGAAGAGTAATTGTAGGAATGGGTGGGTGTTTTTCACTGTATCGCCATAGAAGCTAGTAACAGCTCTACTCATCATGTATCAAACAGAAGGAGCTGAAGCTATTCAAGAGTATTGGGACACATCCGATCCCCACCTCCATTCTGATGAATGGGGACTGAATGATACACTCAGGGAGAGAACAGTGGTACTCCTGTGCCGCTGGCAGCGGATTCCAGGCTCCGTGGAGCGACGACTCACTCTGGGCTGCAGACCTCTGCCACCCCATCGATCTGCCACCCCATCGATACGCACACAGTCCATTTGGATGCAAATGTATGCACTTCTCCTCAGCTGCCCCCCACTGGTCCAGGATAAGTTGTTAGTGGTGGTGTTTAATGTATTACGGTAACCAGGTTTCCGTACAACCTTTTTATGTAAGGTAAAGTCCATGTTGGATGAAACATGTCTCCACAGGCCTGACGGGAACAGCCAAATTTGTCGGTAAAACTTGTCAAATGCCGGCAAAAAAACAAAATACGCAAGGCGAGGTGGGATCTTTGTGTGTCTGTAAAATGAATTGTGTAAGAAATGGAGGTGGAAATGCCTGTTTGCAGAAATACTGATATAATAACCATCATATCGGAAGTTACCTTGGAGCCACGTGGTGATATTTTGTAAGATCCTCCCAATGGGACTCTGGGAAGAATGCCGTTTATTAGGTTACAGATGAAATAAATGGTGAACTTTACAGGGTGACGTACGTGATGAGCTTGGTGCTCCTTTCCAAACGAACATTTAGATTTTTTTGCTGTCTTATTCTGCTGACATAATTGATGCTTGACTGCGGTTGGACAAATATAAATAATCCGCTATTTTGTCTATAATAATCTCACCGTGTAGGCTGGACTATACCGGCACTGTATCTGCTAGCTATTGGCTAGAGCGCATGTATCAAGACCAGAGGAGGGACATTGGCTATATAGCGCAATTTATTTTGTCACAAAACCACCAGTGAAGTTGGAAATGTGATTGGAAACCCATTTAACTTGTACTTTTTATTCGGTACATGGGATTTTAAAAGTGATTTTTATGTGCACTACGGTTGGTGGGGAAATGCGCATATTGTTTTTATGCCTATTTTTATATTCTCATGGAAATCTGTTGCCAATTGGATGAAAACCTAGCTAGTAAAGAGAGGAGCCTGTGCCAACAGTCGTGGCCGTCTGTGCGCTTCTGCGGCCGATGAGGGAAGGAGGAAACAGTCATTGTGTTCATGAGTGGACTCAACTGCCTTGTTTATTGGGTCTGTGTGTATTGTATCCCACAGTATACACTCACTTTCCACCTAACCTCAGTGTTTTGTTTGTCATCGGTTCACTTTTGTCTCAAGGCCCCCTTTCCACAGCATCCGGGGCAGCTTTGGTCAGACATCTCCATGGAAACCAATTGAAGCCAAGTTCTTTTGGTCAGGGTGGGGGTATCTCACTCACACCTAAGAAGTGATTAGGGAACGAAAACCTTTCTGAGTGTGTTGTCGTAGATGCAGGGTGGTCTCAGCGTAAAAAATTACGTTTAAAAAATATATATATATTTTTTTATTTTGCGAACAGGTGAGACGAGATGGCCGGGTATTTGTGCCTTTTTGTGCGGTAACGTGGACTCTTAACAAGGCGATGAAGCTTTGTTGCTCCAAGCAAATGAGGACGTGTAGAAAGGTGCAGCAACACACAGAAATATAACCTATGACAGCGCATGCAGTAAGGAGGAGAGGGAAAGATGTGCGTCAAAAATAATATACGTTTGAATTGTATTGTTATTTGCTATTGTAATGGTTAATATGGAGGCTGTGGTCATTTGGCTGGCCAATTACCATCATCCAAAATTCCATCGTGTCACAGCCCTACTCAGATCATAAGTATATTTTATTGCAAGAAGGAGCTGTAACGACTTTGGTTTGTCAGTTGTGTATATTGTTTCAAGCACCAGATGTAGTGTGACAGTCAAGGGGTGTTTTCTGAACGAATTAATGAATGTACTTCATTATTCCCCATGGAATTTGAATGATGGCTGAACATGTAGAGGCAGAGAGATAGGGAGTTCAATGTCCCTGAGCAATGAGGGCATGTAGCCTAGAGACAGACGCACAGCTGTTGTGCACACACGTACACATTTCCCAAAGAATGATGGCTGAAAACGTAGAGACCGAGAGATGGGGAGTTCAAAGCCTCTGAGCAATGAGGGCATGTAGCCTAGAGACAGACGCACAGCTGTTGTGCACACACATACACATTTACACTGTTGCGTCCTATTACATTGTTCCCCGCTGAGTGTGATGATGTAGGTGAGCACGCCCTACAAGGAAGGCATCAGCTTGTTTTACCCAGCAGCCACCTGAAAAGAAGAGGAAGTGATGTTGATCATGAGCTAATCCTTGTGGAATCTGACTGTGTCAGAATAGGCTAGCTCTCTGTTTCAGTCTCTCCCTCTCAGGTATCGTCTGTGTCAGTCTTCAAAGCATCTCTTCTCCTCCTCAAAACGCATTGGCGGAGAAGGCCTGAGGGGAGGTACCTTGGACCTTCTCCCCTCCAATGTGATTTGAGAAAGGTGAGGAAAGACGAATTGAGAAAAATTCCCAGATGAAGCAGCTAGTTTGTTGGTTGAGTCAGTGGGAGGTCCTCCACAGCTAGGTCAATGGTCCAGAAGTCAAGACTTCTCCTGGACAGTGGACACCAGAGAGAGAGAGAGAGAGACACTCGAGACTTGAACACAGGCCCGTTTAGGAGAATACTTGTAAAATGCATCCTTGATTCCTTGAAGTTTGATGACAGGTTTAACACGATTACGGTAGAAAAGCATAAGTGAAGATCGATAGGTGTACGCCAAGGTTCTATTACATTACTTTCACAATGTAAGTTTTGTAGTAGATCCAGACTACAAATATACAGTGGCAAGAAAGTATGTGAACCCTTTGGAATGACCTGGATTTCTGCTTAAATTGGTCATACAATCTGATCTGAGGTCACAACGGTAGACAAGCACAGTCTGTTTAAACTAATAACACCCACACAATTAAGTTGTCATGTCTTTATTGAACACACTGTGTAAATATGCACAGTGCAGGGTGGGGAAAGTATGTGAACCCTTGGATTTAATAACTCGTTGGCCCTCCTTTGGAAGCAATAACCTCAACCAAATGTTTTCTGTAGTTGCGGATCAGTCCTGCACAACGGTCTGGAGGAATTTTGGACCATTCCACTTTACAAAACTGTTTCAGTTCAGCAATATTCTTGTGATGTCTGGTGTGGACCGTTCTCTTAAGGTCATGCCACTGCATCTCAATCGGGTTCAGGTCAGGACTCTGACTGGGCCACTCCAGAAGGCATATTTTCTTCTATTGAAGCCATTCTGTTGTAGATATACTATTGTGTGGGTCGTTGTCCTGTTGCATCACCCAACTTCTGTTGAGCTTCAATTGGCGGACAGCCTACATTCTCCTGCAAAAAGTCTTGATAAACTTGGGAATCCATTTTTCCGTCGATGAGATCAAGCTGTCCAGGCCCTGAGGCAGCAAAGCAGACCCAAACCAAGATGCTCCCATACTTTTGGGATGAGGTTTTGATGTGGGTGTGCTGTGCCATTTTTTTTCTCCACACATAGTGTTGTGTTCCTTCCTTTTGCGAACTTCAGACGTGCAGCAATGTTTATAATGGGCAGCAGTGGTTTCTTCCGTGTTGTCCTCCCATGAACACCATTCTTGTTTAGAGTTTTACGTATTGTAGACTCGTCAACAGAGATGTTAGCACGTTCCAGAGATTTTTGTAAGTCTTTAGCTGACACTAGGATTCTTCTTAACCTCATTGAGCATTCTGCGCTGTGCTCTTGCAGTCATCTTTGCAGGACGGTCACTCCTAGGGAGAGTAGCAACAGCACTGAACTTTCTCCATTTATAGACAATTTGTCTTACTGTGGACTGATGAACATCAAGGCTTTTAGATGTACTTTTGTAACCCTTTCCAGCTTTATGCAAGTCAACATTTCTTAATCTTAGGTCTTCTGAGATCTCTTTTGTTCGAGGCATGATTCACATCAGGCAATGCTTCTTGTGAATAGCAAACTCACATTTTGTGAGTGTTTTGCGTAGGGCAGGGTAACACTAACCAACATCTCCAATCTCATTGTGTGTGTGTATAAACTCAGAAAAAAAGAAAAGTCCCTTTTTCAGGACCCTGTCTTTCAAAGATAGTTCAAATAACTTTCCAGATCTTCATTGAAAAGGGTTTAAACACTGTTTCCCATGCTTGCTCAATGAACCATAAACATTTAATGAACATGCACCTGTGGAATGTTAGTTAAGACACTAGCAGCTTACAGACTGTAGGCAATTAAGGTCACAGTGATGAAAACTTAGGACACAAAAGAGGCCTTTCTACTGACTGAAAAACACCAAAAGAAAGATGCTCAGGGACCCTGCTCATCTGCGTGAACGTGCCTTAGGCTTGCTGCAAGGAGGCGTGAGGACTGCAGATGTGGCCAGGGCAATAAATTGTAACGTCCGTACTGTGAGACGCCTAAGAGCGCTACAGGGAGACAGGACAGACAGCTGATCGTTCTCCCAGTGGCAGATCACGTGTAACAACACCTGCACAGGATCGGTACATCTGAACAGCACACCAGCGGGACAGGTACAGGATGGGAACAACAACTGCCCGGGATATCAAATCAAATCAATCAAATACACCAGGAACACACAATCCCTCCATCAGTGCTCAGACTGTCCGCAATAGGCTGAGAGAGGCTGGACTGAAGGCTTGTAGGCCTGTTGTAAGGCAGGTCCTCACCAGACATCACTGGCAACAATGTCGCCTATGGGCACAAACCCACCGTCGCTGGACCAGACAGGACCGGCAAAAAGTGCTCTTCACTGACAAGTTGCGGTTTTGTCTCACCAGGGGCGATGGTCGGATTTGCGTTTATCGTCGAAGGAATGAGCGTTACACCGAGGCCTGTACTCTGGAGCGGGATCGATTTGGAGGTGGAGGGTCCGTCATGGTCTGGGGCAGTGTGTAACAGCATCATCGGACTGAGCTTGTTGTCATTGCAGGCAATCTCAATGCTGTGCGTTACAGGGAAGATATCCTCCTCCCTCATGTGGTACACTTCCTGCAGGCTCATCCTGACATGACCCTCCAGCATGACAATGCCACCAGCCGTACTGCTCGTTCTGTGCATGATTTCCTGCAAGACAGGAATGCCAGTGTTCTGCCATGGCCAGCGAAGAGCCCGGATCTCAATCCCATGGAGCACGTCTGGGACCTGTTGGATCGGAGGGTGAGGGTTAGGGCCATTTCCCCCAGAAATGTGAGGGAACTTGCAGGTGCCTTGGTGGAAGAGTGGGGTAACATCCCACAGCAATAACTGGCAAATCTGGTGCTGTCCATGAGGAGGAGATGCACTGCAGTACTTAATGCAGCTGGTGGCCACACCAGATACTGACTGTTACTTTTGATGTTGATCCCCCCTTTGTTCAGGAACACATTATTCAATTTCTGTTAGTCACATGTCAGTGGAACTTGTTCAGTTTACTTCTCAGTTGTTGAATCTATATATATATATATATATACACACACACACACACAAGTACCAGTCAAGTTTGGACACCTACTCATTCAAGAGTGAAGATGTCACACTATGAAATAACACATATGGAATCATGTGGTAACCAAAAGAAGTGTTTTGCAAATCAAAATATGTTATAAATTCTTCAGTGGCCACCCTTTGCATTGATGACAGCTTTGCACACTCTTGGCATTCTCTCAACCAGCTTCAGGAGGAATGCTTTTCCAACAGTCTTGAAGGAGTTCCCACATATGCTGAGCATTTGTTGGCTGCTTTTCCTTCGCTCTGCAGTTCAACTCATCCCAAACCATCTCAATTGGGTTGAAGTCGGTTCATTGTGGAGCCCAGGTCATCTGATGCAGCACTCCATCACTCTCCTTGGTCAAATAGCCCTTACACAGCCTGGAGGTGTGTTTTGGGTCATTGTCCAGTTGAAAAACAAATGATAGACCCACTAAGTGCAAACCAGATGGGACATAACACTGTTGTAGCCATGCTGGTTAAGTGTGCCTTGAATTCTAAATAAATCACTGACAGTGTCACCAGCAAAGCACCATCACACCACTTCCTCCATGCTTCACGGTGGGAACCACACATTCGGAGATCACCCGTTCACCAACTCTGCGTCTCACAATAACACGGCAGTTGGAACCAAATATCATATTTGCACTCATCAGTCCAAAGGACAGGTTTCCACTGGTCCATTGCTCGTGTTTCTTGTCCCAAGTCCAAGTCTCTCTTCTCATTGGTGTCCTTTAGTAGTAGTTTCTTTGCAGCAATTCGACCATGAAGGCCTGATTCACGCAGTCTCCTCTGTCTGAACAGTCAATTAAAAAAAATATTTTTTATTTTACCTTTATTTAATTAGGCAAGTCAGTTAAGAACAAATTCTTATTTTCAATGACGGCCTAGGAACAGTGGGTTAACTGCCTGTAAGATGGGGCTGTTACTTGAACTCTGTGAAGCATTTATTTGGGCTGCAATTTTTGAGGCTGGTAACTCTCTAATGAACTTATCCTCTGCAGCAGAGGTAACTCTGGGTCTTCCTTTCCTGTGGCGGTCCTCATGAGAGCCAGTTTCATCACAGCACTTGATGGTTTTTGCGACTGCACTTGAAGGAACTTTCAAAGTTCTTGATATTTTCCAGAGTGACTGACCTTCATGTCTTAAAGTAATGATGGACTGTTGTTTCTCTTTGCTTATTTGAGCTGTTGCAGAGGATAAGTTCATTAGAGTTACCAGCCCCTACCTTGTCACAACACAACTGATTGGCTGGAACGCATTAAGAAGGAAAGAAATTCCACAAATGAACTTTTTTAACGAGGCTCACCTGTTCATTGAAATGCATTCCAGTTGACTACCTCATGTATCTGGTTGAAAGAATGCCAAGAGTGTGCAAAGCTGTCATCAAGGCAAATGGTGGCTACTTTGAAGAATTTAAAATATATTTGGTTACTACGTGATTCCCTATGTGTTAGTTCATAGTTTTGATGTCTTCACTATTATTCTACAATGTAGAAAATAGTACAAATAAAGAAAAGCCCTGGAATGAGTAGGTGAGTCCAAACTTTTGACTGGTTCTGTATATATAATAATCTCAGTCCATCTGTGGTCACGTTAGAGTATCTAGTCATTTCTCAGCACCTGGTACCCACTAGTCCTCGTCAGATGATTACATACCTTTTACGCTGTAGAGGGGAAGAATTCGTATTGTTGGTCACACATGACCGGTTCTCCGCGACAACCCCAGAAATGAGGTGAACGCGGGCAGGGCATAGCACTGCAATGAATCATATTGTGTGTCTGTGCTCCGGTTTCTCCCCACGGCAGTAAGACCTACTCCACTGATTAGGCAATCATCCACACTCATGTTACATTCACTCACTCTCTCTGTGTGTGTGTGTGTGTGTGTGTGTGTGTGTGTGTGTGTGTGTGTGTGTGTGTGTGTGTGTGTGTGTGTGTGTGTGTGTGTGTGTGTGTGTGTGTGCACCCATCTTGCCCGCTATGTGTAATCTTTCCCTAGATCTCAGTACTATGACAGTGTAGGCAGAGACAGCCTTTTTTCCTGGCAAGATGCTACTGCTACAGGCTAACCACCTATTTTGTGTCCCAAATGGCTCCCTATGTAGTGCGCTACTTTTGACCTGGGCCCGTAGGGTAGTGGACTTTCTAGGGAGCAGGATGCCATCTGGAACACAGCCTTTATCAGTATCCATGCAGTATCCATGCTGATAGCACCGGTTTCACTCCGATAACCATTGGTCCGAGTGATACAAGGCAGTCTTCTCTCTCTCTCTCTTACCAGTAATGCCAGAGGTGTTCCCGACCATGTGAACTGACTAGGGAAAACTCTAACTATAACTAGCTAGCGCCGTGGTTATTCCTTGGTCTAGTCTGATAACTCCTGGTCTGCCTTTATGATGATGAAGGAAAGGAGATGAGGATACTAGGAGGTTAATGAGTTTGATTGGGACATAGCCCCAAAGCAGAGCCGAATTCTATATGTTTTACAAATTCGATTGGAATTTAGCACAAAGCAGAGGAGAAGAGTATATGTTACAGACATACTAGCGATTTAAAAAATAAATAAATACAGAATTATTGTCACTATCCTGTCTTTCCCTCCTCCTTAAGATGGAGATGGAGAGGTATCAGTCATAGATGATTGTCATAGACTCTTAAGTCCAGAATTAACAGTTCGGCTTTACTATCCAAGGAGGCGGATCGGGGGTGAGGCCTTGCGACAGACTAGCGTCCTGTCTAGGGGGTGTACTTTATACCTCAAGCTGCCTCCCACTACAGAAACAGGAGATAGGGCTCGTATCCCCGTTCTGGCTCAGGCCAGCCTTAATTGGGATGTGTCCCAAACTACACCCTAGTTCCTTTACAGTACACTACCTTTGACCAGGGCCCTATAGTTAAAATAAAAATGATGGGGCCCAGGTGAAAGGTAGTGCGCTATAAAGGAAACGGAGGTGCCGTTTGGGACGTACACTTAGAAGAACCTGGGCAGTCATGTTACATTATGTGTATTTAGTGTTTGAATGATTCAGGTTTGATTGATTCAGATTCATCAGTCTGACTGTCACCGTCACTTCCTGTCTCTGCATAGCCGAGCCTGATATCTATAAGCATGTCCCCTATTAGTCAGCCTGTTTTAGAAGTGCATCACCCTAATTACAGACCTATCCGGTGTAAGAGGCGGCACATTGGAGAAAATCTTTTTACATTTTTATTTTAAGAGTTGCGCAATGGAAATGTTTTTATTGGACTAGTTGAGTTAGTCCTTCCCTCCCTCTTTGTCTGTTTTCTTCTGTCTGGCGCCTAATGAATACGACCCCCCCCCCCTTGGGAAGGATGTCACAAAGTGACCGGTGTTGAGTTGACTACTTCAACTGTCGAAGGGGAGATGGGGAGCACCTAATTGGTTTGAGGAACGGACAATTCAACCCAAAACAGTTTAAAGCACTTTGAGATTGAGGGGGGGGGGAATGCTAAGCCAGTATAAATGCACCCCCCCACGAGTCAATAAGGACTTAGGACTCTGTGGTGGTTCAGTGAAATTCATGAGTCTGAATGGCGCTTGATCTCGGGTGCGGTGTCTTATCCCCGTCTTCTCACCTAATGTGGTGTACAAGGGGTTCTGGAGAAGGTATTTCAACAGAGGAGGGTAGGGACTTCTGGAGAAACGGCAAAATGAGAGTTGTTATTGTGCAAGTTCAGGTTGTACCCTCTGTCTCGAGCTCTCATTTCCTTCCAACCGTGGCGTCCTTCGCGGGCCCAGAATCACAGTCACTCACATTCACTCAGTCTCACTCGTACGTTCACGGTTCACGCCCTCACAACGTGGGTTGTGTCTGAATGGCACGCAGGGCCCTGGTTATAAGGGCTCAACTCCCATTGAGTTGGCGGAACATGAAAACCGTCACCTCTCAACACCTTGTCAAACGCTGTTTCGAGACGTGGGACAGGACATTTTTTAAATGTATTTTTTTTATCTATCTATTTTTGTTCTCACACTCTTTCAGATGAATCCCTGGAGGGCTAACGGAATATCTGCCAGACCCAATCACACACCTTGTTTTTATGGATTCGTTTTTTAGGAACCAGAATGATTGCTGGTACGAGAGAAAGAAATAATAAATATATTGCCCACAGACACACTCGAGGTTGACGGACTCACTCACGCGCACGCGCACACACACAGTGACAGCAGCAGATAACTTACACAGCAGAAGCTAGTTGAACAACCGAAGCGTTCCTGCGGGACTAGTTGGTGCTCGACATCGAATGCTGTTTTGTTTTACGATGAAGCCCCGTCCGTCCATAGAATTGTCCGTGGTTCACGATGGAGCTAAACACGCGTATCTCTCTCCCACACTTTTCCTCCCCCTCTTATTCCCACCCTCCCCTTTTCTTTCCCTCTATCCCATCTGTCTCTCTCTACCCTCCCTCGTTCTCTCCCCCCCCCCCCTCCTCCCTCCTTCTAGGAGCTGTATCCCGGCAGACATCTAGAGGCCCTGCCACACACATCTGGCTAAAGAGAGGAAGATCACAAGTGACACCACAGCGGGGGTGGAGAGAGCGACCGTGCCCGTTGGAAAACCTGTTGGATTTAAGTTCTCTTTATTACAGATTATCACACTGCTCTCCTAACTGCCACCCTCCCCCTTCACACACACACCCACACACACTCGCACAGACACACACTCACACAGACGTAGAGACGGACACGAACAGAGACGGATAGACGGAGACTAACACAGACACACACACTCCTCTAGAAGTAGCCCTAGAGAGTCACATAAACGTCTCACAGTCACTCAGACTTGCGCTCCGAGACTCAGTTGGTTCTCAGGGGTCGTGGTGGGAGGGTGCCCCCCCCCCCTCTCGTTGCACTCCGCTGGGGGACGGAAGTAGAGGAATGGCCCTGGGGGAATGGCTGGCTGGCTGCCTCGCTCAGTGAGACGGAGGCTTATGTAACTAACAAGCCCGCCTCATCTTTCTCTCCTTGGCTAGCTAACACAGCTGGGCCTTGAGTCTACAGACACTGGGGAGGAGCTCATCAGCCCCCCCACTAGGGAATACAGCTTCCAGCTTCTAATCTTCAGGCCCTCATCCTTCCTCTCTGGGTTCAACTTCACATTGCTATTTTTTAATTTTTTTAATCCTTTTTATTTTTTCAACCATTTTTTCAGGAGGACATTTTAAGGGTGTTTTGGATATGTGGGATCGACCGCTGAGACTTCCTGCTTGTCTCCCATTGGCTCAGGGATGCCCCGACCAGAAAGAACAAAGTCTGAGAGTCCGTCTACGCGCACATTGGCGTTTTTTAAGACGCTGTTTGGACTGAAGGGACAGCCATTTAATTAGTAAGGAAACTAGCTGACTTCTTGATATTCGTCTTCGCTGATTTTTTTTGCTCTCGTTTTGATGTTTTGTTTTTCCTATCTCATATGACGATTGAGAGACAAGACAGACAAGAATCCACTTGGCCACAATCAAAGGCCATTTTGCTCTGCCTTTCTCTCTCCCTTGGTTTTTCTCTCTCCCTCATTATGCATATCGACTACCTGTTTACACACTAGACCAGCTACAGTGATAGCCTACCTTTCTATCGAGGCAGAAAAGAAACGATTAAGTTGCGACCTTTTTATGTCTTTTACCTGTGACAAATCAAAAACCTTGCAGTCGGTCTCTACCTCCTCAATCGCTTCAAACCCTTTTAAAAACGTCTGTGTCAGAACCAAATCCATACTCAGTCGAATCTGCATCACAGACCGAGTAGTGTACAGACTGAGCAGTCGACAGACCGTCCAAGCTACAGACCAAAACAACCTGTCATCTTAGTCTGGGTGGGGAGAAGGTTATTAGGTCGATGTCATTGAACTGGACCAGAGATCTTTGAAATATTAAGTTATTGCTGCGGGCTTTCATTGAACAGGGAATGTATAGCAGGTCAACCAAGGTGATCTGCCTCATCCCCTGTACCTAACTGACATTTTGACGCCCGAAAGTCGAGTTGTGTTTTTGAAACCATTTCAAAGGCGACTAGATGAGAGTAGGATTGTAATGAATTAAGAAGAAATGTAAGTTAAAACTGCTTTCACAATCATCCGCATTATGTTTTACTAGGACATCCTACTTGTTTTCATTTGAAAAGGGAGCGTCCAAGGTTTTTATATTCCACACCCAAACAATCAAGCCATATCACAGCTTGTTCCTCTTTTCTATTTGTTGCACTATTTTATTTTTGTATCGTAAAATCACTAAGCCTTCAATGAAGTTATTTACCTCTCGCACGCACGCACACATTTCTTGAAATTCCCCTTTAAAATGTCAAGGCGTTGACCCAAATCCACTGTAAGGAACCAGTTTAAAGACTAAAGGAAAAACCAAGCAATTCAAAAGTATCAGCCTTGAGATTGACACACGATTGAGCAGAAGTTGTTGTTGTTGTTGTCCCCCCCCCCTATAAGCCAGTAGTTCACGCATAGAGCGGCAACGCCTCAATCTTACAAGAGCACGACTTTAAGTAGTGGCTCTGTTTACCTTTCATGTTGACCTTTATGTTGACCTGTGTGTTGTCCGGAGGACAGAGCAACAAAAGCCTTATCGCGGAGGCTCTTTTAAGCCTCTAGCGGCTGGCAGAGTGCATCTCAATCAAATACCCCCCCCCCTCTATCTCTGTCTTACCCTCTCCTTTCAAATAGCCTCTGTCTTATCTTACCACCTCCTCTTGGACGAGGCCAACGGTCAAGTTGAATAGACGTCAAACAACTTCAAGCAAAGGGACAGAGTTGTTTTATTAACACGTGGTTTAGGGAGGGGCCAATCTACCCCTTCTTTCTTTTCACCCCCCTCTTTCCGGTGAACATGCAGAAACGCTGGTCTTCTCTCGTACTGGTCCGATTGAGAAGGGGACTCCTCTACCTCCCTCTCTAACCACTTCAATCCCTCTGTCTCTCCCTCCCTCTCTCTCTCTATGTGCTCTTTCTCTTAATCTCTCCCTCCCTCTTTATCTATAATCCCTCCATCCACACACCCCGAACAAATCCTCCCTACCCCCTCATCCCCACCCTCCCTGGGTGGGGTAATTCCACCGTCCCGTCCCCCTCCCCTCTACCCCCTCCCTGAGTAATCAAAGGCATTATAGCCCCCTCCCCTCTCCCCTGTGTGATGCCGGGCAGCAGTAAGAGTGGGGGTGCGGGTGGCCTCCCCTCGCCCCCATACCGCCTCCCCATCCCGGCCACTTCGCCCGTCCCGCTACGTGCCCGTGTCGGCGGGCGACGGCCTTCCTGGTGGGATCCACCACACTCTTCTTCTGCTTCACGTGAGTACGACCATACCCCCCCAGGACACACGCACACACGTCATATACACACGTCATACACAGATGCTCAAACGCATGGCGTGAACACGTCCTACACAAGTCACACACAAGACCGTCTCCTCAAACACACCCACACCTTTACATAAACACTTATCACCACACACACCTTCACTTGGTGAGTTCTCTGCCTTTCAAGAAAGACACACTCGCATGCACATCAATTCGGACATACCAGTCCCCTACCTACCGCCTGCCTGTAGTGTGACAGTTATTGAGTAGTGCACAGTTAACCCCTGGCAATGGGACAGAGCAGAGCAACGTCAGACGTAAAGACACACATACTCCTGACACTCACACACACTCCTCTCTCTACTCAACATGCTCCTCAGCTCTCTCTCTATTCAACATGCTCCTCAGCGCTCTCTCTCTCTCTACTCAACATGCTCCTCAGCTCTCTCTCTCTACTCAACATGCTCCTCAGCTCTCTACTCAACATGCTCTTCAGCTCTCTCTCTACTCAACATGCTCCTCAGCTCTCTCTCTATTCAACATGCTCCTCAGCTCTCTCTACTCAACATGCTCCTCAGCTCTCTCTCTCTACTCAACATGCTCCTCAGCTCTCTACTCACTCAACATGCTCTCCTCCCTAATCTCAACATGCTCCTCAGCTCTCTCTCTCTACTCAACATGCTCCTCAGCTCTCTCTCTACTAAACATGCTCCAGCAGCTCTCTCTCTCTACTCAAAATGCTCCTCAGCTTTCTCTCTACTCTCTCCTCTCTCTCTCTACTCAACATGTTCCTCAGCTCTCTTTCTCCACTCAACATGCTCCTCAGCTCTCTCTCTCCACTCAACATGCTCCTCAGCTCTCTCCCTAATCAACATGCTCCTCAGCTCTCTCTCGCTCTCTACTCAACATGCTCCTCAGCTCTCTCTCTCTCTCTCCTACTCAACATGCTCCTCAGCTCTCTCTTCTCAACATGCTCCTCAGCTCTCTCTTTCTCTCTATCTACACAACATGTTCCTCAGCTCTCTCTCTCAACATCTCCTACTCAACATTCTCCTCAGCTCTCTCTCTACTCAACATGCTCCTCAGCTCTCTCTCCCTACTCAACATGCTCCTCAGCTCTCTCTGCTACTCAACATGCTCCTCAGCTCTCTCTCTTTCTCTCTCCTACTCAACATGCTCCTCAGCTCTCTCTCTCCTACTCAACATGCTCCTCAGCTCTCTCCCTACTCAACATGCTCCTCAGCTTTCTCTCTCTCTACTCAACATGCTCTTCAGCTCTCTCCATACTCAACATGCTCCTCAGCTCTCTACTCGACATGCTCCTCAGCTCTCTCTTTCTCTCTCTCTACCCAACATGCTCCTCAGCTCTCTCCCTATTCAACATGCTCCTCAGCCCTCTCTACTCTCTCTCTCTACTCAACATGCTCCTCAGCTCTCTCTACTCAACATGCTCCTCAATTCTCTCTTTTTCTCTCTCTATTCAACATGCTCCTCAGCTCTCTCTCTAACATCAACATGCTCCTCAGCTCTCTTTCTCTACTCAACATGCTCCTCAGCTCTCTCCTACTCAACATGCTCCTCAGCTCTCTCTTCTCAACATGCTCCTCGGCTCTCTCCTACTCAACATGCTCCTCAGCTCAACATGCTCCTCAGCTCTCTCTCTCGCTCTCCCTACTCAACTTGCTCCTCAGCTCTCTCTCTCGCTCTCCCTACTCAACTTGCTCCTCAACTCTCTCGCTCTCTACTCATCATGCTCCTCAGGTCTCTACTCATCATGCTCCTCAGCTCTCTCCCTACTCAACATGCTCCTCAGCTCTCTCCCTACTCAACATGCTCCTCAGCTCTCTCCCCACTCAACATGCTCCTCAGCTCTCTCCCTATTCAACATGCTCCTCAGCCCTCTCTCTCTCTCTCATTCTCCTCAGCTCTCTACTCAACATGCTCCTCAGCTCTCTCTAACATGCTCTCAACATGCTCCTCAGCTCTCTCTTTTTCTCTCTCTATTCAACATGCTCCTCAGCTCTCTCTCTCTCTACTCAACATGCTCCTCAGCTCTCTCTCTACTCAACATGCTCCTCAGCTCTCTCCCTACTCAACATGCTCCTCAGCTCTCTCCATCTCATCATGCTCCTCGGCTCTCTCCCTACTCAACATGCTCCTCAGCTCTCTCTTTCTCTCTCTCTACCCAACATGCTCCTCAGCTCTCTCCCTATTCAACATGCTCCTCAGCCCTCTCTCTCTCTCTACTCAACATGCTCCTCAGCTCTCTCTACTCAACATGCTCCTCAATTCTCTCTTTTTCTCTCTCTATTCAACATGCTCCTCAGCTCTCTCTCTACTCAACATGCTCCTCAGCTCTCTCTCTACTCAACATGCTCCTCAGCTCTCTCCCTACTCAACATGCTCCTCAGCTCTCTCTTCTCAACATGCTCCTCGGCTCTCTCCCTACTCAACATGCTCCTCAGCTCTCTCTTCTCAACATGCTCCTCAGCTCTCTCTCTCGCTCTCCCTACTCAACTTGCTCCTCAGCTCTCTCTCACTCTCTACTCATCATGCTCCTCAGGTCTCTACTCATCATGCTCCTCAGCTCTCTCCCTACTCAACATGCTCCTCAGCTCTCTCCCTACTCAACATGCTCCTCAGCTCTCTCTCTCTCTCTCTCCCTACTCAACATGCTCCTCGGCTCTCTCTCGCTCTCTACTCATCATGTTCCTCAGCTCTCTACTCATCATGCTCCTCAGCTCTCTCTCTCGCTCTCCCTACTCAACATGCTCCTCAGCTCTCTCCCTACTCAACATGCTCCTCAGCTCTCTCCCTACACAACATGCTCTTCAGCTCTCTCCTAATCAACATGCTCCTCAGCTCTCTCTCTCTCTCTCCTCAGCTCTCTCTCAACATGCTCCTCAGCTCTCTCCCTACTCAACATGCTCCTCAGCCCTCTCCCTACTCAACATGCTCCTCAGCCCTCTCCCTACTCAACATGCTCCTCAGCTCTCTCCCTACTCAACATGCTCCTCAGCCCTCTCCCTTCTCAACATGCTCCTCAGCTCTCTCCCTACTCAACATGCTCCTCAGCTCTCTCCCTACTCAACATGCTCCTCAGCTCTCTCTCTCTCGCTCTCCGTGCTCAACTTCCTCCTCAGCTCTCTACTCATCATGCTCCTCAGCTCTCTCTCTCTACTCAACATGCTCCTCGGCTCTCTCCCTACTCAACATGCTCCTCAGCTCTCTCTCTCGCTCTCCCTACTCAACATGCTCCTCGGCTCTCTCCCTACTCAACATGCTCCTCTGCTCTCTCCCTAATCAACTTGCTTCTCTGCTTTCTCCCTGCTCAGCATTCTCCTCAGCTCTCTCTCTCTCTCTCTCTCTCTCCCTACTCAACATGCTCCTCGGCTCTCTCCCTACTCAACATGCTCCTCGGCTCTCTCCCTACTCAACTTGCTCCTCAGCTGCTCTCTACTCAACATGTTCCTCAGCTCTCTCTTTCTCTCTCTCTATCCAACATGCTCCTCAGCCCTCTCCCTACTCAACATGCTCCTCAGCTCTCTCTTTACTCAACATGCTCCTCAGCTCTCTCCTACTCAACATGCTCCTCAGCTCTCTCTTCTCAACATGCTCCTCGGCTCTCTCCTACTCAACATGCTCCTCAGCTCTCTCTCTCGCTCTCCCTACTCAACTTGCTCCTCAGCTCTCTCTCTCTCGCTCTCTACTCATCATGTTCCTCAGGTCTCTACTCATCATGCTCCTCAGCTCTCTCCCTACTCAACATGCTCCTCAGCTCTCTCCCTACTCAACATGCTCCTCAGCTCTCTCCCCACTCAACATGCTCCTCAGCTCTCTCCCTACTCAACATGCTCCTCAGCTCTCTCTCTCTCGCTCTCTACTCATCATGTTCCTCGGCTCTCTACTCATCATGCTCCTCAGCTCTCGCTCTCTACTCAACATGCTCCTCAGCTCTCTCTACTCAACATGCTCCTAGGCTCTCTCCCTACTCAACATGCTCCTCAGCTCTCTCTCTCGCTCTCCCTACTCAACATGCTCCTCAGCTCTCTCCCTACACAACATGCTCTTCAGCTCTCTCCCTAATCAACATGCTCCTCAGCCCTCTCCCTTCTCAACATGCTCCTCAGCCCTCTCCCTACTCAACATGCTCCTCAGCTCTCTCCCTACTCAACATGCTCCTCAGCTCTCTCTCTCGCTCTCCGTGCTCAACTTCCTCCTCAGCTCTCTCTCGCTCTCTACTCATCATGCTCCTCAGCTCTCTACTCATCATGCTCCTCAGCTCTCTCTCTCTACTCAACATGCTCCTCGGCTCTCTCCCTACTCAACATGCTCCTCAGCTCTCTCTCTCGCTCTCCCTACTCAACATGCTCCTCGGCTCTCTCCTACTCAACATGCTCCTCTGCTCTCTCCTAATCAACTTGCTTCTCTGCTTTCTCCCTGCTCAGCATTCTCCTCAGCTCTCTCTCTCTCTCCCTACTCAACATGCTCCTCGGCTCTCTCCCTACTCAACATGCTCCTCGGCTCTCTCCCTACTCAACTTGCTCCTCAGCTGCTCTCTACTCAACATGTTCCTCAGCTCTCTCTTTCTCTCTCTCTATCCAACATGCTCCTCAGCCCTCTCCCTACTCAACATGCTCCTCAGCTCTCTCTTTCTCCACTCAACATGCTCCTCAGCTCTCTCTCTCTCTCTCTACTCAACATGCTCCTCAGCCCTCTCTTTCTCTCTCTCCCTGCTCAACATGCTCCTCTGCTCTCTCCCTAATCAACATGCTCCTCTGCTCTCTCCCTACTCAACGTGCTCCTCAGCTCTCTCCCTACTCAACGTGCTCCTCAGCTCTCTCCCTGCTCACCATTCTCCTCAGCTCTCTCTCTCTCTACTCAACATGCTCATCAGCTCTCTCTCTCTCGCTCTCCCTACTCAACATGCTCCTCGGCTCTCTCTCTCTCGCTCTCCCTACTCAACTTGCTCCTCAGCTCTCTCGCTCTCTACTCATCATGCTCCTCAGCTCTCTCTCTACTCAGCGTGCTCCTCAGCTCTCTCGCTCTCCCTACTCAACATGCTCCTCAGCTCTCTCCCTACTCAACATGCTCCTCAGCACTCTCTCTTTTCTTTCATACTCACACACAGTTGAGTGTGTGACCGTAGTAGTGCAGAGTAGGATAGACAGGACAGATCAACGTCAGGGTGTGTGTGGAGCTCGTCAGGCAGGTGTAGGTCGTCTCCTGTCAGTGTGTCTGGAGCGGCCTGTCAGGTCATATCTCTGCTCCAGATTACAACAACAACCACCATGCTGGAATAGAGGGAAAATAGGCCAGCATCTGTCACCCTTAACAAAGAGCTGCCATTCTCTCTCTCTCTCTCTCTCTCTCTCTCTCTCTCTCTCTCTCATTCTTTTTTTCAATCTGTCTTCCTCTGAATTTGCTCAACTCGGTTCAATCAGAAAGTGCTTTATTCACTAGACAAATGCGCAGTCTTGGCTAAACCTAGCATGAACTATCTCTCTCTGTCTCTCTCCCTGTGTTTCAGGGTGTTGGCCCGTTGTCTATGCAACATGTGGTCCCCATATGTGGGTCACCCCGTTCCCATGGCAATGAGACAAGCTCTTCCTAAACAGATACTGTTGACAGTTTTGCTCCTGTAGTGCCACTGCCCTCCCTGTCAAAAACACTGTGCTTCTTGTTATGAATAAAGACAATTGATCTAACTTAATTCCCTCTCTTTTTCTCCCTCCCTCTCTCTTTCAGGTGTCCATGGCTGTCGGAGCAGTTCTCGGTTGTCGTGCCGATCTACAACGGTGTCACCTTCCTGTTCGTCCTGGCCAACTTCTGCATGGCCACCTTCATGGACCCGGGCATCTTCCCCAGAGGTGTGTGTGTTGCACAGATGAAAAACAACATCTCATGCTCCCTGTAAACTCCCTATATGACTGTCTACTGCCTATGCTGTGTATTTGTGTGTGTGTTCATGCAGATCTAGTAAGAGGGGGTGGGGGTTGTTCATGCTAATCTAGGTAAGGGTGTGTTCAAACTGATCTAGTAAGGGGGTGTTTATGCTGATCTAGTAGGGGGTGTTCATACTGATCTAGTAAGGGGGTATTGTTCATGCTGATCTAGTAAGGGGGTTGTTCATGCTGATCTAGTAAGGGGGGTGTGTTCAAACTGATCTAGTAAGGGGGTGTTTATGCTGATCTAGTAAAGGGGGTGTTCATGCTGATCTAGTAAGGGGGGGGTTGTTCATGCTGATCTAGTAAGGGGGGTGGTGTTCATGCTGATCTAGTAAGGGGATTGTTCATGCTGATCTAGTAAGGGGGGGGGGTGTTCATGCTGAACTAAGTAAGGGTGTCTGTTCATGCTGATCTAAGTAAGGGTGTCTGTTCAAGCTAGTTTATTAACAGTGTTTGTGTTTCTCCAGCGGATGAGGATGAGGACAAGGAGGATGATTTCCGCGCTCCGCTCTATAAGACGGTGGAGATCCGGGGCATCCAGGTCAGGATGAAATGGTGTTCCACCTGCCGCTTCTACAGACCGCCCCGCTGCTCACACTGCTCCGTGTGTGACAACTGTGTGGAGGTAGGCACACACACACCATCTCACATCAACATGCAGCTGGACGGGGTCAACATCACGTATCCTCTAAAGCAGGGCTCTCCAACCCTGTTCCCGGGAGAGCTATTGTCCTGTAGCTTTTCACTGCAACCCTAATCTAGCACACCTGATTTGAATAAGTACCTGGTTGAGAGGCTAAATCAGGTTCGTTACAAGTGGCGTGAAAACCTACAGGAAGGTAGTTCTCCAGGAGAGCCCAGCTCTTAAGAGATGCCTTTGAACAAACCTGTGGTGGAATGAGCCCTCAGCCCCGTCCCAGGGATTCAACCCACTGTTATCGAAGGTCAATATAATAGCCTTGCAGGGGGAGGGGGGCGCCCGAACAAAGAGTTGGACGCTCTGGCGCAAAGCTCTCGTCCTCTCCAAGTAAAAGTGCAACACGCGTACTGGGCACAAACAGTGGAGACTGACTTCTACTGTCAGTGTTTCACATATAACAGACCAAATCTCGCACTGTCCCTTTTAACTTTATACAAATGGCTCTAACTCGCCCTTTTTGCTCCCTTTTAACCCCCCCCCCCCTCTCTCTCCCCTCCTCCAGGACTTCGACCACCACTGCCCGTGGGTGAACAACTGTATCGGCCGGAGGAACTACCGCCACTTCTTCCTGTTCCTGCTGTCCCTGACGGTCCACATCACGGGAGTGTTTGGCTTCGGCCTGCTCTACGTCCTCTACCACACACAGCAGCTGGACACGGTCCACTCTGCCGTCACGTATCCTGTACTTAGGTGTTGGGATGTCCGACAAGCCACGAGTCTGGGCGTCGGGGGTGAGGGTTAGTGTGTGTGTGTGTGTTTTGTTGTGAGAGTGTGTGCGGTTGGATGTGTAGTTTGGTTCATGTGTGTGTTTTTGGGGCGGTAGATTCCTGGGTTTCTGTCTGTCGGGCGGCGTGCGTCTCCCGGGTATTTCATTTTCAACACTCTTTTTTTTTTTTTTCTTCGGGAGTCTCTGTCTGCGTCCCGAATGAGCGCTGGTCAAAACGTAGTGCACTATGTAAGGAATAGGGTGCCATTTGCGACACGCCCGGTGAGTGTGTTATTTGGCGTCTCTGTTGCCTCCTTAACCCCTGGTCTCTCAGTATGGCAGTGATGTGTGTGGCTGGTCTCTTCTTCATCCCGGTGGCTGGTCTCACTGGCTTCCACATGGTACTGGTGGCCCGGGGGAGAACCACCAACGAACAGGTACAGCACACACACACACCGGGGGTGAACCACCAACGAACAGGTACAACACACACACACACACACACCGGGGAGAACCACCAACGAACAGGTACAACACACACACACACACACACACACACACACACACACACACACCGGGGAAACCACCAACGAACAGGTACAACACACACACACACACACACCACACCGGGGGAACCACCAACGAACAGGTACAACACACACACACACACACACACACACACCCTGGGGGAACCACCAACGAACAGGTACAACACACACACACACACACCCGGGGAGAACCACCAACGAACAGGTACAGCACACACACACACCGGGGAACCACCAACGAACAGGTACAACACACACACACACACCGGGGAGAACCACCAACGAACAGGTACAACACACACACACACACCCGGGAGAACCACCAACGAACAGGTACAACACACACACACACACCGGGGGAGAACCACCAACGAACAGGTACAACACACACACACACACCGGGGAGAACCACCAACGAACAGGTACAACACACACACACACACCGGGGAGAACCACCAACGAACAGGTACAACACACACACACACACCGGGGAGAACCACCAACGAACAGGTACAACACACACACACACACCGGGGGAGAACCACCAACGAACAGGTACAACACACACACACACACACCGGGAGAACCACCAACGAACAGGTACAACACACACACACACCGGGGAGAACCACCAACGAACAGGTACAACACACACACACACACCGGGGAGAACCACCAACGAACAGGTACAACACACACACACACACACACCGGGGAGAACCACCAACGAACAGGTACAACACACACACACACACACACACGGGAGAACCACCAACGAACAGGTACAACACACACACACACACACACCACCGGGGAGAACCACCAACGAACAGGTACAACACACACACACACACCGGGGAGAACCACCAACGAACAGGTACAACACACACACACACACCGGGGAGAACCACCAACGAACAGGTACAACACACACACACACACCGGGGAGAACCACCAACGAACAGGTACAACACACACACACACACACGGGGAGAACCACCAACGAACAGGTACAACACACACACACACACCGGGGAGAGAACCACCAACGAACAGGTACAACACACACACACACACCGGGGAGAACCACCAACGAACAGGTACAACACACACACACACACCGGGGAGAACCACCAACGAACAGGTACAACACACACACACACACCGGGGAGAACCACCAACGAACAGGTACAACACACACACACACACACCGGGGAGAACCACCAACGAACAGGTACAACACACACACACACACACCGGGAGAACCACCAACGAACAGGTACAACACACACACACACACCGGGGAGAACCACCAACGAACAGGTACAACACACACACACACACCGGGGAGAACCACCAACGAACAGGTACAACACACACACACACACGGGGAGAACCACCAACGAACAGGTACAACACACACACACACACCGGGGAGAACCACCAACGAACAGGTACAGGTACACACACACACACCGGGGAGAACCACCAACGAACAGGTACAACACACACACACACACCGGGGAGAACCACCAACGAACAGGTACAACACACACACACACACCGGGGAGAACCACCAACGAACAGGTACAACACACACACACACACCGGGGAGAACCACCAACGAACAGGTACAACACACACACACCGGGGAGAACCACCAACGAACAGGTACAACACACACACACACCGGGGAGAACCACCAACGAACAGGTACAACACACACACACACACACACACCGGGGAGAACCACCAACGAACAGGTACAACACACACACACACACACACCGGGGGAGAACCACCAACGAACAGGTACAACACACACACACACACACACCGAACAGGGGAGAACCACCAACGAACAGGTACAACACACACACACACACACGGGGAGAACCACCAACGAACAGGTACAACACACACACACACACCGGGGAGAACCACCAACGAACAGGTACAACACACACACACACACCGGGGGAGAACCACCAACGAACAGGTACAACACACACACACACACACACACCGGGAGAACCACCAACGAACAGGTACAACACACACACACACACCGGGAGAACCACCAACGAACAGGTACAACACACACACACACACACGGGGAGAACCACCAACGAACAGGTACAACACACACACACACACACACGGGGAGAACCACCAACGAACAGGTACAACACACACACACACACACACCCCGAGAACCACCAACGAACAGGTACAACACACACACACACACGGGGAGAACCACCAACGAACAGGTACAACACACACACACCGGGGGAGAACCACCAACGAACAGGTACAACACACACACACACACGGGGGAGAACCACCAACGAACAGGTACAACACACACACACACGGGGAGAACCACCAACGAACAGGTACAACACACACACACACACCGGGGAGAACCACCAACGAACAGGTACAACACACACACACACGGGGAGAACCACCAACGAACAGGTACAACACACACACACACACACCCCGGGGAGAACCACCAACGAACAGGTACAACACACACACACACACACACCGGGAGAACCACCAACGAACAGGTACAACACACACACACACACCGGGGAGAACCACCAACGAACAGGTACAACACACACACACACCACAACACACACACACACACACTGGGAGAACCACCAACGAACAGGTACAACACACACACACACGGGGAGAACCACCAACGAACAGGTACAACACACACACACACCGGGGGAACCACCAACGAACAGGTACAACACACACACACACACCGGGGGAACCACCACAACAGGTACAACACACACCGGGGAGAACCACCAACGAACAGGTACAACACACACACACACACCGGGGAGAACCACCAACGAACAGGTACAACACACACACACACACCGGGAGAACCACCAACGAACAGGTACAACACACACACACACACCACCGGGGAGAACCACCAACGAACAGGTACAACACACACACACACACCACACACCGGGGAGAACCACCAACGAACAGGTACAACACACACACACACCGGGGAGAACCACCAACGAACAGGTACAACACACACACACACACACACACCGGGGAGAACCACCAACGAACAGGTACAACACACACACACACACACCGGGGAGAACCACCAACGAACAGGTACAACACACACACACACACACCGGGGAGAACCACCAACGAACAGGTACAACACACACACACACACACACACGGGGAGAACCACCAACGAACAGGTACAACACACACACACACACACCGGGAGAACCACCAACGAACAGGTACAACACACACACACACACACACACCGGGGGAGAACCACCAACGAACAGGTACAACACACACACACACACACGGGGAGAACCACCAACGAACAGGTACAACACACACACACACACACACCGGGGAGAACCACCAACGAACAGGTACAACACACACACACACAGAACCACCAACGAACAGGTACAACACACACACACACACACACCGGGGAGAACCACCAACGAACAGGTACAACACACACACACACACACACACCGGGAGAACCACCAACGAACAGGTACAACACACACACACACACACACACCGGGAGAGAACCACCAACGAACAGGTACAACACACACACACACACACCGGGAGAACCACCAACGAACAGGTACAACACACACACACACACCGGGGAGACCACCAACGAACAGGTACAACACACACACACCGGGGAGAACCACCAACGAACAGGTACAACACACACACACACACACACACACACACCGGGGAGAACCACCAACGAACAGGTACAACACACACACACACACACACACACCGGGGAGAACCACCAACGAACAGGTACAACACACACACACACACACGGGGGAGAACCACCAACGAACAGGTACAACACACACACACACACCGGGGAGAACCACCAACGAACAGGTACAACACACACACACACACCGGGGAGAACCACCAACGAACAGGTACAACACACACACACACACCCGGGGAAACCACCAACGAACAGGTACAACACACACACACACACCGGGGGAGAACCACCAACGAACAGGTACAACACACACACACACACCGGGGGAGAACCACCAACGAACAGGTACAACACACACACACACACACGGGGAGAGAACCACCAACGAACAGGTACAACACACACACACACACCGGGGAGAACCACCAACGAACAGGTACAACACACACACACACACACCGGGGAGAGAACCACCAACGAACAGGTACAACACACACACACACACACACCGGGAGAACCACCAACGAACAGGTACAACACACACACACACACACACACCGGAGAACCACCAACGAACAGGTACAACACACACACACACACACACACACCGGGGAGAACCACCAACGAACAGGTACAACACACACACACACACACACACGGGGAGAGAACCACCAACGAACAGGTACAACACACACACACACACCGGGAGAACCACCAACGAACAGGTACAACACACACACACACACCGGGGGAGAACCACCAACGAACAGGTACAACACACACACACACACCCGGGGAGAACCACCAACGAACAGGTACAACACACACACACACACGGGGAGAACCACCAACGAACAGGTACAACACACACACACACGGGGAGAACCACCAACGAACAGGTACAACACACACACACACCGGGGGAGAACCACCAACGAACAGGTACAACACACACACACACACACACCGGGAGAAACCACCAACGAACAGGTACAACACACACACACACACGGGGGGAACCACCAACGAACAGGTACAACACACACACACACACACACACACCGGGGGAGAACCACCAACGAACAGGTACAACACACACACACACACACACGGGGGAGAACCACCAACGAACAGGTACAACACACACACACACACGGGGAGAGAACCACCAACGAACAGGTACAACACACACACACACACACACCGGGGAGAACCACCAACGAACAGGTACAACACACACACACACACCGGGGAGAACCACCAACGAACAGGTACAACACACACACACACACACACCCGGGAGAACCACCAACGAACAGGTACAACACACACACACACACACACCGGGAGAACCACCAACGAACAGGTACAACACACACACACACACACCGGGAGAGACCACCAACGAACAGGTACAACACACACACACACACACACCCGGGGAGAACCACCAACGAACAGGTACAACACACACACACACACGGGGGAGAACCACCAACGAACAGGTACAACACACACACACACACACGGGGAAGAACCACCAACGAACAGGTACAACACACACACACACACCGGGGAGAACCACCAACGAACAGGTACAACACACACACACACACCGGGGAGAACCACCAACGAACAGGTACAACACACACACACACACCGGGGAAACCACCAATGAACAGGTACAACACACACACACACACACCGGGGAGAACCACCAACGAACAGGTACAACACACACACACACACACACCGGGGAGAACCACCAACGAACAGGTACAACACACCCCGGGGAGAACCACCAACGAACAGGTACAACACACACACACACACACTGGGGGAGAACCACCAACGAACAAGTACAACACACACACACCGGGGGAGAACCACCAACGAACAAGTATAACACACACACACCAGGTATAACTGTCCCTTTTTCAAAGTATCTTAGTTGCCAAAAGGCTGGACCCAAATCTGGCAGCCCCCTGGACTAGAATTGACCCTGCAATTGCAAAGATTAGCTGTCATCACAGAAATAGTGAGAGATATGCTCATCCCCTTGGACAACAAAGTCGTGCACCTCTTTTGTTGCTGTCTGAGAACTGAACCCTTGGTGTGCGTTTGTGTTGACGTTGTTCCTAAAGGCCCAAAACATTTAATCTCTACAAATCCTCCAAAATGTGACCCCCCCCGCTACCCCTCCCTCCATCCCTGTCTCCCTTCATCCCTCCCCTGAATGCAGATGTACGGGTCATCATCTCATCGAGGAGAGAGAATAATCCTCTGTCCTCCTCTCCCTCACCCCTCCCTCCCTCTATTTATCCCCCATTTGTATTTTTGGTGCTCGAGATCCATGTTTGATGTTTACACTTTAAATATGTCGTGTTGATGAATGGATGATGTCTTGAGGAAAATGAATAACCTATTTAAAAAATATAATCTTTCTCTTTTTTTTAATCTCCTTTTCTCTCTCCTGTCTCTTTCTCTCTCCTCTCTCTCTCTCTCCCTCCTGTCTCTCTCTCTCCCTCCTGTCTCTCTCTCTCCCTCCTGTCTCTCTCTCTCCCTCCTGTCTCTCTCTCTCCCTCCTGTCTCTCTCTCTCCCTCCTGTCTCTCTCTCTCCCTCCTGTCTCTCTCTCTCCCTCCTGTCTCTCTCTCTCCCTCCTGTCTCTCTCTCTCCCTCCTGTCTCTTTCTCCCTCTCTCTTTCTCTCTCTCTCTCCCTGTCTCTTTCTCTCCCTCTCTCTCCCCCTGTCTCTTTCTCTCCCTCTCTCTCCCTCTCTCTTTCTCTCCTCTCTCTCTCCCTCCTGTCTCTCTCTCTCTCCCTCTCTCTCCCTGTCTCTTTCTCTCCTCTCTCTCCCCCCTGTCTCTTTCTCTCCCTCCTGTCTCTCTCTCTCCCTCCTGTCTCTCTCTCTCCCTCCTGTCTCTTTCTCCCTCCTGTCTCTCTCTCTCCCTCCTGTCTCTCTCTCCCTCCTCTCTCTTTCTCCCTCTCTCTCTCCCCTGTCTCTCTCTCTCCTCTCTCTCTCCCCTGTCTCTTTCTCTCCCTCCTGTCTCTTTCTCTCCCTCCTGTCTCTCTCTCTCCCTCCTGTCTCTCTCTCTCCCTCCTGTCTCTCTCTCCCTCCTCTCTCTCTCTCCCTCCTGTCTCTCTTTCTCCCTCCTCTCTTTCTCTCTCCCTCCTGTCTCTCTGTCTCTCTCTCCCT